>NC_065595.1:31587649-31894449 GCF_024542745.1 Macaca thibetana thibetana | reverse complement strand
CCAGTGGGTTCCTGGCTAAGAATCTTGGGAAACCCCAGTAGGCAGGCTTGCATGGAGGGCCTCTAGCCAGAAGTAGAGAGGTGCGCTGGGCAGGGGAAGGGCCTGCACTGGAGCCAACAGGGTGGCGGCCCACACACAGCTCAGGCCGCTGAGGTGTGTTCATTGTCCTAGGGAAGCTCCTGACACCTCGGAGTCCTGGGGTCACTATTCGGTTTCATGCCCAGGCCTTGAAGTGAAACACTTCATTCAGAAAGTCTAGGAGAAGAGAAATTGGCTTGTTCAAGAGGATTTTGCGACCAGGGGCTGTGGCTCACGCTTATAATCCCAGTGCTCTGAGAAGCCAAGGTAAATGGAGGGCTTCGGCCCAGGAGTTGAAGACCAGCATTAGCAGCATAGCAAAACTCCTGTCTCTATAAACATTTAAAAAAAAAAAAAAAATTAGCCAGTCATGGTGGCACGAGCCTGTAGTCCTAGCTACTTGGGAGACTGAGGTGGGAGAATCACTTGAGCCCTGGAGGTCAAGGTTGCATGAACTATGGTCATGCCACTGCACTCCAGCCTGGACAACAGAGCAAAACCCAAACCCCTGACTCTAAGAAATAATAATAATAATAATTTAACAAAAAAGGAGGTTTTTGTTATAGGTCACCCCATCAATGGCCAAAGTAATGGAGAAAGCAGCCCTTTCCACCAGTCCCAAGATGGACTTTGACGAATTACAATGCCCAGTCCTTTGCATTTTCTCAGTTATTCCTACCAGATTATTTTAAATAGCAGTGAGGAAGTTTTTCTAGAAGAGCACAGATGGGTCAGTCTCTTGGAGTGAAGAGCACAGGCGCAAGATGGGGGTTCAGGCCCTGGTCCTGGATGGGCTTGCTGCTCAACCTCTCCCAAGGGGGAAAGGCTCCCCCAGGGTTGCTGTAAGGATCAAGGGGGAACATGTGTGTCCCCAGCAGATGGGGGCCACTCAGTGTTTGTTAAATCTGAGTACCATGGTGACTTGGGACGAAGGGAGGGAGGGAAAGAGGGAGGGATAATGATGGTGCTAAACTGAGTGTCACTACATCTTTACTCCACCTTCACTCCAGCCCTGAGAGTGGAAGGAAAGTCAGAAACCCAGAGGTGTGGGACAGTGTGGGACAATGGAGTCAGGCCCATTCCCTGGGAAGGCACCTCCCGGAGATCGGCGCAGCCCGTCCTCACAGCTACCATGTGCATAGCTGTTATGAGGGCCATTTGATTGATAAGATAACAGAGGGGCAGAGAAGTTAAGTGACTTGTCCAAGACCACCCAGCTAGACCAGGGCAAAACTAGCATATGAACCCAAGGCTGTCTAGCTTTCGAGTTGTCACCACATCAGGCTGTCTCTCCAGATGAGAACTCTTTAGAGGGCTGCTGAGGTCCAGGAGGGCTTCCTGGATGACGTGCTGGTTGCAGAATAGGCAATAGCTAATTAGTGAGGTATAGGGCACTGCGGTTTCTAACTGTTGGTCAGTGATCAGACACCTCCCATGACAGGAAGCTCACCATGTCCCTCGACAGACCCCTCTGTTGCAGGGCAGCCATCCCCATGAGAAAGTTCCTTCGGTAAGTGAGTCCAGGCTGCATCTCTGAGCCTTGCCTCTACTGGCCGCTCCTCCCCACCCCTCATTTTTCAGACAGACTCCATGATTGGTCGCATCTGGGATTTTAAAGAACTTTTAGGTGACTTTCTCTCCATGTGCCTTCCTCTTGGTCCTAGCTTTTCTAGTTTAAGGGCTGTTCCACCACGCCGAGTTGGTGAGATTAAAACAGGCAAGAAAGAGTGACTTCCGGGAGAGCGACTTCTAGGTCAATCAACTCGTGGGATGAGTGAGACAGCAGAGGGCCAGCTAAGGCCCATCGGCCAGGGTACCGAGGCCAGCTATGGTGGATTCAAATGGCCGGGCTTTGGGCCGGTGGTAGAGGAAGTCACTGAAGGTGGATCCCAAGCTGTGGGGACCCCGTCACAGTATTTCCCTCGGGATGATGGTAGTGAATGTTGGGTGATGAAGAGTTTCATGGTGGGAAACTACGCCCAAAGCTCAGCCCTTAGAGCCCAAAACCAGAAGAGAATCCAGACATCCTGGGGTCTCTTCCTTGACCTAACATTTGAAACAGCCCCAGTCTTCCCATCTGTACTATGGGTACATGGTGTGATCCCTCCCTCTGCATAGCTGGAGGATTCGTGCTCTATTGCTTGGAAAACCCACGGCATAATAATATTACAAACAAACACTAATATAGCACTTATATCAAGTCCTTTAAAACTCACAAGAACCCTATGAGATGGTTTTCTATTTGTTCCCATTTTACAGGGGAAGAAGCTAAGGCACAGAGCAGTTAAGGAACTTGCCCAAAGTTGAACAGCTGAAAGTGCAGCGTCAGGATTTGAACTCTGGGGATCTGGCTCCAAAGTCCATACTTCAAACTTCCAGGAACTACTGTGAAGCTCAGGGGATGCCCAGAGCCACCAGCAGGCTGCAGTGAGGGTCCATGGGCCAGATCTGGGAGACTGCAGGCCTTGGCAGGCTGAGCGGAAGGGCGAGGGCCTTCCCCTGGAAACACTCCACCAGGTTCACGCGGAGCCTGGCGACTCCCCAGGGCAGCCGCGTGCTCTTCCCATGACATCACGCTGCCTCAGAACTTTTGAGGCTGAGGATTCTTGGAATGCTGGATTCACCCTGGAACAAAAATAATACCTCGTATTTAGAACGTGCTTTTGTTCCCCACACGCTTTCCCGGGCTTCATTTCATTGTAGCCTCAGACTAGCCTTGTGATCCAGGCAGGAGTCCTGTAGGTGGGAGGCCACCCTAAGAACCTGAGTCGGGATTGGTCTCCCCATTCTGCAGGTGGGAACACTGAGCCACGGGGAGTTGAGTGGTTAGCCAAAGCTGCCCAGCAAACTGGTTCTGGGCAATGTGGGCCAAGAGCCCTGGATTTCCAGTGGGGTTGAGAGGAGGCCTCAGAAATGGGTCCGCAGTTGAGTGAAGCTCAGAACCCCACAGAATATCCCCAGGAAAGCCTTTTTCCCTTGGCCTTCTGTGCTGCCCCAAGATGGAGGAAGGTGGCAGGAGTCTGCACGCTTTCCTCCCTTCACCACGAGGCAGCAGTGAAGCCAGAGGGGCCACCCCAAAAACAAACCCCCAGCCCTGCCCCACAGGCCCCAGCCACAGGAACCAGCAGACTGTGGTGGGAAAGGGCTGTTCCCAGCACAGATGGAAACCAAGGACTGCTGCGGCTTCTGTGGTTTTCCCCAGACGCAGTGGAGCCAAGGCTGGCTGGCCGGATCTCCAACCCTCCCATCCAGAGCCCTCCCAGGCTCTCCCCTCACCAGCCCCAGCCTCCCCATTCCCAGCAGGCCCTGGCTCAGCCCTCCGCCTTTGCTTCTGCACCACACGCTGCCATAGGACAGCCCACGGCTCCCTCCTTGCTGACTTTGGCTGAGGCCTGTGGTCCTCTGAATTTGGGTTTAGTGGCTCAGCAATGGTGTGCAAGCTGCCTTACACTCTCAGCACCCTCAGTGTGGTGGCTGAGGGCACACATTCGGGGGCCAAACTACCTAAGTTCAAACCCAGACGCTGCTTGGTGCAAGCTGTGTGGCATTGGGCAAGTTTCTTACCCTTTCTGTGCTTTGAAGATCTCTCTGTAAAATGGGGTGAACAATAGTGCTTCTTTTGGGGTTAAATGAAAGCCATGCCTGGCTCACTGTAACTGCTTCCTACATGTTAGCTATGAACCATTCTTTTGCATCCCTGTGATGTGAGTTTGAGTCCTGTGGCCTCAGGGCCACACTTAGAGTGTGTAAACTGCCTGAGTCCAGGGCCTGCGCTTGGTTTATGCTCCGATGGGACTGTCTTGACTTTCTCAATAGCTTTTGAACCAGGCGCCCACATTTTCATCTTGCACTGGGTTCCACTCATTATGTGGCCAGTCTGCCTCCAGGCCAGAGTAGGATGTAGGACTGTGCCGCTCTCTGCTTCCTTTCCTTTGTGACTGTTGTCCTGGGATGAAGCTAGAGACCTGTTTCTGTAACTAATGGATTTACATCTGTCTCTCCAAATGGACCCTCAGCTTCATGAAGGCAGCAGCCCTGTGCACTGGTCATTGCTGCCTCCTCCCCAGATCATGAGGAAGAGAGAGAGAAGGCTCTGCCTCATCTGAAAGAAGTGGATGGTTTGGGAGCATTTCAGAGGCACACACAAGACACTCCGGTGGCAGAGACATGGGTGTGATGTAGGGCGTTCCAGACTGTAATCGTATCAGGAGTCTGGAGGGCTCGGGTGGGACCCTGGGAGCTGGGGAAGGCTCCCGCTCAGGTCTGGACCTTAAGACCTGGATGGGATTAGGGGAGTGCTGAAGGACTCCATAGGGACAGCTGAACAGCTTTGTCACACACATACCCTGCCTCCACCCCAACTTCTCTCAGAGGGCTGCAGGAGCTATGTGGCCTCAGGTGAACCCACTGACATCTCTGATTAACCTCTGGGCAGAACAGAGTCTCAGCATGTGTTTAATTAATGAAACAACATTGAACCAGCCGTTCTCTGCATCATTTATTGTTCATTCATTCATTCATTCTACAGTTGGTGAGAAAAGTCTTTGCCTGTAGGGTACAGAGGTACCAGTCAGACCTTGCTTCTATTCCAGAGCATCATTCGGCGAGGTAAACATCTGATTTCTAAAGCTTTTAGTCCATGCAGTGAGATACCACACTTCTTACATGAACTTTTGCCTAGGCTGGCAAAGACCTCAATCTTGAATTGTTTTCCACCCAATTCTGAGCAAAGAGAGCCACAAAATCTATTGGAGTGGGAGAGTCTGCAGCTTGGCTGGCCGCCCACGGTGGCAGGAGTGTTTCTGATGCATGCTGGCCCTCTCCTCTCAGGGTTGTCAGGAGGGAGTGTTCGGGAAGCAGCTGGTCCAGTGCTGCTGTTGCCGCCATGATGATAACGATGGGCCCTGGCGATTACAGGGCCTGTGTGTTGCCTAAGCTTTGTAGCGATGCCCCCAGTTCTCCATAGAGCACTGAGATCTCCAATAAGTAATTGTTAAATCCAGTCATATGGCGCGTTACAGCAGAAACAGATCTGAGTTCCGATGAGGGCTTTGCCACTAACTAGCTGGGCAACCCTAGAAGAACAAAGCAACCTCTCTGGACCTTGGTTTTCTTATCCATCGTGCTGTAACTCATGTAATCCTCACAACTGCCCCTCAGGTGGGGACTGGCACAGCTGGAAACAGACACAGAGAGGTGAGATCACCCAGCCCATGAAACTGAGTGGCACAGTGCCAGGCTCTGTGCACGCTGCCATCCCCCAGACAGACCTGGCAAGGAGTGTCCTTCAGGGGACACCCATCATCTGATTCAGCCCTGCGCGCACCATGGGTGCTGTTAGTGCAGGTCACTGTGATCCTTGTCTCTGAGGGTTCATCAGCCAATGCCATGATGTCCCTTGGTTGACTCCCTCATGAGGGAAGAAAACCTCCCCTCCCTTATACTTTTCCTTTTTAGGCTTCCCCATCATTCTGCAAACTGGGGTGGGTGTGTGTGGCGACTTTTGTTCCTGGGTCCTATATGCCATCGCTTGGCTAGGCAGACCCTGAGCTGCAAAGAAATTGCTGGTGCCTGTGCCTCCGAGCCTCACTGCAACTCTTGCATTGTCCCAGGTGGCTGGGCCAGGGCAGGCAGAGCTCACTCAGGGCATGTGTAGGTGGGCAGGAGTGGAGGTGCCTACGCTGGTAATAAGCAGTCATCACTTTTCCTGAAGGCAAGAAATATGAGCCCATGCATAGTTTTAAAACCACTTGCCCTAGGAATTTTGCTTTCAGAAATTTTTAAGCAGACCTACAAATTATGTGGTAAAGTGTCCGACATGGAGAGAACCATAATAAGTCAGTGGCCCTCAGAATATCTAGTTGGGAACGATTATGAAATAAAAAACGAACAGAGGGACATTTGTCTCCATTTGGACTGCTGTTAAAACCATTTTTTTAAAACAAAATTTGAAGTTATTCTCCCTACACCCACCTCCCAAAATGCAGCTGTGGTGTTCTGAGGACATTTTTGTTTTTTTGTATAAAAGAGAGCAGTCTTAGAGTGAAACAAGACATCTGATTTCAGAACCCAAAGAAGAAAGAATAAACTAAATGAACGATGGAAAAAGCATAAACTGACAATTTCCATTCTCAAAAAAATAAATAAATAAAAAGCATTATTTTCCCAACAGCAGGTGTTGCCAGTAGCACAAATGGAATATTAACCTTATCTCCTGGGCCATTCTTCCTGACCCGAAGAAGACTTCCCCAGAAGTAGAGGCAGAGAGATGAGGTTTTGCCTTCTTGCTTGCAGGGCTGCAAAACTGGGTGTCCAGTATGTTTCCCAACCCCGGATCCACATATCCATGTGTCTGAGACCAAGTGCAGCCTCCTTGCCGGGTTTCTGGGAGCAAAAGTGGCTCATCCCTGGCCCAGCCAAACCCCAAACCCACAGGTTTCGTGGGGAGCAGCCAGCTGGCCCCTGAATGAAGGTATCGATGAAACCCAGCGCCAGCAAACACAGAAGAGAGAGGAGCTGGTTTTGGCTGGCCCAGCCAACGACCGCTGACAAATATTTGTGAATGGCCGGAGCAGGGAAGCCTGGGTCTCCATTGTTGGAGAATGAGGCCCAACCCCAAGTCTGTTCCAGTGCCCTTAGCGGCCCTTTTGGCTCCTTCTCCGGCAAAGAACTTGGACCTCATGCAGTTATCACCACCGAGGTCTCAGTGGCCATTCAGCCCTTTCTCTCCATTAGTAGAGGTCACTGCGGTCTTTGTCCCAGAGTGTTCGTCAGCCAAGGAGGCTATAAAGGAGACTAGGAGACAGACGGGAGGTGGTTGCAAGGTGCTGTGATTAGTTGACAGGCTTAGCCCACTCATGGAGCCCAGGGCAGTCCCTCTGCCGTGGGAGTGCACCTCATGGAGCCTCAGTTGTCTTATCTGTCGAATGGGAAGAAAGGTTCTCACCCGCCTGCACACAGAGGCCAGTCCCAGCAATTACTTGCCCTGAGAACTAAGCAAGGCCTTGTGCAGGAAGAAGGAAAAGGGAGGACAGAGGGACAATCTTTTTTTTTTTTTTTTTTTTTTTTTTTAGACAGAGTCTTGCTCTGTCGCCCAGGCTGGAGTGCAGTGGCCAGATCTCAGCTCACTGCAAGCTCGGCCTCCCGGGTTCACGCCATTCTCCTGCCTCAGCCTCCCAAGTAGCTGGGACTACAGGCGCCCGCCACCTCGCCCGGCTAGTTTTTTGTACTTTTTAGTAGAGACGGGGTTTCACCGTATTAACCAGGATGGTCTCGATCTCCTGACCTCGTGATCCGACCGTCTCGGCCTCCCAAAGTGCTGGGATTACAGGCTTGAGCCACCGCGCCCAGCCCAGAGGGACAATCTTAATGCCTCTTTCTCCAGTGGCATCTGGTTTCTTCTCTGCCCTCCCGGGGCCCACCCAGTTGATTCTATCTGCCGTTTAGCTCTATATCAAGACCTCCTTCTTTTGAACCTGTTAGTCTTGCCTACCCAATTAGGAGGGAACACTTGAGGTGGACTCCCTGGCTTCCCTCCCAACTGAGCATGGCTTTCCACATGTACAAAGGAGCCGCCGCCCAGCAAGGGTGAGCCTGAGCACTCCCACTAGTGCCAAGTGGCCTGGGGCATTCTTGGCCATTGCTAGATTGTCAGGACTGGCTGGCTCCAAGCTCTTTCGAACTAGGAAGACATGGAATTCCGGGTCCCTCCAGATTTCCAGGAATGAGCTGCAAAAGCCCTGCAGGAGCCAGCTGATTTCTTTCTGGAGCCCCTGACCACCAGCCATGTAGCAATTACTTCCTTCCCCTCCAGGTAGACAGAAGTTGTTTTCTTTTCTGGGGGTGGAGGCGTGCACTGGGTAGAGAGAGGGAAATCCCTGATATGGCAAGTGGGAAACCAGGCAGTTTCAAGACGGATGTTGGGAAGGGCTTGGTCAACCATCCTTTGGGGACATTTCTTGGGCCATAGCTGCAGGCGCCACAAAAATTCTAAATAAGGATGACAAAAGTTGTGAGAATCAATTATTATCTGCCAGGGAATTTCCAAGGTTCCTCTCTGGGCTTAAAAATAACTCACGTTGAAAGAACAAAGAGCGTGGAAGGAGCAATTAGTTGAAAGTAATTGAGAAGTTAAAGGAGGGAGAATTCACAAAAAGTCACAGGCACGAGGCGCCCTGAGGAGTGGTCTGTGGGCCACAGTTTCTGCTGGGTTCTCCAATGGGGGTTGCCTTATACTCTGCAGAACGAGGGCTGCAGCTCTCCATGCTGACTCAGGCATTTGGGGGTGGGCTGGGCTGGGTAATCGGAAGGCCAGTTGGTGGTAGAATCACTGGGAGGAACCTGACTCAAGGGCCCCACTTTTCTGATGGGGCCCAACTCTTCTCCAGGTGCTGGTGCCGATAGCTCCTACCCTGCCATGGGGAGTGAAACTGAATATTTCAGCAATGCCATTGAGGAGGGAGGTGTGTTTGGGAATGGAGGGGCTGTCTCCCACCCAAGTGTCAAGGCAACAGTGCCCTTGCCCAGGAATGTATATCAGAACCCAACAAGATTGAACTTGGACACCAGGGATGAAAAATGTCATGCAGGCCTCCTGAGAAGGGCCCAGGGCATGCCTAGTCAGCAGGATTCAGTTCAGGGTGCCAGATTTTTACAGATATTTTAATAATGATTCTTAAATTATTGAAATAAATACAGACAACCCCAAACCTTGGACACCGTATATAAAAACAAACCTAAGAAGACTCTGAAAGGTAGAAAGCAGACAGACAGGTCAGGGACCTTGGGAGCTGAAGAATGACACACGGCTGATTTCCTGGGGTTTTCCTCTTGGCTCAGATATCCCAGACTTGGAGCTAAAGAAACTGGAGACCCAGAAACACGCTGAGGCCCAAGCAGACAAACGGAGCCCCAACAAAAGCCTACTCTTTCTAGCCAGAGGACCAGGAAAGGGGCAGCCTAGCAAGAGAGAAAACTCGAGACAGTAGCTACTTTCCTCCAGCCAAACCCCCCTGCAGGAACTGTAGCCCCACTCCCACCCACCACTCCACTGGAGGTCCAATGAGGGGCAAGGTACCCAACACCCCAACAGGGTGGGATCAAAGGGACTGTCATCCCCATTGGGGATAATGAGCTACTAAGCTTTTCAATGGTGGCTTTTCAATGAAAAAAAAAATTTTTACTAATTTTAGTGGGAAAAATAATGCATTTAACCCCAACCCAACCCAGGATACCCTCAATTTTTCACAGATAAAATGTATCAAGTAAATATTAAAATTGAATTTATGTAAGTAATAAGCAATAAGTTGTAAGTAAATAAATACAATTTGTTCAAAACATGCTGTGCAATGAAGGTCTGTGGTACCCAAGATGGGTGACGGAGGAGGTGCAGAGCTTATTCTTTAGAAGTTTGTTATCTTTCTGCAAAATCTTTCCACTATTTTACAACCTTTGAGGAATTCCTGCTTATCTTGTGCTCCAGCTGCACTTCCAGTAAAGTTGTGGCATGGAAAACACCCTGAGGGTAAGATGGAGTTTGAACATAGTAGTGCTTTGAGTGGCAGGAAGCAGCCTTCGAGCCAGCCAGAAGGGTCATGAGAATGCCCCTCACCACCTCTTCACTTGTCTTTTGGCCACAACTCAAAAGTTTGGGGTTTGTTCCTGGTGCACAACTCATACCTGTTCCCTGTGCTTAGAGAGTGTTGTCAGATGAGCCTGTCTTGACCTACACCCATCATGTTAAATATTCCTTCTGTATCTGTTTGCTAGGTTGCTATAACAGAGTACCACAGACTGGGCTGTGTAAACAACAGGCATTTTATTTTCTGACACTTCTGGAGGCTGGAAGTCCAAGATGAAGGTGTCAGTGGGGTTGATTTCTTCTGAGGCCTCTCTCCTTGAACTGCAGATGGTCTCCTTCTTGCTGTGTGTCTATGTGGTCTTTCTTCTGGGCATGTAGCCTCCCTGGTGTCTCTGTGTGTCAAAGGTTCCTCTTGTTATAAGGCCACTAGTCAATTCGGATTAGGGCGCACCCTAACAGACTCATTTAATTTAATCACCTCTTTAAAGGTGATTTGTCACATCTCTTCTCCAAATACAGTCACATTCTGAAGTATTGGGGGTTAAGGCTTCAACATATGAAGTTTTGGGGGGTGATGGGGGACACAATTTAGCCCATAAAAAATTCTTATAGCATGTTTAGTTTGTGGGTTTAGGGGTGACAATGACAATGTTCCAGGAAAAAAAAAAAAAGTTGTTTGAAAGGGATATAACTTTTCAAAAAGCATTATGCTGAATAGTCATTCGTAGGAAGGTGCTTGTGAGAAGCAGATCTGTGTATGCATCTTTGCTGGTACATGCACAGACTATGTCTGGAAGATTCACACACGTGGAACGGCGGCTTCCAAGGCCATAAGTGATGACAGAGTCAGAGGCAGGAGGGTTCCCTGTTATCTGCTACTGGATTTTTAAAATTTTGTTCCACATGCATGCATTCACACATATTCTAATAAGTGAATAAAGTACTGATTTTAAGGAAAGAATTGGCTTTGGTCCTCTGCAGTAGCAAGGACCCGTCCGCCTGTTCTCTGCTGTATCCCCAAGCGCTGTCACAGACTCTGGCACGTAGAAGGTGTTCAGGAAGTGTTTGTTGGAAGAATGAATATATGGACAAGGCAATGACTTCCTGTTCTGGCGGCTGGGCACAGGGACTCTGACTGGCCCGCCCAGTGATCGCCCTCTCTGTCTTTCCTCTTCCGTTTACAGGCGGCAGCAGAGACCTCCAGGGGGGAACAAGCCCCAACAGCATGGTGACCACCAGCCAGGCAGTGCCAAACACAACAGGGACCACCAGAAATCGTACCAGGGGGGCTCAGCGCCCCACCCCTCAGGGAGACCCACTCACCACGGCTACAGCCAGAACCGGCGCTGGCACCATGGCAACATGAAGCACCCACCAGGCGACAAGGGGGAGGCAGGCGCACACCGCAATGCCAAAGAGACCATGACCATCGAGAGCCCAAAACTAGAGGACACTGCAGGGGACACCGGGCACAGCGGCTTCGAGGCCCCCCGCAGCCCTGACACCCTGGCCCCGGTGGCTTCTGAGCGGCTGCCCCCACAGCAGCCAGGGGGGCCAGAGGTTGAGACAAAACGTAAAGACAGTATTCTTCCCGAGCGCACTGGGGAGCGGCCCAAAATTACCCTGCTCCAGTCTTCCAAAGACAGACTGCGGCGAAGGCTAAAGGAAAAGGTACCGGTAATTGAATTTTTGTTGTTCTCTTGCACCAGGGAGGACAGCAAGAGGTAGGCACTTTGGTAGGTGGGCACAGTGCAGAGCCTTGTGGGTTTGGGGGTCTGGGGAGCCATGTACAGGGAAGCAGGGGCTTCTATGACTGCAGGGACCCACCACACTGGTCCACCACTGCCAGCAGCTAGGGCCATCATGAACCCCTCCAGCACACTGGGGCTTTTCACCCTCTAGCCTCCAAGAGGCCCAGGGTAGGCACTTGGCACCAGCCCCCAGCCCAAGGGAGTCGAGGGAAGAGATGCATGCCTGGGAGTGATGGGGGAGGTGCAGGGAGCATTTTCTAGGGTTAGATATTGTTTGTGCTGAAGGGACACATGTTTTTCCCCAAACGGGGAAACATGGAGCTTATGAAAGAAGGACTGAAGCTTTTCTACAGGTGAGTACCATCCAGGCAGAGGTGAGTTGTTCAGAGTAGGAGCAGGCTGATTCCAGCCTTCCTGTTTCCTGCCTTCATCATCCAGCGGCCAGGGAGTGCTCTACGGTGCAGACCGTAAGGCAGCTCCATTCTCAGCATCTCGCAGGTGCCCGCCTGCGCCAGCATAAGCCCGAAAGTGAGGCCTCCTTACGTTTGCTCCTGGGAGCCTCTTTCTGCACCCTGGTCCTGGCCTGGCCCACAGCTTCAGTAGATGACCCTAACCTCCAGAAGAGGGCTAGGGATTTGTACTGGCAGCATTAAGTCTACTCTGCTCACCCTAGCACCACCACCCCGACCCCACTGCCCAGCAAGGGCACAGGTAAGGTCACCCTGGAGAAGACCTGTCCCAAGAAAGGCCAGCTTGCCCACAGCCATCCCACACAGCAGCAGCGCCTACAGAGTCTTCCTCCTGGGGCTTCTGCAGAGCTCCATGTTCTAGGCTTCTCCTCCATCTTCCTCTACTGCTGTCTTTCCTCAGGCTCTTGCCCCAGAGGCCAGGCCCAAGGTCCACACTCAGGCAGGATAAGGCAGGTCGGACCTCTTCTTGGATCCACTCTTGAAGATAAGATGCTGCTCCCAGTATCCGCCCCACCAAGTCCTCTAGAGTTCTGCTAAATGTAACTGCAGGGCGGCAGAATGGAAACAGCACGGGCTTTAGAACGCAGCTGAGCAGGCTCAGACTTCACTTTGCCTTTGACTGGCTGGGTGGTCTTGGGCAAGTCACCTAACCTCCCTGAGCCCCAGTTACTCATCTGTAAAATGGGCGTAATACTACACACCTTGCTGAGACACTGTGAAGGTTAAGTGAGAGAACGTGTACAGATGTGTTCTTGTGGGTAGTTCCTATTCTATATGCAGATCACTGTTCCTGCCCTGGGGCCCAGATGGTCTGGAGAGAGGGGTATATGGGGGAATGGAACAGAGAAGGTAGATCTATAGATCAGTTTCAAGAACTCCACTCAGGCGAGGCCTCCTGAACTCCTGGACCAAGACGACATGGGCTCAGGCTCAGGCTGGGTCACTCCCCACTCTGCTAGCTGCTCACTCTAAAAAAGGGTAAATCCTAGGTAGCCACCAGCCACATCCTCAACATTTTCATCAAGGAAAGCAACACTGTCCTTCTCCCTTTCAAGAGACAGGTAAAGCGTGAGATGTCTCTTGGGGTGGGGAGTTGTGTCCTATTAAATTTACCCAGGGACTCAGAGTAGCCTTCCCTGAAGAGGTGGTTGGGTTTGAGGAGAAGAACTAGGACACCCTATTCCTTCACCCAGGATTCAGCCCTTTTTTTTTTTTTTTTTTGGAGACAGAGTCTCGCTCTGTCGCCCAGGCTGGAGTGCAGTGGTGCAATCTCGGCTCACTGCAAGCTCCGCCTCCCAGGTTCACGCCATTCTCCTGCCTCAGCCTCCTGAGTATTCGGTTCTCGAGCGAGAGACTATATGCCCTTGGAACTCGATCCCACCATGGAAGGGCTCAAGGAAAGCTATAGATTTTCTCATCTAACCTCACCGTGTTACCTGTGAGGAACCTGAGATCCAGAGAGTGAAATCACTTACCCAAAGCAACACAGCTGGAGGTACAGAGTGGGTGGGATCTAGAGCCTTCTAGCCCAGAGCTTCTATTGTCAGAGCTCAGAAGTCTGTGCCTTCTAGCCCAGAGCTTCTATTGTCAGAGCTTAGAAGTCTGTGCCTTCTAGCCCAGAGCTTCTATTGTCAGGGACAGAAGAAAAAGCGTGGATCTCATTTCATGACCCTGACCCTGCCCTTCCAGCCAGATCTCACTTCCCCACAGTTAAGTTGTTCCCATTCTTGGCCACCAAGAATGAGTCAATACAACAAGATGACATTTTTTTCTTCTTCAAGCCCCTGATCTGATCCTAGTTGCAGTGAAACCTCATAAGGCTGTAGGGCTTTTTACTTGTAATGTCCCTCCTAGAAGCACCAACTGTTTTAGTGGCACATGGGAGGATTCCTTCGTGTGTGGCATATGTCTACAGTCTCCACAGGACAAAAAGCCAGGGCTGTGCCCACAGGGAGCCCTATGTCCAGAGAACAAGTCATCCTTGGACATTCGGAGCTGAGGGTGTGGGGGACAAGGTGGGCACTGCCTGGGCCACTTTTAACCACCACTGCAGGCATTTTGGATCTGACCTGCCTTCCTGACCAAGTCTTCCTACCCTCATTTTCTCTTTGGCCCGATTTCATATTTGTTACCTTATTTCCTCTTTCATAAGCTCCATTAAATCATTTCTAAATTAAGCCATTTGATGGACAAATAAACAAAAAAAAAGCCAATGTATGTGAGAATCCTGGGTAGGAGCTAGAAGCCAAAAGCAGTATCAGCCCTGGATGTCATAGGGGCCAAGAAAAAAGGAAACAAGGAGCTTTTGGCGCGTGAGGGGTCTTTGGTGGAGGTTCCCAGAGGGACCAGCCCTCAGATCCAGGAAAGTAGGCCTGGTCCTGCTTTCTGGGGGTGGCCACCCTTTTTCCACCGGGCCACCCCCACACAGAGACCTCGGCTTCACTCAGGCACATTCATTTGTCTCCGACACCCCCAGGATGAAGTGGCCGTGGAGACGACCACTCCCCAGCAGAACAAGATGGACAAGCTGATCGAGATCCTGAACAGCATGCGAAACAACAGCAGCGACGTGGACGCCAAGCTCACCACCTTCATGGAGGAGGCCCAGAACTCCACCAACTCCGAGGAGATGCTGGGCGAGATCGTGCGCACCATCTACCAGAAGGCCGTGTCCGACCGCAGCTTCGCCTTCACCGCCGCCAAGCTCTGCGACAAGATGGCGCTCTTCATGGTGGAGGGAACCAAGTTCCGGAGCCTGCTCCTCAACATGCTGCAGGTAACCGGACGCCGGCCGCCACTGCCCCACGCCCCCTGCCCCTCTGTGTTCGGTGAGTTATTCCTAGCGAGAAGGCTGCGAGTTCTGGCCACAGTTGGACTTTTCCCAAGTTCTGCCCTTGCCCGATTAATTATAGAAAACACAAAGGCAGTCAAGGGGCCAGGAATGAGCGGCTGGATTTGTGTGTGTTTATGTGTGGGCTCCCTGGTTACGATGGACCAATATAATTTTATAGGTGCTTTATGTTTAACCAGCCTTTCCCACTTTCTATTTTCATAATGAGAGGCTGGCTCTTGGTCTCACCCTAGCTTTGTGCTTTGACCTCTCCACATCCAAGCAGACATGAACTTGCTGTGGACTTCTCTTTTCCTCCTCCTTCCACCCAGGGCCAGATCCTTAGACCTTTGCAGGTGTGTAGGTGGTCATCGCTGGTAGTGAGATGGGTTTGAGCAAAGTCACACATGAGCAGAAAAGGGACAGTCTGTCAGCTTGGACGGAGCTTAGCAACGTTTCATCTCACAAGTACCTGCTTGTCTGTATGGGCAGTAGCAGACAAGCTGGTGGCCCCAAAACTGGTGACATCAGGCAGATAGCAGGGTCGTGGGATGGTGGCTATACCAGGTCCTGGGACTGTCCTTGGAGACCCTTGGCTGGGGCAGAGCCATTTCTCCTTTCCTCCTATTTTGTATTTTAGAGACTAGTTGAGATACAAAGTGAGTTGCCAGTCCAGGTGAGATAAAATGGTAGTTTCCAAGTAATGAAGTAGAATGGCAGGCTACAGAGCCATCTTAACTAGGTTGACCATACAATAGATCATCCGAACTGCAACACTTGTGAGAGTCAAAGGGGGTTCAGTTCATAATTATACCTAGACAACAGGTGTAAACAAGGGCACATGGCCACCCTCACCTTAACCACGTGGTTCGCAGTCTGCCGTCTTCCCTAAAAGCTGGAAGGAAGTTGCCGCTAAGGCCACCTCCGCATGTAGCCGGCAGGGCTCCATCCCCACCCACCCTCTCCTCTGCATGTGAGTTGCACTCACTGCAACATGAGCCCTCCCTGGCCAGCCTGGGCTGCTTCTCTCCTGCTCCAGGCCCTGATCAGGTTCCCATTCCTGGATCGCCCACACTCCCCTGGTGACGAATTCCCGTATTACCTGAGGGATTTGCACATGGGGCATGTTCCTCGCGGGCCGGAATGTCCTGGGAGCATGTGGAGAGTGGCGGGCAGGGAGAAGCCTGTCTGCCACAGAGCGCCCGGCACAGGCGAGTCAGAGACAGCATCAGCCTATGGTCTTGGCTTTAGGTTTTGTTTTTCAAAAAGGGGCCAGGATGGGGCAAGAGTTCTAGACAATGGTTGCCAGCTCCAAGTAACCCAGCCTGACCCAGTGACAGACAGGCACCCAGGGCATGGGGCACTTGGGGAGGGCAACTGGCTGCAGGGGCCACCTCAGATCGGGCATTTCTTCCAACCTGCCGTGGTAAGGGTGGCCTCACCCACAAGTGTCCAGCAGACCATCAGTCGTGGGGAACACTCAGCCACAAAGGGGGCCCGACGGCCCCTGCGCTCACCTCTCAATCAACCACAAAGTGCACTGGCTTAGGACAGACTCCAGATGTCCCAGCAGGAAGGGAACCCGTTTGGCTGTGTTTAACTCAACAAAGTCCCCTGCATTCCCCAGCTAAGAACTTCTTGTGGGATTAGTGTGCTGAGAGACAGTTTGGCAAACACTACGGCAGGGAAAAAACACAAAATTCAAAGCTGGGAAGGAAGGATTCCAGACCTGATTCGTTTGTCATCAGTTGGAGCTTGGCCTCTGTAGTTCCCTCTGGGAAAGCGCAAACAATAGCCTTCATCAGTGCACCGTTGATTTTGCGCTGCTGGAGATGAGCTGGGGCCTCAGGAAGGGGCGCGAGGGACCCCGTGTGAGCCTTTCCCTTTCTCATGCTCCCAAGGCTTTGCCACTGGCAGGAAACTGTCCTGGGTCCCTAAATCCTCACAAACCCGCTCACCCCATATTGTGGCTCAATGGTAGGTCTGTCATGAGTGATGCAGGCTTTGGGACCAGCCCCAGAAACCCAGCCCTGTGGGTGCCACCTTGTCTCTGGGGCAGAGAACTGGCAGTCCACATCCTGCTCCCCACCCCTCACCAGCCAGGCTGAACCTCCCACTACACCCTGCATGGACGGACTCTCCCCCAGCCCAGAATTCACTTCTCTATCCCACTCTGAGCATGCACCTCCTCCTGAAGCAACTCACACTCCTTCTTCAGGTGGTGCTGAGGCCCCACTTTCCAGGAAGCACCAGCCCTTCTCCTGTCCCAGCACCTCTCATCCTGTAGCCACAATGTTCAGTCACCCTCCTAGTATTCACTGTGTGCCAGGCACCAGCCTGGGGACTGAGCATACAGCAGTCAGTGAATGGGCACAGCTTTGTCCTTAAGAGGTTTGCAGTGAAGAAGGAGTTGAACTTAAACCAATGGCCACGTGAATCCACAGTGACAAACTGGGGTGTGTGCTGTTACTGCCCTCCTATCTTGGGCTCTGGGAGGTGGGAACCCCTCTACTTTCTGCACCTCTGTATCCCAGGGGCTGCACAGTGCCTGGTGCTAGAGGGCCCTCGGTTGTCATGGAGAAATAGATGTCTGAAAAGGAAGGCGCTAGAAGCCTACCTTCTCCTGAGCTAGGGGCCTGCGGGGACAGCTGAAGTCCAGGGCAAGAAGGGAACCGCCCCGCCACAAGGCAGTCACGGCTTACATTCTGAGGCTTCAGAGCAGCTCCTCCTCCCCTCCCCCACAGCAGAGGAAGCCAGCCATTTGCCTAGGTAGAGTACCTGAGGGTCAGGTCTTTAGAAATCGAAATGTCCACGTAGGCCACCACTCACCACTGTTCACCACCTGCAGTCCCAGCTTTCATGTGAGCCAAGGAGGGAGCCCCTTGAGAGTATAACCAGAGGCTTGATCTGCGTACTCAGGCCTCCTGGGTGGCTAGACAATGCCCTTTCGGCTGCCATGGGAAGGCGGGTAGACTGTGCTGGTGCCGGGCTGCCCTGACCCCACAATGGCCCCCTAACTCCAAGGCCCAGAGGACACCTGAACCACATCTGGCTGAGCCTCCTCAGGCCCTGTGCCCCCTCTCTGCAGCCAAGGAGACAGAGGTGCAGCGGGCCTTTCTGGGCAGCATAATTCATGGCCCCTCACCACCCAACCCCAAGAGGTACAAGAAAAGAAAGCGATGGGCTGGGCTTAGCACAACTAGCTTTCCCTCTTAACACCTCCAGGGATGTCTTTTTTCACCTGACTTCATTTTCTGGCAAACTATGTTTGCATTCCTTCCTGGCAGGCAGTTCTAGACCCGGCCTGCACAGCCTTCCCCACTGCTTCCTCCCTGAGGTTTGCACTCAGCTCCATCCACTCAAGGCCCATCTGGCTCTAGGTCCCCAACCAGCACCTGGTTCGGTTTGGCAGCCTCCGAGATGCCCCATAGGATCAGGTTCAGCTACCATTTCCACACACAAGTTCTGGGACCCGGCTTAGCAATGCAGGCTCCAAAGGGGCCAGGGTGTGAAGTGCCTCCTTAGCACAGCTCCCAGCAGCGGTCTTTACACTTGGTTCTCCCTGGCTGACTTCTCTTGCTGCCAGGGCTTTGATGATGCGAGCCAGCAGCATGGAGGGAGAGGGGCAACCTCAGATGTGGTCAACAGTCTTCAGCAGAGGTATAAGGGCTCTTGCCAAGCTGGGGTGCAGCCCCCGTGGAGTGGGAAGTGCAGGGTGGGAGAAGGGAGAAGGTCTAAGGTCCTTTAACCCTTCCCAGCCAGACTCAGCACTGCTATCTCAAGAAACCCAGAAGCACCATTCTCATGAGCCATGACAGTGCTGGAGCCCCTGGGGTCTCAGAGGACCCCGTCACCAATCCCACAGCTCCAAAATGGTCTTCAGTTTTTATATCCAAGCCAATTCCTTTTTGTCTGAAATGTGGCCCTTTTTCTAGTAGTGTCCTTGTAAGTAAAACTCTGTTTATTAAACAGACATTTCTTAAATGTACCAAGCATGTTGTCTTTATTAGGTCAGGGGTTCTCAAATTGGAATGTGCATATGAGTCACGTGGCATTTTGTTTAAATGCAGATTCTGATGCAGGAGGCCTGGGATGGGCTTGAGCTTCTGCGTTTCAAACATGCTCCTGGTAGATGCTAGTGCTCTCATCCAGGGATCACAGTGGGAAGTCACAAGGCATTGAATGACTGATGGTTTGTAGGTGGTGGCTTTGTTTCATAGATGGGCAGACTAAAGCACAGTCTCACCCGTGTGATTGTCAGAGTGGAGGTCTGGCCTGGGAATATTGCATTTCAGATACTGGCTCTTCTTTAGGTCAGTGGTTCTCAGCCTCGCTGTGCATGAGAATCATTAAAACATAGCAGGTAGGGGGCCTACCCCTCATCAGTTGATTTAGATTCTCCAAGGACACAACCCGGGCATTCCTTAGCCAGGGGGGAACACCGCCATTGAGACACCCCAGAGACACCTGACTATTTCATCGTGGCCACTTATGAGTCAGCTGGCTCTGCCTGTTTGCCGCCAACCAGTCAAGATATACCTGCCAGGTGCTGGGCTCTTTGCTGAGCCGTGGGGAGAACTCCGAGCCTGAGCTGGCGGGAGAACCCCGTTACACAGGAGGCCGCAGCTGCTGAGAACATGCCTTCCACTCCCCCAGCCTCAGGCCCTTCTCATCGTCACTCTGAGCCGCCTCCTTGATGAGATGAAAGCCACCTCTTCTCTCCCACTGCCTCCATTTCTCTCTGTCCTCAGCTCCTTTTCCCATTTTCCTTTTCCTTGGCCTGGGATATGTGTTGGAACAGCTATCACATGTTTTAGGAAAAGGGCCTCACTCTCACCCACGGTGCCAGGCTGTACCGGAGGCTGGGAGTTCGCAGTTCAGCCTGTCTCCCCGCACCCCTTCCCACCAAGGCTCCCAACTTCTCCGGCTTTACAGGGTCCTGACTGCAGACTAGACTGACTGACTAGATGATGAGCATTGATTGTTTCCGACTTACAGGAGAATGTGGGCTGCCCAGGGTGCCTGGGTTAGAGAAGGAACCAAAAGTTTCCCTGGATCCTCATCAGGGAATTGTGGTGTGATACAGGGCGGTGAAGGGGCTCCAGTTTCTCAGAGAAGTGAGGAACGAGTGTGCCTCTTTTTATGGGACCTTTGGAATGACAAGAATGGAAGCCTGAGCCCCCTCCACCCAGCACTGCCCTGTCACTGCCCCGGGACGTCCACGTGGGCTCTGGGAATGCTCCTTTGCTGAGACAGGCTTGGGTAGTACAAGTTCAAGCCCTCCTCTGTTGAAATGTGTGTGCTCTGTTTAGCCAAGAGGTGTCTGCATCCGAGCTATGCAGAGCAAAGTATTATTAGAGCCGGCATCAGTGTGTCTGTAACTGAACCCAGCTCTCCCTAGCAACCGTTGCCAACAACACATCTAACAGAAGGATGCAATACCTTTTTTTGAAAAAAAAAAAAAAAATTCATCTCAACCAAGTCGTAAACACAGCAGGCCTGTTGTGAAAAGACAACACAAAATCAGAATCTGGTGTGTGACCAGATTTCAAAATAAATTGCTCTTCTCTAGCACCTTCTAGAAGACAGCCCCTTAAAAAGCTGACCTTGAGCTAAAGAGCAGAGAAACTCTTCAGAGTTTCTGCCTGGGTCATCATCAGGCATTGTGTTTTGGGCTTTTCATACATAGAAGCTCAATTGGGTGGTGTCTCTGGGGTCTCTGGGAATGACTCTAGCCCAGAAGGGGCACTCAAGATTTTCTGGCTTGGCTTTCCTTATCAGTGAACCTCTCAAGTGTGAGACAAGCCTGAAGATGTAACTTACCCTCACCTCATCCTGGATGTGTGTGTTGCCCCCACTTCAGCCCCTGTTTCTCCCATCCTCCTGCCCCTCTCCTTGTCCCATGTTTTCAGGCTTGGGAAGAAAACCTGGGCGATTCCTCTAACTCTCTTCCTAAGGGGAAAACCTCCTTCTCATGATTCTCTCGAGGTCTCTGGAAAATCAAGCCGTTTCCCTTTGTCAGAAGTTTGAAGTTCCTAACTCTTGTCTTTTACATAGGAAGGGAGGAGGGGGACTGATACCGATTCCTGGAGTCTAGGTTGTAAACTCCTAGAGGGCCAGAATCCTGGCCAAGTTATAGGCTGTCCCCAGCTCCTGGCTTCATGGTTCATAGTAGAGACTCAGGAAATCGCTGTGGAAGGGAGGCATAGAGCCATCAGTCATGGGTACCAATGCTCCCTGGGGCATGAGGGGCTTTGAAGCTCTTCTGAGCACTTTCCTATGTGTGAATCGGAGGTAGGTTCCAGGGCAGGGATCCCTCCCCAGGTTTATACTGGGGAAAGTGGTCAGTGAGGCTGCAAGTTTCACTCAACATCACGAGGCTGGCCGGAGTTTCTGGCTCCCATACCACATCCTAAATGGGGTGTAAGGCTCAAAAGCTTGGGAAAATCAAGAATCCATATCATGGTTGGGAGCAATGGCTCATGCCTGTAATCCCAGCACTTTGCAAGGCCAAGGCAGAAGGATTGCTTGAGGCCAGGAGTTTGAGACCAGCCTGGGCAACATAACAAGACGCCATCTCTAAAAAAACAAAAAAAAATTAGGTAGGTGTGGCTGCATTGCTACTGAAGCCCCAGCTACTCCAGAGGCTGAGGCAGGTGGATCCATTCAGCCCAGGAGTCGAGGCTGCAGCAAGCTAGGACCCTGCTGTTGCACTCCAGCATGAGCAACAGAGTGAGACTCTAAAAAACAAAAAAGAATCCATCTCAGGACGTCATCAATTGAGATTTCAAAATCCACCTGTGGAATAATCCCACTGTGTTTCCAGGGGTTGCTGAGTCTCTGAGCTTTCTGGGCCTCTGGAGGCCAAGGGTACCTGAAGAAACCCCTGCGCTCTCCATTCGCCCTAGTCCCTATGAAACCACACAGGCTGCTGGCCCTGGTTCCCATCTCCTGCTTGCATCCTCTCCCTCTTCTCAGACCCCCTCCCTTATTTCTGCACACCCACTGCTGAGCCGATGTGCACTCCAGGCATGTAAACTAATTTTAATGTTGGCCCAAGCCAGGCACACCCAGGGATAGAAGCACATTGTTCTGTGCATTCCAAAGCCTGAGCAAAAGCCCTGGCCATATACACATCGAGCTCCCCTCCACCAGTTGCTAGAAATCAGAAAGGCTGAAGCAAAGGGCCAGAGGCAGTGCAAGCCGCTTTCCCCATGGGCAGGCTGCGCAGAAGCTTGCAAAAGCCCAGAAAAGGGCTGTTTTTCTAAAAATGGCTGGCATCTGAGCTCCTGCTCTGCCCCCCACAGGTCATCTGTCCCCATGCTGAAGGCCGTGCCCTGCAAGGGACATGCAGAGTTGCCACACATATTTCCCTGAAGGTGGGCATCAACAGGCCTCGGCAGGTTGGCCTGGCATCACAGGAGGCCAGCAGTCACAGGAGCTTGACCCCTGCCCAGGATTCTGTGGCAGCCCTGGGCTCCCCCAACAGGAAGAGCCGATGCCTGACTCCTATCCATGTTCTTTGCCCCCGCTGCCAGAGCCACAGTGGGTAGGAGCCGTGTGCCTCATTGCCCTGCACTTGCTTTGGAATGAGTAAATATGACCTGCTTTTCTCCAATCTTTATTTCTTCTCAATGCTTATTGGGCACCTGCTATATACCATGCACTGTGGCGGATCCTGTATGTCTCTGTTCACTTGCCCTGTGCTGTGGTCTTTCAATCTGTGCAAATCTGAAGCATTGCATTCAAGGACCCAGGTGGGATACCCTCAAAGTCAGTGCTTAGACCAGATCGCCCTGACTGTTCAGTTTGGGTGGGGCGGAGGAACACGTGGCTTCCAGGAGTGCTAAGCCTGTGGTTCTCTCTGGAGCTTTGAAGTGCTCAGTGAGACAGAGCAGCCAATGACCGGATCATAAACAAGCATTTTGATTTTTGAATCCAAAAATAAGCAGAGGAAAGAAAATGACCACTGATCCTCAGCCAGTCCTGGAAGGTGCCCAGAACAGCAGCATGCCAGGTGTCCCGTCATCATATCATGAGGGGGGCCTTGGGTGCCATTGCTGTGCCAACTACCGCTCCAGGCCCCCAGGGACCAGCGAGCTTCCTGCAAAACCAAGTGCCCAGCTTCCTGCCTCTGCGTCACTGCCATATTCTTCAAAATCACAGAGAGCCCTGCTCCTGAGAAAGCCCAAAATGGGCTTTTACAAGTCTCATGGGCAGTCTACTGCAGGCCTTGTCAGAGACTCTAGATGTGCAGAGGCTGAGTGAGCCTTGGACAAAAGTCACTCCTTTCCCGTGAAAAGTGGCCATTGCCGTGTTGTTAGGAGTGTGGGTGGCTCAGGAGGGGAGAGCAAGACCAGCCTGCAGCTTCACGAATCAGGTCAGCTGGGCCATCTGGAGCAGACAGGTGCGGGTCGTGCCCCTGAATCTCGTTTCTCTAGACAGGATTTCTTGCCCCGAGGCAGCAACGCTGAGGCCTGAGGAGCAGCAGACCTGCGCAGTAGCATTGACTGCTGTCTCGATGCTGATCTTGAGCATTTAAAACATGTCTCTGCACCCGAGTTTCTGTCCTGGGAGGGATGATTGGGTTGTGGTAGAGCTTAAATGAGGTAATGTGTGCACAGACCCCAGCTCTGAGCCACACCAGTCAGATGGCTCCATCAGTGTGGGTGCCCTGCCCTGATGGGATGAACTGGGAGGCCCTTCTAACTTTATCCCATCCTAAATTCCCAAAGACCACCCCATGCCTCAGTCTTGGGCAGCATTTCCATTTCCCCCTCCTACGCTGATTAAGTGTGGAACAACGAGGTCCGGCAATGAGTGCTTTTAGACTATTGTCTTCATGGGCAGTGGGCCCAGGATTGACAGGTGTATTCTTCCTCCTAGTCAAATCTGCCTCCTCCAGGAAGCCTTCCCTGATCTCCCAGCCCAGGGACCTCACCTTCCTCTGACCCTTGAACATTTACCGTGTGTCCCTTTCATGGAGTCTTCTGGGCTCCCCTGTTTAAGCTTTTCTTTTCTGAGACTTGTGTCCGTGGATGTCTTGGGGCAAAGCTTGTGTCTGGGTCATCTTTGTGTCCCACCACCATATTGGTACACACTAGGTATTCAGCAGGCGTCAGCTGGCTGGCTCCAGGAGCTTCCTTCTGTGGGGAGGAAGGAGCTGGGTAGACAGGCGTGGGAATAGCACAGGCCACAGCCACAAAAGGGAATGGCCTGGGGTTTTCTCCCTCTCGCTTCTGGGCCAGAAGAGCTTTACCCAGGTCAGGAATTATTTCACCATCACCCGTGTCTCTTGCCAGACCGTGTCCTCTTCCCTGCATGCCCTCATCCCCCACCCCGGGTTCATTTTCCCTGCTAAATCCCCTGATAGAACTTGGCCGGGCACTGCCCTGTCTGAGGCTGCCACGCTGAAGCAAGCCCTGCAGATAAGTGGGTTACCGGAGAAGGCCAGCTCGGGTGTCCCAGGCCCCAGAGGGTCACCCCTGGCTGGCTGGCAGTTCACCCCCAGCACCTCCTCCTCCTCCTTCCCCGGAGCCAGGCAGGCAGGAGACAGCAGATCTTCCCCGCAGCTCTGTGAGTGGCCGGCCCCCAGCCGCCGCGGGGAATCTGAGCTATGCTAAGCGGCTCCAGATCGCAGCATCTCTGCCCTGCCCGGGCACGGCCGACCCAGACAGGGCGCCTCTACCTGCCGTGGTTGCTGCTGGAAAGCTGGCACCGCCTGGGCCGATGGAAAAAATCTCCCTGCGGGTTATGTAACTGCTCACCGCCCTGTCCCTGGCTCCCCAGGGAGGCTCCCAGCCACTACCAAGGGGGAGCGGTGGCCCCTGGGCAGGAAGGGGACTGCAGAGGGTCACTCTTTCAAAAGGAAGAAAATTGTGTTGAGTTATCTGAGGTCCTCCTCTGGAACCAGCCTGTGCACGGCCCCAAGGTGTTTCCTGAAAATGCATAAGGAGCTCAGAGGCCTGCCCCAGCAGTATAGCAAGGAAAGAGCTAGACCTAGCGGGAGGGAGTGGCCACAGAGGAGGAAGAGGGCAGAACAGTTTTGTTACTGTTTTTCTTTTCTTTTCTTTTCGGCAAATTATTATTGCAGTAAAATATACCATAAAATTCACCATCTTAACTAGTTTTAAGTGCACAGTTCAGCAGTACCCCGCACACCCACAATGTTGGACAATGCCCATGACCATCCCCCACCCCCCCACCAAACCCTCTCATCACCCCAAACAAAAGCCCTGTACCCACCATAACTCCCCTACAGCAATAACTCCCCTGCAGCCTCCCCTCCATCTTCCATCTCCATGAATTCACACTCTACAAATAGCACACGCAGGATATCATACAGTATTTTTCTTTTTGTGTCTGGCATATTTCACTTCACATCGTGGTTTCAAGATTTATTCATGTGTCAGAATTCCCTTCTTTTTCATGGCTGGCTAATATTCCATTTTGTGTCTATACCACATTTTTTTTATCCATTTATCTGTCAATGCGCACTTGGTTTTCTCCCACTTTTTGGCTATTGTGATTCATGCTGATAGGAGCATGCACGCACAAATATCTGTTTGAGTCCCCGCTTTTGATTCTTTGGGGTATATACCTAGAAGTGGAATTACTGGATCTTATGGAAATTTTATCTTTAACTTTTTGAGTATCTGCCAAACTGTTTCCAGGAAGGATGTTTTTGATGGGGGAAATATCATGAAGCAAGAGCCAAAGAAATGACACAAGTGAGGGACAATAAGGACACTGCCTTACTGAAATTCAGCTGAGAGCTGGAGGAAGTCTATAAGGTGGACTGACTAAGAGGCAGAAGGATCTGGACTTTATAAAGTGGGACTCAGGGAGCCATTGTGGGTTCTTGAGATGTAGTTCCAGGATCAATTAAAAATCATAGACCAGTGTAGACTTGCAGGAATGATCTACAGGTCATCCAATCCAATCCCCTCGTATTAATTATAGATGAGAGATGAGGCCTGGGGAGGTTGAAAGAGGCCATGTTTTAGGAAGACATGTTGATAGGTCATAGGATGATGGACTTAAAGATGTTTTACATTAGAGAGCCAGGGGTTCTAGGTGGCTGTGGTGATCTCTTGTGGAGAGGGGGCATACCCAGGCTTGAGCCTGCCCCTCAAAGACCTGAGTCGTGATGGCAGGCCTCATTTCCCCGTCCTACTCTCAGGAGCATGCTCTCTGGCCCCTGGCGCATGGAACTGTGGCATTCCCACCACTGCCCCCACCAGGCCAGAGCCAGGAGCTGGGGTTGCCTGCCATGGGGGCAGTGTAGGAACTGTGCTCCCCTAGCTGTGGTCTCCTTCCTTCAGTAAGTGCTCCAAGAGCTTCTTGGTGGGCTCCAAGAGCTTCTGGGACAAGTCAGTGAGCATCTTCGAACCAAAGCCCCTGGGTGAGCAGGCTTCCCCAGCCAGGGGTGCATAGCCTGGGCCCCTAACATTGGCCTGCGGGCCGCTGATGGGAAGAATGGATAGGGAATCTGCACAGCGTGCCCCACCTCTGACCCTGGTGCCCCTCCCCACACTGCTGGGGGCTTATTTCCTTGTCGCCCTTCGCCCATACCAACCTGCGTGGGCTGTGTTTCTGATGCCTAGAATGAACCAGAAGGGAGTTGAGGACAGAGGGGGAGAGGAACAGGAAGACGAGATGACAGGACAACTCTTTCAACAGCCAGCAGCAATGCCACACTTGCCTTGAACCCCCCACTCTAAGAGTATTTATACCCACAGTGTTCAGGGTAGCCAGGTTCCATCTCCTCTAGATGAAGAGCAGGCCGCCTTATGGAGACAGAGGTCTTCCCAGCTCCCCTCCAGACAGCCACCGAGAGGTCAGGAGCACACAGGGTGCACTGCGCAGTGCACGGAAGGGAGGCACTGTTGCGGGGGCGGCCTTCGGTGCCTGGGTTAGTCTGAGGCCAATTGGCGTCATGTGAGCAATTTAAACCCATGTTGTGCCCAGAGGCCAGTTTTCCTACTTCTAGATCTTCCCTGTCTGGGCCCCTCTGTCCAGGAGAGGCAGAAACACTTGACCAGAAGCAGAACCATGAGCACAGGGAGTGTGCATCGTGCTGGCTCGGCATGGCTCTGCCCTTGAAACCCAGAGCCTAGAATAAGGGGTCCCTGCACACCCCCAGAGTGCCCATCCCTCACTGCCTCCCACCTAGAGCTCAGGTTTAAAGGCCTTCACTCGGTATCAGGGCACAGAGCTCTGAGTCTTCAGGGAAAAACAGCGGCCCCTTTGCGGGGAACGGGGAGGAACCTGCAGGGAACGACCCTCCCTTAACCCCTTGCTGGCCCTTCCAGGACAGATCCCAGGTCCCAGAGTAAGAGAAGCTTCAGGTCACTTTGAAGTATGAGGACAGGCATGCTCAAAATCACCCCCCGACCCCCCCTTGACAGTGCCCAGCCTAAGACCAAGTGTATTCCAGAGAGGTCTGTGTGCACCCAGGTCACCCACACCCAGACCCATTAAGTAGAGAGGGCATGGGAGCCAGCACATCACCATGTCATGCCCCTGCCCCCAGTTTTCCACAGAGCAAAGGCCATACCAAAGAAGTGGGTAGCTTCGGAGGTATTTGGGGATAGCCAGACTCCAGCTAAAGCTCGTGAATAGCTATAATCGGAATAAATGCATTCTTGAGCAACTGCGTATTGGAGCACTACATATTGGACCCACACTTAGCATGGACCCCATTAGGCAACCGTCATTGCATTATTCTGAGTATAAAAAAAAATGTGGCAAGAGGACTAATAGCTCTAAAGTGGGGTTAGAAGCACAGTCACCTGGAATCAGCCTCCCCTGCCATAGACATTTCCTTTAATGGCTTACCACCTGTGGCATAAGAAATAACTCAAGTGCCCAAGAGTCAGCCACCTCCCTCTGGCTCTAGTTGTGGCGCCATGCAGCAGGTTGACTCTGGGTGGATCTCATAGCATGGCAGCCCTCCACTTACTCTTCTGTTAAATGGGGTCATGATACCCAACTCCTCCCCCTGCCTACTGCACTGACATTATCATTGCTAAAATCCACTGAAACGCCTGACTTTTTGTCTGTGTTCCCTTAAGACTCCTCCTCCACGAGAAACTTGTGAGTTTCATAGCAGCATGTTTTTCCTTTTCCCTTTGATGAATCCATTCATTCAAGGTTCTTAGGGGAGGTCCCAGGCAGGGAAAGCGCCCTGCGATGTCCACACAGAGATTCTTCCACAAGTCCAGGGACCCCTGGCACAGTAGGTCTTGGGGTTTGGGTGCAGCACTGTAGAGAGCCCAGGATCCAGCCACAAGGAAAGCTCTCCAAGGGGCCCTAGGACTAGCCTGGAGGCCCCACAGGGTGCCCTGAGCTCAGCACTATGAAACCCCAGTGAAACAGGCACTGGCCTCTGCGTGACACATAAAGTGGGGGGCAGGGCCAGCTCAGCCAGAGGGCAGTTTAGGAATGTCAGAGGAAGGGGCAAGCCCTGTAAGTGGAGTAGGTTGGGGAAGGCTTCCTGGAGGAGGAAGCATGAAGGAAGAGGCAGGATCTGGGTGGACGGAAGACAAGAGGATCTGTAGGTGGCGGGACCCTTTGGGGGACTGGGGGTTGCAGAGGAGGGTTGGGGAAGGAGGCACCGCCAGCCTGGCGGAGGGTGTCAGTCAGCAAGCCCAGGGCTGAGGCTGCCCAGCCAGGCCATGACCCCAGGTCACTGTAACCACACTGGCCCGTTCATTTTGCTGGCGCCTGCTTCTTGCCATTTCAGGCCAAGACCATATTTTCATCCAAAACTGAAACTTTTACCTCAAGAGTCGTGAGTTTCCTGCCAGCCTTGGGCCGTCTTCGGCAGGAGGTGGAGTGGGCCGCTGAATCTGGGGCCCCGGCCAGCTTCCAGGGCCTCTGAACGCTGGGGTTTCTCTGAGGCAGGTGGTGTGGCACGAAGGGCCTGGCATCTGAGACCAGGAGACACCCGCCACCCCTCCCTGGTGAGGTTACTGCCTCGTAGGAGAGGGCAGAGATGCCCACCTCCATATGCCCCCATGTGCCCCGACCAGCCCCTCTTTGTGCACCAGCTTCTTCCAAGAGCTGTATGGAGATGGGCGCCCACCGCCCAACCAGGTGCAGTGCCTGATGCGTGGGGGAGGGCTGATGCTGCCCCCAGGAGCCCTGCCGGAGCTGGAGCAGGGCTGTGCAGGAGGCTGCCATGGGGCAGGTCCACACAGCAACCCTTGCTGCTTTCAACTCGCTCCCCTCTGCAGAAGTCCCTTTTCCTCCCCTCCCCCAAGGGGTGGAGTAGGAGGCAGAAAGTCTGAAGCCTGCCCCTTAACTAATGTCACCATCTAAGCCTCAGCATCCCCATGGGGGAAACGAGGGCACTGGGTGGGGTGTGGTCTGTGGGTCAGGTCTCCCTAGCCGGGCACCAGGCCCTCTCCAGCAGAGCCTGTGGCACCTCTGTCCACCTCGCACAGCCCCTCGAGTGCCTTGAGCCTGTGAAGGTTGCATGGAGGTCCAGGACTGGGGAGAGCCTAGAACCCACTGCGGGTGGGAAGAGATGACGGGAGCTGCTCTGTCTGCAATCTGGCAGATGTTTATCCCAAACAGGGAACCAGAAGCTGACGACTTAAAGGCTCAGCGTGGGAGGAGGTGCTCTGGGCTGCAGGAGATCCGGTGGGGGGCCCCAGCCCTGCCTTTCTCTGGCTGGGTGACCTCAGGCCAGGCCTTCTACCCTGGTGGTGGCCTCCTCGCCCATAAAACATGGTGGGGGTTAGAAGAAGTCATTTCAGACATTCCTTCAGGCTTTGTTATCCCAAAGCAGACGCGCTAGGCAAACAGAGGGTGCCTGCTAAATGCCTGTTGCTGACTGATTGGTTAGCAGGTTGACCAGTGCAGAGCAGGACCCATCCCCAACTCTCCCCACCCGGCGGGCCTGCGGTCCTGGCTGGCTCCTTCCCACCCCACCTGGCCCCATCTACAGAGTCTGGGGCCTGCTTGGCTTGTGTGTGCTGGCCGCAGCACCTGCTGGGTGGGCAGGGAGGCCTGCAGGGGGCACCAGTGTGCAAGGCCAGCCCTCCCTGCCTGCGGCCGCCTCCCAGCATCTTGGCATCCTGGGGGCTGTCCCACAGGGAAGATTTAAGCTATATTATGGTGACTGCCACCAAGCCACCCTCCTATGTGCAATTTTCAGCCCCCCTGGGGTCCCAGCCCTGAGTCCAGAAACCTCAGGCTGAGAGTTGGACTAGAACCCACAGCAAGGGTCCCCTCCAGACCTCCAAAACGGGCCAGTGTAGTACTCATTCCCATTTTATACCCAAGACAACCAGGGCTCCTGGAGGCCACAGGAGGGCCACAGAGGTCTCAGGTAGCTTAGAAGGAGGACAGAGCGTGGGTCCCGGATTCCCCGGGAACAGTGCCTGCCCAGAGATCCAGCTGCCCTTAGGAACGAATCAGTATCAACCAGCTGAGGCTGCATTTTCTTAAAATGCATTGGTTTGTCTAGTGTTGGTTATGTTCTTTCTCAAACAGCAGGAAGAGGTTGTGGGAAGAGCCCTGGCTGTCACCTGTCTTCTCCCATGCAGTAGGGGTGGACAGAGGGACTGCAGCCAGGGTCAAGGGCAGGCCATGGGGCGGTGGGACAGAGAGCAGGCTGCAGCCTCATCTGGCCTCAGTAGCCTTGTACAGAGGCAAAGGGGCTTCCGTGTGGGCTGTCAGCTCCTTCAACACCTGCCTGGACCCGGAAACAGGCAAGCCTTGAGTCACCAGCAGTGGGCAGCCAGCCGTAGAGTCACTGTGTTTCAACACCGCCAATTTGTTGGCCCCACGCCTGGGGCCCCTGTGGTCACTGCAGTATGTTTTATGGAACATTCTGCGAGGATTCCTCTTGGGGTTTTTTTAGCAGCCACCCTTGTTAGGAGGTTCCTAAAGTAGAAGGCAAACAGGCCACAGGGCCTCAGAATTCTAGAAAAAATGTGTGCACAGCATGGGAGCCTGAGCCAGGAGGGCATTCTCAGCCATCTTCTAAGGAGCCAGGTAGAAAAATGGGGTCGATTCTTTTGTAGTTACTTCCTTATGTTAGCTATTCATTCAGAAATGTTAGCTGTTCAAAGGGTACATCATTTATCAATCGGGAGGCAGGAGCCCCAAGTCTGCGGGAGTGCAGGGGAGGATGGGAGCAGGTCAGTCACAAGCTAACTTAGAACAAGCATTCAATCCCCCAGAAAATGCACCAGGGAAAGCCACAGACATTCCCTTTTGGTAGAAAAGGTCCCTGGTCTGTCTTCAACAATGAGACACTCTTCTGGGGTTTGTACTAGGGGAACCTGGCCAGGGAATGGCCTTTCAGCCTCTAGGCATGTTGGGAGAAGGGACAGTTCATGGTGCGCCCTGGGCACCCCGTTTCTGATTTCTACCCCTGAGCCAAGAAGGCCTCTCCCATCAACCACCGTGGGACTGTGAAGCAGGAAACAGACAGAGGTGGGGGTTCCAGGTGGGCCTGAGGTGGCAATGAGGGTGGGCACGGAGTACTACACTTCACTGAAATGCCAGCAGCCAGGAGGCGAGCACCTGGGGTTGGGAGTGCCCCCCAAACCCCAGAACTGGAGGCATTCTGGGGGCATTCTCACTAGCATCGCGTCGGGACACGTCAGCCCAGCAGGTCACACTGGTCCCCGGGCAGCCCAGAATGACAGTTTGTTTCTTTTTGCTCTTGCTGACAACGATGCTACAAAGCTATTTCACCCCTGACTGAGAGTACAGGATCTGGACAGCCCCGATCTGAATCCTAAGTTTAATACTTCGCAGCTGTGTGGCCTGGGCAAGTGATTTTCCCTCTCTGGGCCCCAGTTTTCCATTTATAAACGGGGGTAATAGATAATACCTGCCTCCTTTGGATGGGTGAGGCTTGAATGGTGGGGACGATGGTGTTAGCCTAAACACAACATTGACCGGTGTTGCGCATGTCTGGGGGTTCCTGTCAGGGGTCCGGCAGGAACGCTAGTTACTCCTCCCTTGCAGTTGGGCTGGCTCTCTGCAGTCCCTGGCTGGATACCAGCTGTGTGCAGACATTGTGGGCCATAAGTATCCCTTAGACCTTTGTGGGTGGAGGTTAACAGCCCCATTTTATACATGGAGAAAGAGAGTTCCAGAGAGCTTAGGAAGTATACGTCAAGTCACGCAGCTGGTCAGCGACAGACAGAACTGGAGCCAAGTCCCTGGTACACCACACTCTGTCTCCTCAGAACGCACTGCCATCTGGGTGCCCTGGCTGGTCAGGAGTGCATCTGGAGGGGGTCAATTATAAGGCTGAGGAGAGGTGACAGGGAAACGAGATAAGAAACACGCCATTTAGATGGCCATGCTTTCAGAGCCTCCTCCCCACAGGCCAGGCCTTGGGCTCTCCCCACTGCCATCTTATGACCAAGAGAATTGAGAGACAGCTTCCCGGCCGGCGCTTAGCAGCAGGCTTGGGTCTCCTACCTCCCTTCCTGTCTTGCCAGGGGTCCGGGAGACGCTCCACCAAGCTGCAGAGAGAGAGCAGAATGGTTCCTTGCCCTCCCCAAGGGGGGCAAGACTTCTCCATGTCCTTCCTTCCCACTGGGCTGGTTTCCAACCCACCACCTTCACGATTTGTGAATGCAAAGCGAAGACCACTCAGATCGGGTTGTTCTGCTTCCACTTGGCAGCCCTAGGTGCTGGAGGCTGCGGCTCTGGGTGAGGGTGGGCCCTGGTCTGTGGGGTATGGGCGTCTGTGAGCACCTTCCGCACGCAGCCCCGGAGGTCAGGTGGCAGAGTCTCTTGTGACAGGTTCCAGCAGCGGAAGCCCTAAGGAAGCAGCTTGTGTCTCGGATGAGGCTGTGTACCTCCATTGCCTGTCTAGGCTGGAGGAACGGCGATGGCATCTTTAACTGGTCCCTTCCTCACAGATCACTACGTGTAAGATGCCAAGCCTACAGAGAAAAAAAGGGGAGAGAGAGAGAGGAAAAAACAATGAGAGCCTGTGTGCTATGTCATTTCTAACACTAAATGATGAAGAAGTGAGGACCCTGGGGTGTGAGCCAAGGCAGCCTGGGTTGCTCAGTCCTCTAGAAACCCTTCGAAGCTTTCCCCAGCACACAGCCCAGAGTGTCACCGGGAGAAAGAGCCACCTTGTAAATAGCTTTCTTCACCGTACTGCTACGCCTTTTAAAACAAAAACTAAAAACTCCTCACACCCCCGTACAACTTAACTTATCATTGACCCCGTCATCTTGGTGTCCCGGTGTTAGTTCAAAATCAGGCTCAAAACCGCAAAGGCTGGAGGGAGGCTGTGGGAGGGTGAGGGACACTATCCAGCGCGTGGCACACGCACCTCTGCCACGTCGGTTCGTGCATGTCCCTCCCTGCAAGCTTGGCGGGGCACTGTGGACACTGGGTTCTCTGCCTGATAAAGCAGGGATCCTTTCATGTAGCATGCGTCAAGATGCATGCATAGTGTGCTGGGCTGTCTCAGCCACTCTCCCAGGCTTCCCTCCTGCCAGTACACACAGAAGAGGCAGCGTGCATGGGAGCCAGTGGAATGAGGGCCCCACAGGGGCAAGATGGCCAGAGGCCATTTCAGCATGACCAGCATTTATGGATCTCCTTCTGTGTACCTAGCAGGGCAGAGTGCAGGGGTAGGGCTTGAGGAGGGGTGCGTGCTGATAGGCTCAGGAGGCCCATCTGTCCCTCCCCCTCTCCCTGGACTCCTCTGTCATCCCATCCCCTCCTAGCTGGCATGACTTTTCCTGTACTCAGATCGCAAAAGACTAGCCAGCCAGTATGTTTGCTGGGGGAGTCATAGAAGGCGAAGACCCGCCCCCATCCCTGCCTTCATGGAGCTTCTGGCTTTGTGAGCCCCCCTCTTCTTGTTGTCGGGCTCCCAAATGACCCCAAAGGGCTTGCTTGCAAAAGTTTGTCCTCTGGACTTTGTGTTTTTCCCCATCTGCTCTACCCTCCTAGTGCCTCCTGGCTCCGGCCCCAGCGCCAGCCCCTGTCTGTCCCTGCAAACACAAGTCAGCTGTGTGTGCAGACAAAGCTGTGCACCACAGCGGGGGCCGGGCCTGCAGAAGGGACATTTCCAGGGAACTCTGGGGGCGGCGGCTGGGAGGGCAGAGGCGACTGTCTGATTAGCAGAGACTCGGCGTCACAGTCTAGGGCAAAGAGGGTGCGGGGGACTTGGCTGGGCCCCAGGGGCCAGTGGCTGTGGGTGGTGACCAGGGGAGGCAGCCAGGCTGGAAGAAATCTGCTGTTTGAGAAGTGGAGGAAACGGGCTGGAGAGGAGAGATAACAGCCCGTTCTGTGTGTGTCTGCGTGCGTCTGCCGGCCAGGGTGGCTGGAGCCGGGCGGTCTGAGGCCATATCTAGTGAGATTTTTGTTCTGGGTTGTGAAAGTGACCTATGGAGCCAGCAGCAGGGTTCAGGGCCTGGGAGAGAAGACACGTGGCCCTCCCCTCTCCTCCCCTTGTCTTGTGTTAGTCTCCCCTCCTCTCCCCTTTGTCAAACAGTAGAAAAGGGAGGGGGCATGGGGGCAGGAGAGGAAGCATTCTTAGTGCGGTAAAAGGCCTGGGTTTCGGTCTGGATTGTACCACTAATTTGACATATGAACTTGGATACTTCCCCTAATATTTCTGGCTGTCTCTGTCTCATTGGCTGTAAAATGGGGATTATTTATAACTGCTCTGCATAGCACGCATAGGGGTTGGAAAGACCTTATGAAATAAGGACATGAAAATAGTTTGTAAACTGTAAAGTGCCGTGTAAATGTAACCAGTTGTACTGATTCAAACTGCTTTGAAGCAGGGGCTGGGGCTGCTGAGTAAAGGCCTGCTTTGGATGAACTAGGGGCTGAGTGGTGGGGAGGAGAGTGGGGTGGGGAGGATCAAGACTTAGAGACCCAGAAGTTTCCATGGAGGCAGGGGTGGGTCACGGGCCCAGCCAAGTGAGCCCTGCCAGAACCAGGACCCAGGGCAGGCATGAAGGGTGAAGTCCAAGAGCTCTCTGGGTGGGGGTATTTGGTCACGGGCTTGCTGATTCAAATAGAAGGTGGCCTGGGTTGGGCGTGGACTTCTCCAGGGAGACAGGGGAGGCCGTATGAAGCCCCTTGCCCATGGAGTTCCAGGGCTCTTGCCTGGCCTGGAGGATAAAGTCCAACTGATTGCAGCGGGATGGGGGTAGCACTCTGTTTTCCTCTCCTGAGTCTCTGCCACCCAAGGAAGCCATGTCCCCCTGTCCCCCAACCCACTCCCCATCCTGACCTGGAAATCAGCCCTCTCTGATGTGGAAACTCAGGCAGGAGCTGGCAGAGGTGACAAGACTATGAGCTGGAGAGAAGCTGAGCTATTTAAAGCGTGCAGCGCCCAGGGGACATGAATGCCACCCACCCCCAAGGCCTTCTTAGCATTTGCTTTCCCCTCCTTGGCCCAGATCCCAGGCCCTCAGGGCACCCAGAGGGTCACAGGTCAGGTGCCCGAGGCTCTGGGAAGCTGCAGGCAGACAGGTCCTGGGGCTGGCATGAGATGTGGTTCAGTCCAACCTCGGCTTGGGTTCCCTCCTCTGGGCCTCCGGGCTGAGTTGGCGGGGCCACACAGACTCCTTGGCTCCTGTGCCTTATAAACAGGGCTGGGTATGAGTGTGGAGCTTAGAAGAGGAATGCCCACGCCTGTGGCCTGGGGCAGCTGCCACCACCCACCCCCACTCCACTGGCCATCAAGCCACCAGACTCAGAGCCCATGGGGCAGGAATGGGAAGTGGGAAGCTTCACCAGTAGACCCTTCTCGCCTGCCCAGGCCTGGCTTCCCAGAAAACCCCAGATTACAGATGTTTTTCTCCTTCATCTCCAATTAACATTTACCTGTCCTGGGTCCTAACCCATTGGTGAATAACAGGGTACTGTCCCTCCCTTCCTATCTGGGAAAGGCTGATGCCTTAGCTGGGAAGAGCAGCTGGGATCCAGGCCTGTTAGACACAGGGTCCCATGCAGGCCACCACAGGTCTGGACCAGCTGGGAGGCCTTAGCTGGGGGCGGGGTCCCAGGGGCCAGTCCACCAACCATAGTTGGTCTACACTGCACCAGCATGGCTTATGTATGGAATGACTTGAACAGTCGTCAACTGCTCTTTCTGGGAAGGGCTGGCCATTACTCTGAGATTGCATCCTTCCTACCATATTGGCGTTAAGTTGTCCTTTCTTTTATGATATGATGGATGAAGCTTTAAAAAAATATACATGCTTAGCAAAATAAAATGTTGGCAACCCTCAAATTTTACCAGTCCAGTAAATCTTGGAGCTCAGGACTCTAGTTCCAGAACAGCACAGTTCACCTGGGTAGCCAGGTCTCCTGGCACTGAGGAGCCCGGGTATAACAGGAACTGTTGAGTGCATGGGGTACAGCCTGGGGAGGCCCCCGACCCTGGGGCTGCATGCCTCACCCTGACGGTAACTTGCAGCTTGAACTGCCAGTTCATCTTTACAGCTGGGATTTCCACCCCACCCCACCTCCTCTATCCTCTCGGCTGGAGACACTTCCTCCCACGTGGCTGGGAATTCAGTGTTTTGCTGCCTGCCGCAGGCTGCCGCCATCCCGTAGGCCAGGGAAACCCGCAGAGGCTGTCTCCAGGCAAGCGCTGTGTACCGACCACCGCCCTCTGACCTCAGTCCACCGAGCCCCAGAGGCACCCAGTCAGCACTCACTCCCTCCAGCCTTAAGCAGCATCCACACATATGCTGTTACCTACACGGGCCACCAAACCCCCAGTCCCCTGTCCTTTCTCGCACACATCTTTGCATTGCTGCATGTGTATCTGGTGGGGACAGCCTTTTCCACACCAAGATTCATTCATTTATCAGCTGAGCACGTGCTGTGTTCCAGGCAGCGAAATGGCAGAAAAACGGAAAAGGAGGTTCCCTCTCCTTTTGGGCATCTCCTCATCTGGCGGGGCACGCAGACAGAACCCAGTAACTCCAAACCAGCATGCTAGGTGCTGTCATCGCGGCACACCCAGACAGCCCTGAGCATCGAGAGGACGGAGAACTCACATGAGGTTGTCTCACAGAGAGGGCCACAGGCCTGAGTCCCAGCACCTGGGCTGGGGATGCCAAACGAAGAATCATGCAGAAGGGCCCCATCTAGGTGAATACAGGAGCACGAGCAGAGGCAAGAAGCAGGCACGAATCATGTACAGCAAAGGAAGGGGTTGTTCCCGAGTGACGTGTGCACTGGGTGCAGAGATAGGAGGAGAGAGTGTGAGCCAGAACCAGCTTGGGAGGGGCACAGTTTGCCCTACCTGGTCGGGAGGACCATACCCTTTGGTTTCTGGGGCACCACCAAAGGTTTATAAGGAGGGAGGTGATGTCTCCTGGTTGGCATCTTTGGCTCTCCCTCTGCAGCAGGGTGGAGGAGGGCAGGATAAGGACCCTGGGAGGAGCAAAGCACCCCGTTGAGGGTGTCCTATTGGAGCCTCCTGGGAGAGCCAGGAGAGGCGTGGGCTGCCTCAACTTAGTGGCAGTGGGGCCTAAGGGTCAGGGGATGATCCATGAGTGGTCAGCGAAAGAGAGAGGGGGAGAGAGAGAGAGAGGTGAGGGGACTACCTGTAGGGCAGTTAACATGCATCAGCACCATGAGCAGGAGGACCCCTGGGCAGAGAAACATGTATGTATATTGATGCACGTGTACATGTGAATAACTCCTCTCATACATGCTGGAGGAAACCCTCACTGTCATCCACACTCCCAGGAATGGCCACGTTAGACCTCTTCCCCCTAGTTCCTGAGAAGCAAACCCCAGAGAGCCCAGCCCTCAGCCTTGCCGCGTGCATGAGCGTGGAGTTTTGCACTCTGGCCAGTTTTGCTTCTAGTTCTTTGCTTCCGGAAAAACCAGGTACTAGAGTGAATTTATTTTCTCTCTTCCTTCCATTCCATCTTCCTTCTTCCTTCTCTTTTCTCCTTCCTTCTTTCCTTCTTTCCTTCCTTCTTTCCTTCCTTCCTTCCTTCCTCTCTCCTTTCCCTCCTTCCTTCCCTCTTTCTTTCATGAAAAAAAGCTCACAGAAGGGCAGAAGGAACCACAGTCTGTTGACATTTCTGACTCTTAGAGGCTCCAAACCGAAACTCAGCTGTGATTGCTCTAAGTGACTACAAAAGTAGAAAAATAATTTGCAGAAATGAAACCTGACTTGGGATGCCGTTTCACAAAATAGGCTAGATGGCCTTGATGTGTCATGAGGCCCCCACCACCGCCACCTGCACTGCTGGGGGTGCTCCTCTCATCTCAGGCTGGGGAGCATTTCCGCCCCTGCAGTCAGGCGTCCTACAGAAACCTGCCCCCTGCCTACCTGAAGACAGTTCACAGTTTCCTCTGAAATGAGTGGAAAAGCTGGACCCAGCCACAAGACCATCAAGGAAAGCAAAAGGCTTTCAAATGTGAGAATCCCCAGAGACCAAACCCAGGGGAAGGGATTTGGGGATTCTTAAGAGACTCCCTTGGATTCCAAACCAGGCTGTGAGCTTGGCTTTGCCATGAACTAGCTCTGACCTCCGTGCCTTTGGTAAACAGTATCAACAGCTGCCGTTTACCAGATTTCTACCAGGTACCTTGCTTGGCTGCACCTGGGGAGCTTTGGAAAATGACAAAGCCCAGGCTATGCCCCAAGCAAAGTATGTCACCATCTTATGGGTAGGACCCCTGCATCAACATTGTTTAACGCTTCCTGAGTGAGCCCAGCATGCCGCCACAGCTGAGAACCACTGCCCCCGTCCATTTGGCTGGGGACTTACTTAGGTTCATCTTTACAGCAACCCTGCCAGGGTTTATGAATGAGGAAGCTGAGGCTGGGCGAGTTTGAATCACTCATCCAAGATCCTCGAGGTTCTCTCTCGTCCCAAAGCCCATCACTCTTCCTCCTTTGCAGAGCTGGATATACCTGTACATACCCCACACAGCATCAGTGAGTGCTCCAGCCAGCCAGCTGAAGGAGCTCAGAGAGCACTGCAGGGAGACAGGGGAGGTGCTGGTGGAACAGTCTACTCATTCCTGGCTTTTGGGGGGGAGGGGTGCAAGCCTCAGGCCTGGTTTTCAGCCTCTTTCAGCCTCCCTCCCAAGGCACGATTGGTCCCTAGTCCTGGGGATTCAGGCTCTCTGGGTCAGTTTGAACCTGAGCCTCACTCAGCAGATGCTCTTAGTGTCTGAGCCCAGAGGTGGGCACTGTGAAGAGCCTGGACTCAGGAGCCGCATTCCTGCCTAGGTTCAAATCCCAGCTCCACCACTTACAAGCCATGTGACTTTGCAAAGTGAGTGATCTTTCTGTATGTCAGTTTCTTCATCTGCATGATGGGGTGATGATAGAGTTGTTAGGAATGTTAAATGAGACAGAGCATATAAGGATTGAAAGCAGTTCCTGGGACGTAGAAAACAAGAAACTCCCGGGCACTCTAAGGATTACGATTGTGAATGTGCAGTTCACTGCTGAGCAGAAACTCGATGGAACACGGGCCTGAATCGGTCAAGGCGATAAGTTTAAGTCAATGTTTGCCCTTTGGCCTTGCCTGTTCTTAGCTAGAAGATCAGAACCCCTGGGGTACAGAGTCCACACCTGGAACTCCGAAGGGAAAGGAGGGACCTGTTTTCCCTCCTTGGCCTCACCCCAGCCCAGGGGTCCTTCCTCCTCTCCCAAACATGGTCATTACCACCCTTCCCCCCACCCACCCCAGTCAAATACTTACTCTGGAAGCACCTTCTGCATGGGGCAGGGGGTGGCCTGGATGACCTCTGGAGCTCCTCACCCCCACCATGGCAGTAAATCTCCCTTCCCCTACCCCACCACTCAGCCTGTGCCCTGCCAGAGCCCACAGCCCATCCATATGGCTCATCAGCAGCCTGGGAGGGGCCCTGGGGCCGGGAGTTTCTTTGAAGCCTCCAGACCATCGAGGCAGGGGTGGGGCTGTGGTCAGGACAACAGCAGTGCCTTTCACTGGCTCTCTGGGAGCAGCTGTGTGGGGACACCGGCCCAGAAGGATGACCGACATCCACCCGCAGTCCTTACTATTTGCGAGGGATAGGGCAGAGGAGGGGCCCAGCCCAGGATGGCTGTGGCCACATTGGTTCACATGTTAAGTATGAAAGGAAAAGAAAGAAGGGAAGAGGAGGTGGGGAGAGGGAAGGGAGAGAGGAAGAGAGAAAATAGGGAAGGAAATAGGGAGAAAGGAAGGAAGGAGGGAAGGAGGAAGGGAGAGAATGGAGAGAGTGGGAACCCACATCTCAGAAGAGAAAAAGCACCAGGAGCTTTCCTTAGGCAATCATCTGCCTGCAGGTTGCTTTACACTCAGGGCCGCGCAGCCCAACTGTAGGCCTCAGCCGCCTCCATTCTGAGGGCCTTGGATACAGTTGCCCCCAAACCAGGCATTCCAACCAGGGACCATGACGGGCCCCAGCTCCTGGCCTCCTGGGTGTCCTCTCCTGGTTGAGTCTGCCCCCTCCTCAGAAGGAAGAAGAGGCAGGGGGTGTGTGTGCGTGTGTATGTGCGCATGCAAGCACGGCTGTGCAGCCTCATCACACATTCCATCTCCCAGACGGCGGCCTCTGTCTGCCTGTGCAGTCTGCTTCTCTTCCAAAGGGTGGTTTGCAGTGCAGATTCATGGCTCCCAGCTAGAAACAGTATTCTCTCTGCCCCTGCACCAACTCCCGCCCAATTCTCCTGCTCCTCACCCAGTTCCCCAGTGCCCCGAGGGGCCTGGCCACACAGAAAGGCATGGGAAAGCCTGCTATCTGTGTCCACAGTGCCGAGGGCTGGAGGCCTGGCAGTCCTCTGCGTTTGGTGTCTGTCCTGATTGTCTCTCCTGGGGGTGACATGGGCAGGATCTCAGCGGGACAGGTGAGGCTGGGGCCATGCACTTCTCCCTGTAAAACACTGCTCAGGGAGAGCAGCTTGCTGACCTCGAGCTGGGACCCCCCCCCCCTTTCATAGTCTTCCAGTGATAACCCCCATGGGGACATGTGGATGGCCGACCCTCTCTAGCCTTCAGGCTGGGAGGAGGATAAACCTGAATTTTGGGTTTTTGTCTCTTTCCCAGAAGAGGGGTAGGAAAGAATCAGTAACAACAATAGCCTGAGCTGGAAACATGCTCAGGGGCCAGGGGGTCCCAGCTTTGAGTATAGAGCTTCATTCTGAGCACCTTCCACATAAAACACAATTGGGGCGCCCCAAGGAGGGGCAGACACCAACATTTCAGGTCAGAATTCCAGACACTTGACTCCTAGGAGGGCTTTGGGTAAGCTGTTTCTCCCTCTCTAGCCTTGGTTTTCTCACCTGTAAATAAGTGGCCTGAAGCCACTGAGGGCCTTTTAGTGCCAGCAGTGAATCCTGTGACAGTGTTCCTCCTATCTCCCTGCATCCCAGGGCCACACCTGGAGCGTTTTGCCCCTGCCTGGCCACGTACCTGCCCCCAGAGGCCTTGTTACCAAGAAGGGCTCATGGAGCTGGAGGAGGTCAGGGGAGCAGTGGGAACAGCCAGAGGCACAGTGGCAGCCTTTGAAGATAAGATTCCTAAGTCTGGGAAATACAAAGGTGTGGCTGTAATAGGAACAGGACACAGACCCTCTCACCATCACAGGGAAACTCAAGGGTCTCCCTTGGGGAGGTCACTACAGAAAAAATGAAAAGAGACACTTGTACTTCTGTACAGGGTAGGTGTGACTCATCACCGGCGCAGAGGTGTAGGTAGGCCAACAGTGGGCACGGATGCTAGGAAGGCACTATGACATCAGAGTGAGCATGACTGAGTCTGGTTAATGATGGCCAAAACTGTCCCATTCCCACCATCCAGTAGCACACCTCTTCACCCTGGGAGACCCAGGGCAGACTCAGGAGGATGTGTGCTGTGCTGAGCCTGAAGAAGGTGGCAAAGAGCAGGTGTGTGCAGGTAGGTCCTTCAGCACCCAAGGGGCATGTTCCTGGACTGCTAGCCTCATCTTCCTTTAGTACAGTCACTCTAAGCCTCTGAACCATTGCTTCTTTGGCAGGAAGTCCCAAATCACAGAGAAGTCTCAAATCATTTTCTTTGGGTTTAGGGAAAGTCACTGATTTTCATTTTCCTATAACATGATGACAATAAGACCTGGGTTCACATCCCAGCTCTGTCACAGACTAGTTGTATAACCTTGAATAGGTTTCTTACTCTCTCCAAGCCTCAGTTTCCTCACTGGTAAAATGAGGATGGTAATAATGATTGGGTTGGGTTGCTGTGGATTAAATGAGATAATGTAGTAAAGGGCATAATACAACCCTGGCCCTCAATAAGTGCTCATAATGTTGGCAATGGTTCAGTTGGACTTTGCTTGGGATAATAGTGAAAGGAATTTTAATTTCAGTTTGATTCATCAGGTGTGCACTAATATTATAGGTCTAGCCCTGTCTGAAACTCTAGGGAAATACAGTCAAGTGTAGATCAGGGACATACCATGTTCATGGACTAGAATACTCAATATTAGTACAATGTCACTTCTTCCTAAATTGGTCTCTAGAGTCTACAGTCTCAAATCAAGATGCCGTTAAGCCTTTTTGGCAGAAATTGGCAAGCTGATTCTAAAATATATTTGGAAACTCAAACCTACAATATCCAAAGGAGTCTTGAAAAAAATAACAAAATTAGAAGTATAAATTAAGAGCTTTGTTTTTTTGCTCTCAGGAACCTTAAGACTAGTTGAGAAGACTAATGAGAGACCCCATGCTGATTCCTGGAATCAGGAATGTAGGGTACTGGTTAAGACTGTAGATGCTAGAGCCTGGCCCCTGGCTTTGAATGCCGGCTTTGCCACCTGCCACCTCATGACCTTGGGCAGGGTAATTTTCCCCTCTCTATGTCCCAGGTGTCTCATCTATAAAATGGGATGATCACAGCATCATTGCCATGGGGCCATTGTGAAGATGAAAGGAGCTAACCTATGTTAGCCTAAGGCTACCTGCTAAGTGTTGGGGAAGGGATGGAAGTAGAAGGAGGACAGAGGTTCCGCCCCCATGACTGTATGTCGTTTGGAGAAGTAAAGCCTAGAAACTGAACCACCTTTCCAAAAAGGGAAATTCTGGAATAAGGATCTCAGGCTCTGTGAGTATAGCCCTCTCCTTTTCTAAGACCCAGACTGGGGAAGTAGCTCATCCAGGGTCACTTGGCTGAAGGTTAAATACAGAGGAAGTGTCCAACAGACAGGGAGTGTGAGCAAAGGTCCATGGCAAGGAGCTACAGTGGTGCTTCTTGGGCCATGGGAGAAGGCTGTTTCTGGAGTGCCGAGTTCGAGGGGGCGTGGGGGTAAGGGACAACCAGCAGGCATGAGTCACCAAGGGGCAGGCTGCCAAGTCCAACAGGACGCTCCATGGAGCCCTTTGGCCTGGGCCCAGCTCAGCAGCCCCCTCCCCATCCCCCGGACACACGTACCCCACCAGGCCTGGAGACATTTCCTGAAAGACTAAGAAAGCACTAGGAGCTGGAGGGGTGGCCTTAACGGCCAGAGGCTTGAGGCCAGGTCTCTCACGGAGGAGCAGACGAAGGGAGGACGTGACCGGCAGCCTTCATTCTCACAGGCCGGGGATTTCAGAGGAATGCGGCCAAGTCTAGCTCTGAAGTTCCCACTTCAGACCCCGCCCGGCTGGAGCCACAGGCGCCTGCCGTCGCCACCCTGGAAATCAGAGAGGCACGTCATAGGCTGCCTTGTGCTGGGGAACACGTCCTCCTGGGGCCTCTGTCAGCTAGCCCACCTGCTGGGGTTCCCAAAAAGACCTTCTCCTTCTGCTCAGCCATGGGCCCTCCTCTAGCCAGCTTCCCCCAATCCCTGTTCTCCCTCAGCCCCCACACCTGTCCACCTTGTCACTCCATCTTCTCAGGAGAGTCCTGGCTCCCAGAACAGACCTCAGGGAATGTCATGTCTCTACCCGGGGCAGGAAGGGGAGGCCCTGTACAAGCCCTACACAGTGGCTCAGGCCCAGAGAGGGGTTGACACCAGGCCGAAGCAGGGACACACGTCCACAGATAGCTCCCAGGCCTCCTGCATGCTGGCTGGTCAGACTGTGAGAGCCACATTGGACAGATGAGGAAACTGAGGCCCAAGAGAAAATGTGATTTGCCCAAGGCCCCATAGTAAGATAGAGGCAGAGCAGAATGGAAGACCTAGGGCTTCCAAGCCCTGAGCCCCGAGCTCTTTTAAGTCATTTTTGTGGTTTCACTTCGTTTTCTTTTTTCATTTCCTTCCTTAAGAGAAAGGCAGGCCCTGGATAGACAGGCAGGGACACAAGCAGTGCTACCAGAAACTCAGACAAAAGAAGAGAGTGGCCCAGGGTTGGGCAGCCTCTACCCCCAGCCCCCAAGCTGAGTGGAGGCCCCTCCCTCCTACCCAGCCCCAGCCTGGCCCTGGGGGCTCCCCTCAGTGGGAGCTACCAGTTTGTGGACACAGGAATGTGCCTGTGGCTTGTGCAGAGACCCTGAGGGCCAGCACCTCAATCACAGCATCTCGTTGCCCCCAGCAGTCTGCCCCATCTCAACTGTAGCTTTTATCACCTTCCTCCATGCCTCTCTAATGAGTGTCTTCCCTGAGTCAGCAGAACCTGTTCATAGTCATCCCTTCTCCCAGATTTCCCAGGAAATCTCTCTCTGGAGCCTTCCCTGATCACCCAGGCTGCCGGAGTCTATCTGTACCCTCACTGGGCACTCAGCTTTTGCCACCTAGTGTTCTTAGTGTCATCTCTTGAGTTTGTTCCTGTCTCTCGAACCGAGCTTTAGGCAACTTTGTTCATTCAACACTCCATGAATTAAAGGCCTACCATGTGCCAGGCCCTAGGCTATGGTGGGATTCAGCAGCAAACAGACTCAGCAACCTGCCCTCATGGAGCTTACATTCTAGTGAGGAGGGAATGATGAGTATCAAAGCGACAGATCTGCAAATAAGTAAATTTCCAAAAGGCTGCAGAGGAAAAGGAAGCAGGGCATGTTGGGGGATAATTTTAAATAGGGTGATTGGCAAAGAGCTCACCCAGGTGACCCTTGGATAGGCTTGAAGGAGTGAGCCATGCAGACCTGGGGAGCATCCTGGTCAAAGAGAAAGAGCAGTGAAAGGCCCAGAGGCAGGAGTGTGCCTGCCCCATGGGAGAACTGCAAGAAGTCCAGGCCAGGGAAGTGGATGGGTGCCATGGGAAGGGATCAGGTCAGCGGGATGCCGGGGTCTACAGGCTCACAAGGGCGAGATTAGCTCTGAGAGGAATGGGATGCATCAGAGGGTTTCCAGCAGGGAAGGCAAGGTCTGACCTGAGTTTTAATAGGGTCACTCAGGCTGCTGGGTTGAGAGGAGTCTGAAAGGGTGGAGTAGACACAGGGATACCAGCCTGAAGCTTTTAGGGAGACAATGAGCATAAAAGCAATGGATCCACAAATCTGTTGAGTAAATGTGGGAGAGTAAATAAGGGAGAGTCTAAGTAAGGGGTGGTGAAGAAGTGATTAGGGTGAAGGGACAGGTCAGAGTCTGGGTCTACTTTCAAGGAAGGCCTGAGAGGATCCTCTGAAGGACTGGACGTAGGTGCAAGAGAATGTTTGGGTCAAGGATGACCTAAGATTTGGGGCCTGGACAACTGGAAGAGGGGCTTACCACTAACTGAGGTGGGGAAGATGATTCAAGAGGAGTAGCCTTTGGAGGGTGGACCAGGAGATCACTATTGGACATGTCATGTTGGAATTGTGCAATAGAAAGTGGCCAGGTTGCGTGGACAGTTGGAGCCCGGCATTCAGAGGGGTGATCTGGATAGAAACAAGCCTTGGGAAGCCATTAGGTGGTATTTAAAACCATGAGATGGGATGCCATCTCCAGAGGGTGAGGATCTATGGTGCAAAGGCCACTTGCTGTAGAACAGAAGCCGTGTCTCCAGTTGTCTAGAGTTATGAATGGGTGGCTGATGATGGGGCTCTGACTCCACCCTTGTCATAATAGGCCAGCTGCAGGAGAGAGGCTACAGCCTCTGCCCCCTCCCTGGGATCCCCTTGCAGGCTGGCACAAGGGTGGGCTCAGGAGAGCTAAGTAATTATCCTTATAAACCAGGAGGCTCCTGCCTGGGAGAAGCAGGAAGGGGCAGGCTGCAGCCCCATCCCCTCTAAATCTCTTGACATTTCCTGGGAAAATGGTGTCATTTCATCATTTTATTCCTTGGTAAGGCTTACATTTCAGCTTCCGGGAAACTGACAGAGAGGATAGGACAGGCGCCTGGGGCCCGCTTTGCTCCCTGTGGCTTTATATAACTCAGGCCTTTCCCCACAGCCATTTACAACTCTGGCTTCTGTAACATGGTGCCAGCAGGATTAAGTATTTAGCGCCCACTATATTTTATGCTCTTATTTCTGACAAAATGTTCCCTCCCTCCATGAGGATAGCTCAGTAAACAGAATCCCTTGGCGCAAATGACATGCTGGGTGACCACAGGCTCCAGGGGGCTTCCTGTGTGCCGCCTTCTCCTCCTCTCTTTTCTTAAGAATTAGCCCAACTCAAGTTTATCTTCATTTATCAACTTTTCCCTAAAATTGCTCCCAAATACTTCTTTGAGATCACCATGCCAGTGCCCAAACAGGAAAATAGATGAGTTCAAAATGGCAGCCCACCCCAGTTTTATCCAACTTGAGTGCCATTTCCCCAGGAAAGGGGAAGGTTTTGGGGGAAGAGTCTGGTTTCCAGACAGCCAATACACAGACCACGGGATTGTATCACATAGCCCAACCTTGCAGATGAGATCCTGAGTCTCCCAGCCACCCATGCCCGCACAGTGCTGGCAGTGGGATACTAAAAATTAAGCACCTGTTACTTCTCTTCTGCTCTACAGATTTCATCCCCATCCCCATCTCCCCAGAGGAGGTGGAGTAATCTGTACCTCCTTGGGATCCTTTGGGCTTCTGACTAGTAGCCCAAAGGGTGGCTCTCAGCCCCGCAAGGCAGTGCCCCAGGGCCATTCTACCTCACTTTCTCCATTCTAGCCCTCAGCCTGGTTCCTGCTCTCTGCCCATTCCTCCCAGAGATATACAGTCGATACCACTCATATCTTTTGCTGCTCCTTTGACGGATGTATTCCTCCCAGCTCAGTTCCAAGCTGAAGGCATGGGTGAGCCTTTGAACAGTGTAAAGTCACATCAGGCACAGAATCAGTGAGGGTTCAGCACAGCAGTGCTGGAAAGACAGGGTTGGGGAAAGCTAGATCTAAGGGCCGTGTGCAACTCGAGAGTTGAGGGCCTCGGCTAAACTCCCAAACAGCAAACCCAGCCTCCCCAGGGTGGGCGAAGGGTCTTGGAGCTGAGGAAGGGGTTGCTGGGCTACGGCTGGTTCTCCCACAGATGGAGTGGCTTTGGCTGAGTCGGGGGATTGACATTTCAGTAGCCAACTGCTTGAGGTGGGGGTTGAAGGGAAACGTGGAAGCAGAGGGAAGTTTGGGGACATTCTTCCCAGAATAGCTTTAAAAATAGGACAGCTTTACAAACCACCCAGGGTGATTGAAGGCAGGTGGGATCGAAGCAGATGCCCTCTGGAGATGCCTGTCAGACTCGAGCATGTGGGAACTCTGGAGGTTTTCCTGATTGTTCAGCAGATTTCAGAAGGCAGCCTAGGATATTCCTTCCCCCAGGCCCTTTGTGTGTATTGCGTTCGAGTCAGCACCTGGCAGAGAGGAGGCCCACAAGCATCTGTGGAGGGAGGGATGCGTGGGTGGATGCATGGGTGATCGGTAGGTGGTTGCGTGGATAGATGGGTCATGGGTGGGTGAGTAGATGGATAGATGGATGACTATAGACTCCAAATTAGCTGGCGAGGGTCCTGTATGAGGATTCGTGACAGAACATGATAATCCTAAGTGGTTAGTTTTGCCATAGCTTCCTGTTAAATAGATGTCACCTTAACCTTGGGAAGAAGCTATACTTTGGAAGCAGGTGGCATTACTCCTGGCCAGGTTTTTTGATACTCGGCTGACAAGCTTACCTTTTATTTGAAGGATACTGTGTCAAACCATGGACTTAGTTGCCAGAGAGAGACTCATCAGAGCATGGAGGCCGTCGTTCCAAGAGCCCCCATAACTGCCATTCTCCTCCTGCTCCCTAGACCCCTCCAGAGTGCCCTACACCCTGCCGGTGGGCCTTAGCCTCTCCCCCAACCTGATTTCTCCAAGGTCACAATTTCTTGGGATTCTGATAATGCAGTTTTTGAAAAATGGGCCATTTCATGGGCTACCACAGATGCAAGCCTGTACTTCACCTTCTCATCTAACCAGGAGTACTTTAAGGCAGTCCCAGGTCAAAGGAAGCCTGCAGTGAGCTCTTCCATTTAATGAAGATGCCCATTGGGGAAAAAAGTCCCTTCTTAGTTTTATCTTATTTGGGTTTCTTAAGTTGGCTTGCAAAGAGACAGCTGCATCCCCAGGCTCTTTCAGATGGGTGGTCCTATTTTCCCCAGGAGCTTTTTAACCTGGAGAATATAACTAGTCCTCCTTCCTCTGGTTCCCCAGAATCAAGTTCAACACTTGGGTTTACTTTCTCTGTTGTCATCAGCCTGATTACTAAGAATTCTGTGTTGGGAAGAATTTCAGACTATTAGGGGAAACCGTCTCTCTTGAGGGAGGGTTTAGTGTAAGAATTTAATGTTTATAGAAAACGGCTTTTTTCTCCCCCAACACAAGCCTTCCCCATCCACATCCTGGGAAAGCCGAGCCGCCTGGCACCCACAGCTCTCAGCCAGGTACCATCTTTCCTGTGCTGGAAGTTACTAGAACTACAGGTCAGGACAGAGAAGAGAAGCAGACCCCGAATGCCCAGGTTTTTGTTTGTTTGTTTGTTTTTTGAGACGGAGTCTTGTCTGCCACCCAGGCTGGAGTGCAATGGCATGATCTCGGCTCACTGCAACCTCCGCTTCCCGGGTTCAAGCGATTCTCCTGCCTCAACCTCCTGAGTAGCTGGGACTATAGGCACGTGCCACCATGTCCGGCTAATGTTTTTAATTTATTTTATTTATTTATTTATTTATTTATTTATTTATTTATTTTGAGACGGAGTCTTGCTCTGTTGCCCAGGCTGGAGTGCAGTGGTATGATCTCAGCTCACTGCAAGCTCCACCTCCCAGATTCATGCCATCTTCTGCCTCAGCCTCCCAAGTAGCTGGGACTACAGGCGCCCGCCACCACGCCCAGCTAATTTTTTTTTTGTATTTTTAGTAGAGATGGGGTTTCACTGTGTTAGCCAGGATGGTCTCCATCTCCTGACCTCGTGATCCGCCCACCTTGGCCTCCCAAAGTGCTGGGATTACAGGCATGAACCACCACGCCCGGCCATTTTTGTATTTTTAATAGAGACGGGGTTTCACCATGTTGGCCAGACTGGCCTCGAACTCCTGACCTCTTGATCCCCTCCTTGGCCTCCCAGAGTGCTGGGATTACAGGCGTGAGCCACCACACCTGGCCTGAATGCCCAGTTTTGAAGTTGGCTAACACGTCCATCATTCTGCATGTTTATGGATCAGTGAGGGCCTGTGTGCAGACAGAGGGGGCAAGCTGGAGATAGTGAGAACAGAAAGCAGCTTATCAACATGGACATGATGACAAGGAAGTGGCCATCTGAACCTCTGCCATCCCATGACACCTGCCCCCACACTCAACCCCATAGCCACCCAAGGGCAGAAGGTCTTAGAACAGGCAAAGCCAGCCCACAGCTACCCAGGGGGAAGGACTTAGAACACTCTTGCCTCTTTTACATGCTCATAGCTTCTGGAATATTTGTAAGTGCACTCCTACTGAAATCGCTTGGGTAGCTGATCCGAGGGACTTTTGTGACGGGAATTGTTTCCCCATCCACACTGCTTAGTGAGTCTGGCTTGGAGACCTACAGTTTCCTTAAGACCATCCTTTATAGAGCTCAGGTCTTTTTTCTGACAGTTGGAATCAGAGGTGCCCAGCCCAGAGCAAAAAGCCATGTCAGCCATCTGCAGCAGTGGCCTCCCTCTGCCCAGGTCTCCAGTGTACTTGTCAGGGTCCCCTGTGGACTCCAAGGCCTCCTGTGATCAGCCACCTGGTAGATGATTCCCCAGAGCACTACCCTATAAGGAATATCTAAACTATCCCTAATTTTCTTCCCTTCAAATCCAACTTGTCTCAGTCCTGTTTTTCTCATAAAAGGGCAACTTCCTGGCTGGGCACGATGGCTCATGCCTGTGATCCCAACACTTTGGGAGGCCGAGGCGGGCAGATCACTTGAGGCCAGGAGTTCAAGACCAGCCTGGCCAACATGGTGAAACCCTGTCTCTACTAAAAATACAAAAATTAGCTGGGGGCAGTGGTGCACGCCTGTAATGCCAGCTACTTGGGAGGCTGAGGCATGAGAATTGCTTGAACCCAGTGGGTGGAGGTTGCAACGAGCCGAGATCACACCACTGTACTCCAGCCTGGGTGACAGAGTGAGACTCCGTCTCAAGAAAAAAAAGGGGGGGATGGCAAGTTTCTGAGTTCTGATCCCTTGAACTGTGCTGGCATGAATTGTAGTTGATATTTTACCTTGTGAGTTGACTGGGGATTTGCTGGGGAGACAGAGCCTTATCCTGATGGTGTGGTGTTAATGGGCTGACCTCAGGCACTGTGGTATTCTAGGGTCGGGGGATGATCTGAGGCAGAAAGGGCCCTTCCACATGTTCCTCAGATTCATCCAGTGAGGCCTGCACTTTTAGGCCTCCCTGGGTTTTTCCCCTGTAAAACAGGAATCAGGCAGTTAGATCTCACTAACTGTGTGAGGTAACAGGGAGCATCTTACTAACCCGTTCTCCAGATGCAGCTCAGCAAGGCCAAGTGACTTGCCCAAGCTCTCCTGGTACTCTGCACTCTCCTTGGATGTTTGCCCAGGAAGCAGAGCCTTCAGTGGTGGGCAAAGCCAGTAGCAGTTGGAGAGAGACCCTGCCAGGCCTCTCTGCTCCTCTGACCACAGTCAGAGTGTCTCTTATCACCTGGGTAGCACTTCCTCTGTCTGCGGCAGAGCCAGCGCCACCGGGGCAAGCAGGCGGGTGAGGAGGTGCCAGACAGGATTGTTTCCTGTCCTTTCCTTCTGCAGACCTGTGAGGGAGCTGACGTTATTTTTATCTGGGGACACTGGCGTGGGAGGTATTTGTTAACGTCATCTGGTAAACGCGGTTGAATTATCTGTTGTCCAAGGAACCCTCAAATAAGTAGTGTTAAGCATGCTAAGCCGCTCACATTTAAAGATACAGTGAGACTCCTGGGAGAGAATTTGCTTATGGTGCTGCCATCACAGCTGAAGCCCAGAGCTGTCAGTTCCAGACCCCAGGCTTTATTTAACCCTCTTGGGTTTGGGGTTCATCACACATAAGGGCTCATGCTTTTTTGAAAACCGTGCTTCACTATCTGTTCTCTACAAGTGGGAAAGTGCTTGCAGTCTGTGGGTCCCATGCAGGGACAGGTCGTCTGCAGTCGCTACTGAGTGTGTATTAAGTTAGCACAGCGCTGAGTTCCGAGTCCCATGAAGTAGCTGTATGGCACACCGCTGTGTGTCCTGTGTAGCCTACAGGTTTCTAAAGGCAGTTTCGGGGTGCACCCCCACCCACAGGCCTTACATTAGAGCTCCCTCTCTTAATGCACTTCCCAGTATTTCTCAAGTGCCTCTGGACCTTGCTGTGTCCTGAGAAGCTGTCCCATGGGTGGGAGCAGTGGGCACCATTGTCACTCTCAGCAGTGGTTCTCAACCAGGAGTGATTTGGCCTCCAGCAGACACTTGGCAATGTCTGGGGATATTTTATTTGGAGTTTTCACAACTGGAGATGAGGGTAGGGGCTTCTAGTGGCATTGAGTGGTAGAGGCCTACGGTGTACAGGACAGCACCCCCCAAGAACCAATGAGCCAGCTGAAAATGTCAGTAGTGCCAAGAATGAGGCAAGGCTGCTGTAATCTTGAGGCAGATGGAGCCTCCTCTCACTGCCGCCAGCGCGTGACTTGACAGGAGGTGGCTGGGTCAGCAGGGCTGTGAGTGGAGAAGGTGAATGGTGCCAGCCAGCAGCCTCGGGTCACGCAGAGCAGTTCAGAAAGTCTTACTGAGCTCTGCAAGGCCAGGACCAAGCCAGATTTTAAGGGGATGATAAGCAAGGTGTGGTCTCTGGCCACAAAGACAAACCATGCAGTTTTGTAGAACACTCTCAGTTCACGAGGGGATTGTATATCTCTTGCCTTGTTCAATCTTCACAACAACTTATGGGCTTGATGGGACAAGTAGAATCAGCCCTATTTTGTGGATGACCAAACTGAGGCCCAGTGGGGTAAATAACTTGCCCAAGGTCAAAAAGCCCCCAGATGATGGATTTCTGGTCTTTCACTAGAACATTGGGATCTCTGTGCTCCTCTTCTCTCTTGGGTCCTGTTGGATCCCATGTTGGTGAGGAATCAGTCCTTTCTTGTATTTTTATCTGGGGACGCTGGCATGGGAGGTATTTGTTAACGTCATGCGTGGACACCTGAACAAAGACAGAATGAACTTGCCATCCTAGAAGCCACCCTTTCTCCTGGGGAACTTCTATAATAGCCCAAAGTCAGAGTAATTTCATTTTCATGCCTTCTCTTGCCAAGCTCAGATCTAGCCAGGGACTTCCCCATTAGTATAGGGGCCAGAAGCCCACCTCTCTGTGTGCCCCAAAATTATTTCCTCCCTGGGGTTGCCACTGCCTTGGAGCCCCCCATCCATTTATTCAGTTAACAGATACACACTGAGGGCCTCCGGTGGCCTAGATGCAGCAGGTACATTGCTGAATAAAGCAGGCAGATTTTCTCTGCCCTTGCAGAACTTGCAGTCCGAGTGGGAGAGGCAATCACTGAACACATCAGCTTCCAGGTGTGTCATTTCCAGTTATGATGGGGCCACACAGAAGAGCCAACACAACGCAGTAAGGGACGTCACAAGAGTGGAGGGCCTACTTAGAGAAGGCAGGGGGCCTCTGGGAGGAGAAGACAAGTAGACTGAGACTTGAAGGAGGTGCATGTGCACCAGCTTTTCAGCAGCCAGAGTAAGAGGGTCCCCAGCTCTGGTTAGAGAAGCACCATGGGGTGAAGGTGGGTCACCTCGGTATGCATGGTGACAGGATGGATTTTTCTTCCCCACTCTACCAGTATTTCACAGTCAGCATCCCCATCCTCAGAAATATCTTGATGGCCTCCATTCACACCTCAAGTCAACGTGAGTCCCTAAACTGCTGTTTTATACCCAGCTGTATTCTCTGCCAGATACTCGAGAGAGGAAAAGAGGAGTAAGATACCCAAGAGGCTTACAGTCTAGCCAAGGAAATAAAACATGCCGGCAAAACTAGAACCAGCCGGAACATCAGCCCCCATCTCCGGCCAGCCCATCACTTCCCCCACCCTCAGTCCCTTGATGTCAGTAGCCACCTACTGTTCTCCCTCCTGTCTACAGAGACACCTTCCCTCTTGCTGGCTCCAACACCCACCATACACTGGCCAAGGAGTGGGAGGTCAGCCAGGCTACCCCATCACACCTGGCATGGATAACCCCCCACACACATGTCCTTGGGAAAACCAAGGAAGCAGGAGGAGCGGGCATTTGTGGAGGTGCTCCCCTGGCCAGACATTTTCATCATCACGGTGATTAGCCCTGTTTCCCTTTTCTGGGTGGGGAACGTGAGACAGTAGAAGGCCTGGGGCTTGCCCAGGTCCAAGGACTGGGTGAGAGTCGGGTCAGAGCACCTCACCCAGGCCTGTCTGGCATTCAAACCCATTGTGCATATCTTGACACACTAGTGATTTTCATGTATTTTTAGCAGAAGAGTTGTTTTTCCAAACTCAATCTCAGGCGTGTCCTCAACCACATGAAACAGACCTGGCAGAGGGCCTCTGCCTGGGATCCAGGAGCTTTGAGTCTGCCCACTCAACTGCCCTTCACCCATCCCCACAGGTGGCCCAAGCCTCCTTAGGAACAACACAAGGAGCCCATCTAGTCTTCAGACCAGATCTCAGAACGCATGGAGAAGGCCTGAGCACTCCCTTCAGGGCTACCCCTACCCCCGGCACTGCTCAGAACGGACCTCACTGAGTCCAGTGGGGCAGGACCACACGGAATGGTACACTGTGAGAGAGGGGCCCATTCAGACAGAGCCTGGTGCAAACAGCTGCCATCCATGTCTACAGAAACGACAGGCACAACAGTCACTTCCAGGTCTATATCCCCATATGGTCTCCAGAGGCAGGCACAGACCAGGATCACCATTTCACAGACGCAAACGTTGGTCTCCCTCAAGCTCCCTGGACTTTGTGTCCTTCTCTATCCTGGCTCCCCCCTCCCCAGCTGTTCCTCAACTGTTGTCCAGTAGACATTTTGGGATACGGCATGATAAAGGACGTGTGCACTCCCATTGCAACTTCCTTCAGGGATAATGCCACATAAATGTTAACATGACTTTTAAAGACCATCTGTGGCAGAGTTCAAAGTTGTGGGTGGATGTGAGCTTCAGGCCAAGTCATTCTGGAATCCCCATTATAGGTCAAATCTTTTTGTGAGCATTTCAAGGGGTTTTCTCAAATTCTATAAATAGTTTAGTAACGCCTGTGTATTCATCTATTTTTAAAGCCAGTCTTCCGGACAACTTCAGAAGTAATTGGGCCACTCATTGAAAGTAGGGTTTCAAAAGTCATTTCTTCAGCTTCCAACTGCTTCCAGAGCAGAGGGATCCCAGATACCATTTCTGCCTGGGGTTGGGGACCCAACCTTTGTAGAACCTGGACCAGGCAGAAACCTTGGAGAAGACTCTAGGAATCTCCAAAGAACTGGATAAGCTGAATTCTGGCCCCAGCTCCCAGTTTCTCCCACAGGAAACCTCAGATACAACATTCATCCGCCTTATGCTTCAGTTTCTCATATAGCAGAATATGGACACAATAACCCTTCGCTGATTAGGAAGGGTTATTACACCTGTTTGCGTCACTCTGTCACCTGGGTGCAGGTCAAAGGTCTCTTTCATTTCACAGATAAGGACGCAGAGGCACGGTGACTGGCCTGACAGTCACATGGTGACTTTCCATTTTATAGATGGGGACACAGAGTCACAGCAGTTGGCTAACCTTGCTGTCTCTTTATTTTGCGGTTGGCCTGCTCCTCAGGCTGAGGCCGCAGTGAGCACAGCCCCCTCTGTTTCCACGGAGAGCTTCACGTCATGGATAAGACCTACCTCCTGTGCCCAGGCCTAGGCCTGGCAAACACCTGTCTCCAAGCCCTCGGCTTCTCTCCTGGGCAGGATGGCAGCCAGGCAGGGAGAATCCGAATTCTGCAGAGACAACAACTCAGCCCTCTCCTCTGAGGACCTGGAGGGAAGTATAAGGCAGGGGTGGGCGGCTGTCATGTCTGCATGATGACCTTTTCAAACATGATGCCTTGGGGGGTCCAAAGAGCACCAGGCCCAGAATCAGAGACCTGGGTTCCAGCTCTGTCAACCTCAGAAGGTAGGCAGATCAAGGAGCCTCGTCCTCCAGTGAGTTTCCGTTTGAGGCAGAGCCAGGAAAGCTGCGGGAAGTGCCTCGAAAGGCAGAGTGCTAGGTATGGTGAGACGGTGACATGAAGATTAGGCAGGCGGCAGAGGAGATCAGGGTGCCAGCACGGGCACCAGCTACTAAGTGTGTAATCACTGAGGGCTGCCCTCGAGCCTGGGAACTTCAGCCTCCTCACGCCCCTTGACCTGACAAGTGGTACTAATGTCCTCCCTGAGGCTGAGTCCAGTGACACCTTGCTTTGAGGAATTCCTGCTTGTCCCACTGGTATTCTTCATCTGTCAGACAATCCAGCCTTTTCTTTCTGTTCAGGCTGAAAGGAAAACTTCCAGCCTCTTCTGAGGGCTTTTCAAGGCCACAGCCACAGCAGGTGCTGGCTCCTTTGCCTGAGAATAAGACTTCGCGCCTGCGTAAGTGTGAGACAGAATTCCCGCTGGATCAGCCTGACTTCTCAGCTTCTCTCTGCTGCAACCCAGCGCCATCCCCCCGCCTCCCTGTCCCCTCCTACGGATCAGCAGAGCTGAGCCTACCTGACCTGATTTTGCCAATAGAAATATGCTGGGTGCTCACAGCCTGGGAAACTTGGAAATGTCTCCAAAGTGATCTAGATTTAGCTGGAAGTGGCTGATGGCTGTTCCCAGCCACAGTGTGTGCCCTTTGTCTAGAGCCAACTGCTGGGGAGAAAGCATTTCCAGCCACAGTGTCATGAACCATCAGTCACAGAGAATGTGTCTGGTAATTTTTTATTAATAATAGTTAAAGGATCGGCATTTGGGGCTTGATTTTCATGTCCATTGATTAGAGCAGAATCAAGATCATCCCCGTCATATCACTCTCTCTTCATTCTTTTGGGTGGGACAGAAAGGGCAGCAATCACCAGCACATCGGAAATTTGACATGATGCTCAGGAGAATGTCAGGCACCTGTGACAGCCACCCGATGGTCCTAGGTAAGGCCTGTGATTGCAGGGGGCAGCTGTTATTTCTGCCTGTGGTCCAGGGATCTGTCAGGAATCCCACCTGCCCCAGCTGCAGAATGGCCACATGGCCTGGTTCTGTCCAATCAGGGAACCCCATCACCACAGCCACAGTGACTGGGCTGAGAGATGGTCATGTGATGAGCAGGGCCAGTCAGAATCCTTCCCTGAGACTTGAGGGTTTGACATTTGGGGAGGGGGGGCTCTGTCTTCCTTTTGGCTCAGGAACCATTATGAGAGAGACCAGGTGCTGCTGATCGCCATCTTAGCCGTGGCAAAGGGAGACCCTGTCTGTGGCAGCAGAAAAAGCAGTCAACATGCAAGTCAAAGCCCAGACAAGGGAGAGAGGGGAGAGAAGGGAGGACCTGCCCTGGGGTTGCTGTTTGACCCCTGGGGACAGGCTGTCCTAGGGCCCACCTCCCATGTAAGACAGCCCAGGACTGTGTGCCTCTTCAGCTAGTCTGAGATGGTTTCTGTCATTGGCATCCAAGAATCCTCAGTGTCTAGGGGCAGAGCAGAGTGAAGCAGTGGAGTGGCCAGGACCTGGGCATTGGGTGGTGGGTGTCTGGGTCGTTGGCCAGGGAGGTTAGGAATACTTGGGGAAAGATTCAAGTCCACCTAAAAAGGGACATGCCCAAACCCAGGGAGTAGTTCAGGGCCCAGCTGGCATCAGAACTCAAAGCAAGCAAATTTGTCCCAGGGCGGAGGCTGCAGCCCAGTGCCCACATGGTCCCCGTCTCCCTCCAGACAAGATGTGCAGCCACCCACAGACTGTTGTCAGAGTGCAGAGTGACATGCAGGTCAGATTCTGACTGTTCCAGAGTCTAGGTGTGGCTGAGTCCCCAGGGCCAGGCCTCAGGGCTCAGCAGGACTGAGCCAAGACTGGCAGCTGTGGTCAGGACGTGGCATGATGGCAGCTGTGAGTACAGCCCAGCGGACGTGCCCCTTGGCTGGGCTGCACGTGCAGGCTGCCAGGGGTCGGGGGCGACCAGGTCTGGGGCAGGCTTTGGTGGATGGAGTGACTCAGGATACAACTACCAGGAGGTCTCTCTGCCACTTGTTCAACACCTACTTTGCACCAGATACGTTGCACGTGTTACTCATTTAAGCCAAGGAGGTCTGCCTGACCCAATCAGACTGATGCCAAGACCTTCCACAATGTTGCCCTGAGTGGGTGTGTGAGAGGCAGGGCCCATGGGCTGCTACTCAGGACCCAGGTCATAACCAGATCACCCCTTCCCTGCTTCTCGTCCTATCCTGACTCCAGCTCTTCTAGAAGCACTGCCCACCCAGCCTCAGTGTCCCCTTCTCTGACTCTGTCCCTCACCTCCCAGTCCCCAGCATCCAGGCCCCAGTCCTGTCCTCCTCCCCCCACCCCCCACAGGGCCTGGGAATCCATTATTTTGTCACCTAGGAGAAGCCTATTGTATTGATGAGTTCTTTTTGTCCCAAGTCACAGGAACCAACTTGAGGTGGCTTAACATTGCTAAATCCTTTTCTGTAAGGATTCTGAGGTTTCATGCAGCCCAGAAGTCCCAGGGAAGGACAGTAGGGAATATTCAGGGTCCTCTCTCAGGCCAGGGGTAACCTGATGTGTCACAGTGTCTCTGGGTTCCACGCTGCAGGCCAGCCCTAGGCTTGGGAATTCCCAGCCCTCTGCCTCACTGTTGATAGGAACAGGTGCCAAGGAAGGACTGCACTGTCTCTCTGAGCTGGAGGCTCCTGTCCTGGGCTCCTCCCACATGATGATGACTGGGATGAGGAGGGAGCCTTCCAGGAACTACCGAAGGCCAGGTCTACCCATGGGGGCCAGGCCTCAGGCCCTGGACTGTGTGATAGGGACAGAGGAGTGAGGGGGCTTCACTGGTTGGGGGAACCAAGGAGGAAAGCCTGCCGGAGGGATTGCAACTGGCCTCAGCAAAGCCTTGAGGGGAGAGTCTGACAGAGAGGAGACTCAGGGCTGGGGCGGAGCTACACTGACGTCACCTGTGACCCCACCACACCACCAAAGGGTGGCTCTGCGGAATGTCATGGCCTTACTTGAAGTAACCCTAGGAAGGGGGAAAAAAATCCAATAAGCCAAGAAACATCACTGTGTGGCAAAAATGTTAACCCACAAAAGTGAAACAAATGTCATGAGACAGCGGCCTTGGAGCAGGGACCGGGACTGGCCCAGAGATGGTGGGAAGAAAATAATCGGGAGTGAACTGTCAGCTACAAATGAACGAAAAGATGCGTCGGGCATACATGGTGACTCTGTACTCTTATGTCTTAGAGTAACAGCCCCCTGCCCTTTGGACAGGTTGTCCTCTTAGCGAAGAGCTGTCTGACCACGTACCATGGGATATTTATACATCCAGTCCACACATGTTCATTGAACACCTACAACGAGCCAAGTCCCATTCCAGGGGACATGACTATGGCTCAGAAAACAGGATTCCTGCCTTCAGAAAACGCTTCTAGCAAAAATTCAGGTCATCAACACACATCAGACCTAGTGGAGGTGATCAGGGCTGGGAAGGAAGCATAGCGGAGTCGGAATGAGGAGTCCCGGGGGCTGCCGCGGAGGGGACAGCCAGGGAGGCCTCCCTGAAGAGGGAACGTGGAAGCAGGAACATGAAAGAAGGAAAGTTGGGGCCAAATAAAAAACAAAGCACCTTTTATTTGAAAATTAGTTTCCTCTTTTCAATATACAGAATTCTGTCAAATATGTTTTTTAAGCCCTTCAACCAATCGCCCAGGAGAAGAATGCCTGGGATTAACTCCTGGCTGGCGGGCTCCCACAGCTTCCCATGGTCTGTCCTTCCCACATGGTATCCAGCTTCTCAAGGAAAAGAAACTTCCTGCTAGCAGTAAATAAAAGTGCACTTTCTCCTCCCCACTGGAGAGATGGCAACAGCAGCCACCTCTCTGGACAGAAACAAACCAGGGTCACTGGGGACACAGTATTTGGATGGGCAAATTTCCCTGGGCCATTCATTTTCCAAGAGGGAGCCCGAAATGAGGGTGAGTTTGCAGGGATTGGTAGGGGCTGCCCGTCCCCCTCAGGAAGTGTAAAAATATATGCACCATGGTCCTTGTGCCTTGACCACCCCCAACCCCACCCTCCAGTAGCATCTCCCTGTGGTGGTTTGCGCCCCTGGGTGGGGTGGGGGTGTGTTTTCCCCTTTGCCTGCATACAGCTGTTTTTGGCTTGGCCACTGCACTCCACCATGCCAGAGCTCATGTGGTTATCCCAAGTGGGAAGAATTTCCCAGAATGCCTTGAGAAACCTGAGACACTGAATGGCTTTCAGGGCTTATTGATGTGGCCGGTGCAGGAAATAGCAGTACGTCAATAAATAGTTTTAGGCAGGAAACGGGGCTTAAATGGTAGCCTTAAAGTTTGGGGAAAGACACTAGGGGTTGCTGGGAGGTAGCCTGCCAGTCAGATGAGAATCTAGAGCCAAATACCAGGCTTTGAAATGGCTGCCACCAATCTGAGGCCCCTTGCTGCTTTTGGATACAAGAGGCTGAGGTTAGGGACAGAGCCAGAGGAATGGCTCGTTTCAGTTGGCAGAAAGGGCTCCTTGTTCCAGAGGAAAAGCTGGCAACCTATAACATGTGTCAAGAGGAGACACACAGGCTGGGTTTTGGTGGCCTCTGGGCGGGGCATGTTCACACCCCAGTTCCCCACCCTTCTCGTGAGAATCACTGCTGACTGGCAGATCACCAGAAGAATTCCGCTGTCCTAATGCAAAAAATCAAGGAAAAGGGTCACAACCTGTCAGTTTCTTTTAAAATAGCTGTTTTTCTGTTTATAAAGAAAAACATTCACAGAAAATCAGAGAAATTCAGAAAGTAATAAAATGTAAAGAATAAAGGTCATCCGTAATTCCACTATTGAGAGACAACTCCTGTGAAACACTATTTCTGTCTCCTCTTTCTTTTTTAAAAAAACTGTATTCATGGATGAGATTATATGGTAAATGCAATTTCAGTTTTGCTTTTTTCATTTAATATTATGTAAGCATTTTTCCCATGCTGTTATAAACTTTTCATAAACTTTTTTTTTTTTTTGAGACAGAGTCTCGCTCTGTGGCCCAGGCTGGAGTGCAGTGGCGTGATCTCGGCTCACTGCAACTTCCACCTCCAGGTTCAAGTGATTCACCCACCTCAGCCTTCTGAGTAGCTGGGATTATAGGTATGTGCCGCTATGCCCAGCTAATTTTTTTTGTATTTTTAGTAGAGATGGGGTTTCACCATGTTGGCCAGATTGGTCATGAGCTCCTGGCCTCAGATGATCTGCCCACCTCAGCCTCCCAAAGTGCTGTGATTACAGACGTGAGCTACTGCACCTGGCCACATAAACATAATTTTTAATGGATGCATGAATCATCATTCACTTAATCATTCCCCTATTGCTGGGTGCTTAGGTTGTTAGATTTTTATGTGCATTAAGCTTATTTTTTTCTAATATTTTAAATTGTTTCCTTATGATAATTACCAGAAATGCAACTACCAGATCAAATGATAAGAACTCTTAAGACTTATTTTAAGGGTTTTCAGAAAAGTCGTACCAATGTACACTGCCCATATGTAAGTGTCTGTCTCACTGCATCCTTACCAGCATGGACAATTACCATTTTAAGTTGTCCTACTATAGATGGGAAAAAGGTGTTTTTATTCATTCATTCAATTACTACTGATACTGAATTAAGTTTTTTTTCATATATGTATTAGCAATTTACATTTTGACCTAGGATTTATCTCTTAATGCCCTTTCCCCATTTGTTCATGAGGGATTTTGTACTTTTATTACAAATTTGAACACACTATTTATATATGAAGACCATTGCCCTTTGTCACATTTATTGCATGTATTTTCCTCAGACAATATCAATTGTCTTTTAATATTTTGAAGCATTCTTCTATTGTCTTAGTGAAGAAAGCCCCTCTCCATCCAGAAATGTGGGAAATACTCTTTCATTTTCTTCACATTTTTGGTCCTTTTTTTTTTTTTAACATTTGCCTCTTCGTTCCATCTGGAATTTATTTTAGAGCCCAGTGTGAAGTAAGACTCTAAATTATTTTCCTCCTGATACTTAGACAGCTGTCCCTGCACTGTTGCTTGAGTGAATAATGCTTCCTATGCCACTGATTTGTGGTCCTCGAGGGATCATGTGATAAACCTTTGTGGATGCCAAGTTTATTTCTAGGCTATCTGATCTAGCGCTCCATTCGGATGTCAGCTCTACAGCCTCTTAATGAATAAAGCTTTATTAAGGATAAGTTAAGAGTAATGTAACTCTTTCCAATGTTGTTTTGTTTTTAGTTATTTCCTTTGCTATTCTTTCAAATTACTTTTAGGATTATTTTTTCAAGTCTTCATTTCCCTTTCTCCCGAAAAAGTTCACATTGGGATATGGAGTACAGATTGATATTAAACCTGTGAATTATTTCAAAGAGAATTACCATCTTCACAATGCTGTCTTCTCAATGAGGAATTGTATATGTTTCTTCACTTGTTGAAGACATTCTCTTAAATCTTTCAGTTTTGTTTGGCAATTTTCTTTATAGAATTCTTGCATATTTCTTAATAATGTCACTTAAGTATTTTATTGCTTTATTAAATGAGATTTGTACATTAAAATCTCACTAGTTAATTCTGTCATAAAAGAAAGCTGTTGATTTTGTGTATTAATTTTGTATCTAAATATTCTTATTAATTAGTCACTAAACTCTCTTGTTAATGATAATCTTTATTAATGGCTTCTCTCAGATTTTCCGTATATATAATCAAATCATTTTATCTCTTCCCTTCTAAGGGTCATAGGTGTTGCTACTGTTTTTTAATCAAGCCTATTGAAGTAATACATTACATTTATAGACTTCCTGATACTAAGTCATCCATGCCTTCCTAGGATAAAAATCTACTTGGTTATAATGGATCTGTTTGTTAGTATTTCACTTGGGACTTTTATATCTATTCACATTAGCAAGATTCACTTGTAGACTTCCTTATTTGTAACTTACTATCATTAGATTTTGTTTATAGGGAACTGATTGGAAAGCTTCTCCTTTTCTATGTTCTGAGTCAGTTTGCAAAGGAAAGCAGTTACCTAATTTTTTGAAAGTTTGAATGAACTTACCTATAAAAATCGTAAGTTTAGAGATTTCCTTATAAAGGTAATTCTTTCATAACTTTGATTTTAGTTTATGATTTTTTAGTTTATTCTGGCTCATTTCCTTTTTAGCAAATGATTTTTTTTTACAATCACCTATTTCATCATTTTTTCAAAATTATCAACATAGAGTTATAAATAATTTTTATTATACTTTTTATCTACCTCATATCTGTTTTCATATCTAGTTTTATTTCTGTTTCTTCTTTCTTGATTTTATATGTGATTTCCTTTCTCTATTTCCTAAGTAATTAATTTGGGGGTTTTATCTGTATTATGTCCTTATATTTCCTTAGCTATTGTTGGTTTTCTAATTGTTCTAGTTAAATGTTAGATCGACATTGTCTGGTAGAAGTATAATGTGATCTACAATGTAATTTTAAATTTAATAATATGTGTTACTTAACCCAGTGTATTCAAAATTTCACAGGTAGTTAATATTTTTAAAATACAAGACATTTTACATTCTTGTTTTTATACTAAGCCTTTGAAAAGTAATATCTGTTTTACACTTACAGCCCATATCAGTCGGGATAGCCACACTTCAAGCACTCAATGTATTGTCACATGTGGATAGTGGCTACCATATTGGATAACATTGGTTTAGATGATATATTTTCTTCCATTATTTAATGACCAAAATAGTGAAGACTATAAATTGACCTTTCATTATAGTTTTGACCACATTCCACAAGTTTGTATAGTTATTTCCTAGATAATCTAATACAGGCATTGTATATTTGATTATGTCTTTATTTCATTTTTCTTTAGAAGAATACCTTTTAAGTATTCAAGCAATTGGCTATTTTTTAATGGTTGTTGTTAATTCATAGTCCCAGTATGTAACCTGTACAATTTCAATGTTTTGAAATTTATACTGAGATCACAGCTTACTGTGAGGCTTGTTTCAATTAATCTTATTAACTATATTATTTAAATCACCTAAGTCATTTGTTTTTTATTCATTTAATTGGCCATAGAATGTTAGTGGTTTTATTTCCTGATATAATTCCTCCTTTCTGTTTTTTTTCCTATGTTTCTTTTTTTTTTTTCTTATGTTTCAATAGCTTCAGGTATATTCAAATCTATACTATAAAGTCTATAACATTTTGTGTTATCTCTTTATTATGGTTTGTATTTTTATCTATATATAAAACCTTATAACTTTATTTAATAATTGTTATCTTAGATATACTTCCCTTTTACTACTACTTTGTTTTCATTTGCTCACTCTTATTTTTACCCATCCATTTATTTTTTATATTCTGTTTGCAGTTCTGCTAGTGGTTACTAGTGTTTACTTTTAGCATTTTAAAGGCGTACTTTCATTTTTTTTCTCTGATTCCCAAAGTTAAGAAAGACACAATAACCAGTGAATCCTTATGGCCTGAATTAGGAAATGTTATGTGCTGCACGGACTTCTATCCCCTTCCCACCAGTATTTACTGATCTCTAGTAATTTAATCTTGGATTATTAAGTCACTACTACTATGAAATTCTTACTTAAATTACATTTTAAAATTAAATATCTTCTCTTCCAAGGATTATTTCTGGCTTTTGATTCCATTGTATAACCAAAATTATAATGACTTATTTTAACTTAGCTTCATAAGTCTACCTGGTTGTAGTTTCAGTTTTCCCTTCTGTTTCTTCTATACCGTGATTTCCTCAGAGTTAAATCATAAATTTTGTTGACCATAACATGCATTCGGAAAGTTTTTTTAAATTTTTTATTATTTTTAATTGTAGTTTAAAAATAACATAAAATGTACTATTTCAATCATTTCTAAGTGTACAGTTCAACAGTGTATAGTCACATTCTTGTGCAACCAGTCTCCAAAACTTTTTCGTCTTGCAAAACTGAAACTCTCTACCTATTAACCCCCATGTCCCCCTCTCCCCAGCCCCTTGCAACCACCATTCTACTGTCGTTTCTATGTATGGGTTTGGTTACTTTAGATACCTGTGTAAGTGAAATCATGCAGTATTGTCTTTTTTGACTGGCTTATTTCACTTTGCATAATGTGCTGAGGGTTCATTCATGTTGCAGCACATGTCAGAATTTCTTTCTGTTTTTAAGGCTGAATAATATTCCACTGTATATATATATCACGTATTGTTGATCCATTCATCTGTGGGTGGATGCCTGGGTTGCCCCCACCTCTTGTCAGTAATGCTACATACTGACATCTCTTTGAAATCCTGCTTTCAGTTCCTTTGGATATATACCCAGAAGTGGAATTGCTGGATCATATAGTAATTCTATTTTTAATTTTTTGAAGAATCGCCATACTATTTTGATTTTTGAGATGGAGTCTCACTCTGTCCCCCAGGCTGGGGTGCAGTGGCATAATCTAAGCTCACTGCAACCTCCACCTCCTGGGATCAAGCAATTCTCCTCCCTCAACCTCCCGAGTAGCTGGGATTACAGGTGCCCGCCACCACACCCGGCTAATTTTTTGTATTTTTAGTAGAGACAGGGTTTCACCATGTTACTCAGGCTGGTCTCGAACTCCTGACCTCAAGTGATCCACCTGCCTCGGCCTCCCAAAGTGCTGGGATTATAGGTGTGAGCCACCACGCCTGGCTGGCCATACTATTTTTCATAGCAACTGCAGCATTGAATTTTTTAAGATAAGCATGTAGGAGTGATTTGTTTTAGAACTTACTTATGTAAGATCTTTCTCTTGCTTTCACTCATAGGCAGGTTTGTTCTTTTCCCTTCAAACTCACGAACACATTGCCTTCATGTCTCTGAATTTTTAACCTCAAATAAAGAAGTATAAGGCCAACTAGATTTTTGTTCTTTTGTGAGAAGACTGTGACTTTTGTTCCTTCATAGCTGTTTTTAAATTTTTCTTTTTCTGCGAAACTAAAAAAGAAAATTCAGCGGGGGCAACATAGTGAGACCTTGTCTCTACAAAAAAATTTAAAATTAGCTGTGGAAGGATCACTTAAGCCTAAGAGGTCGAGGCTGCAGTGAGCCTTAATCATGCCACTGTTCTGCAGCCTGGGCAACAAAGCAAGACCCTGTCTCAAAAAAGAAAAAGAAAAAAACAACAACAGCGGCAAGAAAAAAGAAAAGGAAAGAAAATTCTTCCGCTAAGTAAAACCGGGGCAGGGCAAGGGACTTCTGAAACACTGTGCACACGTTTTACCTAAAGAGTCAATACGATTTTATTATTATTTATTTTCAATGAGAAAGTTTATTTCTCTGCTCTCTTTGTTCTGTGTATTCTGGTATCCTTTTTGAAAACTTCTCTAATTCACAGATTAGATGTCCACTCTCTATCTTCTCTATCGTTTTTCATTTGTTTCTAGTCTATTTATCTTTGTATTCAGGTTTCTGGTCTATTTATCTATTCTGCTCTCTAGGCAGTTTCCAAGTTTATCTTCTGCATTACTTTTTCTGCATTATCCATTCTATCCTTTACTGCCTCCAGTTCATTTTGATTTTGCTGTTGGATTTCTAGTTTCCATTGGCTCTCTCCTAATCCCAGTTCCTGTCTCACACTTCATTTCAGCCTGAGAGTTGCTTTGCTAATCACAATCCCTTCCTTCAAATGCCTTTTCACACATCATAGAATCTATATTGTCATTCTCCTTACATACAAGCCAACATGTTTTGCACTTGAGTTTTTCATTTTATTTATATCTGGTTGATTGTCATTAACATGTTCAGAGTTACACACTTCCATTAAGTTTTCACGATACTGCTCCTTTATTCTGCCAGTCAGGATATTTGTGTAGATGCCGTATTGCTCTGCGCCTCCCTCAGTCCTGAATGAGGTCACCCCTGTCTGGTCTTTTGTGTTTGCTGTGTGCATCAGCCTTGGACTAGCTTGGTGTCTGCTGAGGCAGAGTCTCCCTCTCAGACCTAAAGCTGGAGGGTGGCTTCATGAGCTCATCTCAAATCCAATTTCCAATATTTAGCAGGCATTCAATCTCCTAGTAACCTTTGCTAGCCCAAAACAGAATGCTGTCTTGATGCCATGGATGATCAGGAAGAAACTAAGTCAAGCGCTAGTTCTTTGATCAGACGCAATCCATTGTTTAAAACTTCAGTTCCTCGTACACACTGCCCCCAAGTTTTTCCTACCCCAGATGGCTTTGCCTGAGAGCACCACCCCTTAAAGGACACAGCATACCACCCAGTCTCCTCCTGCCCCGCACTGACCTGGAACTCCAAGGCCTGGAGTAAGGGCGGTGCAGATGGGAGCTGCCTTAATACACAGGCACAGGGCTTTGCTAGTACTGACAGATCCTGTCTACCAGCCACAGACAGATAGAGGAAGGGGTTGAAGCCTCAAGCTACCCCTGCCTTTGGTCTTCTGGGTCCCCTGGGCAACCAGAGTTTGTTGGTGACAGCACTTTAGTTAATGATGTCACCTCCTAAGTCTGGGAGGAGTCTGCTGGGGAACTGTTATCTTCCTTCTCAGTGTTGCTGTGGGACTTGGTTCTTTGATGTGTGTCTTCATGGGTATTTTTAGGGAATATAAGGCAATGACAAGCTGGGGATTGATAGAGGGGCACCATTTTAACACCCGAGTTAGCATTTGATAAAGGCCTGGAGTTGTGGTTCCCAGCCATGGTTGCACGTTAGAATCAGCTGGGGAGCTGTCAAAAATTACCAGTGTCTCAGCCCCACCCTGACCAGTTACACAAGACTTTCTGAGGTGGAGTCCCAGCATCCGCAGCCTCAGAGTTCCTCTAGGTGACTCCAATATACAACCAGGGCAAGAGCATTTAACCCAGAGCAGAGAAGGGGCTTAAGTTCTCATTCAAGTTCTAGTACTGTGGGGCCTTAGTCAAGTCTTTTAATATCTTTGTGCCTCCGTTTTTCCCATTTGAAAATGAGAATGGTAATGCCCACTCTTGCTCAGATTACATAAGAATATTATGGGATAAACAAAGGTTCATGAGAATGAAAGCACCAAAAGACGTATGACTTCAAGCCCAGTAGTGCAGAGCCCTTGGCAGGCCCTGGGATGGCAGCCACCACCATTCATTCATTCATTCACAAAGACCCTGAACAGCTGGGACCCCTGTGAAGGCTGCCTGCTCTAGGCTCTGGACTAGGGTGAAGAGACAAAGCTGTCAAAGATGCTGGGCACCCACCACTTGCGGGGACCCTGGAGTCCCCTGTGGTCCCTTTACACCCTGGATGAAAGACAAACAGCAGAACTCTACAGTCATTCCCAGGTGGACACTTCAGTGAGAAAGGAATGGGGAGGCAGGAGGCCCGAGGGGTTAGTACGAGGCCCATGAGGTCTGCAGGCATGGCTGGACTTCCAAGGGACAGTGTGGACAAATGGCTTCATGGAAAGTACAGACTTGGAGAGTGACTAAGCGTGGGCTCTGATGCACTACTTTCCAATTTAAAAACACCATAAGAGCTGCTCTTGCCACAAAAGCAAAATGAAACAAAAATGGGTAACTGTGAGATGATGGCTATGTTGTTTGCTTCACTATAGTAACCTTTTTACTGCCTACATGTATCCCATTGCATCATGTTGTATACCTTAAATGTACACAATAACATTTTTTGAAAAATAAAAAACACCATAAGGACAAAAAATGTTTGGTCTCCAGAGCAGGCTGACGTCAGTCTGAATCCCAGCCCTGCCATTGGCTCATAGTCACGGGCAAGTTACACAACTTCTCTATCCTCAGATTCTCCGTCTATAAAATGGGGCAGTAATAGGACCTGCTTTATAGGACCATCGGGATAACTATGTAAAATACCACAGTTAATGCCCTTGGCTCGGTGTCTGGCTCACCAGTAGCAGCTGCTGCTGCTACTGTATTGCGTATAAATATAGACATCAAAATAGTTATAGATACACACACAAGTATATACTTCTTTGTAACTGATGAGACTCTGGTCATTATAAGCTGTGGCCTAGGCTCATCCAGAGCTGGCACTGCAGGGCTTCTCAGCCAGTCCCTGACCTGCCACCTGAGGAGACCAAGGCACCTCTAGATGGCACCTTCATCACTCACAAGGGACAGATGTTAACCAAGTCATCTCTGAGGGCCTTCCATCTCTGGCGATGCTGAGATTCTGGTGTCAAGGATGCTGGGCTGAAGTCAGCAGTGGTGAGGGGGACTGGGCTGTGGGAATGGTCTGAGTCACATTCTACAACCTGTCTTCACATATTCTATTTTGGTGGTGGCACAGTCACCCAAACCAAGAATCTTGGCGTCATCTTGGACTCTCCCCTTTCCATCACCCCTTACAACCCACCACTTAGCAAGTACTATTGCCTTTCACAATGTCTCTTGTGTCACTCCTGTATTGGTCTGCTATTGAGACTGAACAAACAACCATAAAAATCTCAGTGGCACACAGCAGTAAACGTGCATTTAGATGATGTGTGTGCAGATTGGTTGGGGGTCACCTGACTTAGGCTAGACTAAGGCGAGGCCCTGTCACACATGTTGCCCATCTTCTTCCTGGGACCATCAGGCCAGCCCAGAGAGAGTCTTCTTAGGATGACAGAAGAAACATGAAAGTCAACGTAAATATTTAGGGCCTCACATCAGAACTGGCACACCATCACTCCTGCCTCATTCTGTTGGCCAAAGCAAGACATATGGCCAAAACCAAAGACAAGAGGTAGGGGAAATATCTTTCTGAATATTATTTAAGCTACCCCAGATTCTTACCGTTCAGCTGTCAGAGCACTGAGGTTTTAATTTCATCCTGCCTGGACACTTGCAGTGGCCTCCTGCTTGGTCTCCACCCCTTAGCTGTTTTAACCTTTCTGTTGAGCACTGGTATGACTGTGGTATTTCATGGTTCCATCCCCAAAACCTTCCCTAGCAACCGTCCCATGAAACCCAGCTCCTTGGCTTTTTATACCTTCTTCTCTTATATCACAGTGATGAGTGAATATGTCTTATCTTAGCTCCTGGTGCAGAGCCTGGCACACAATGGGGCAATAATATTTTTTTAAAGGATGAATGAATGAATGAATGAATGAATGAATGAATGAATACCTCTAATTTTCCTACTGTCCTCTAGGCCCCTTGAGGGAGGGGCTGTAGCTGTGTAGCCCAGTGCTGGAGCGCTAGCCCACATGGCCCTCTGTTGCCATTGCTGATGATGTGTGGGTAGGCAGTGTTCTGGTTACCCCCAGCCTACCACGCAGAGGGCATGACTTGGGGGTTAGCAAAGGAAGATGGGTTAGCCACAGGGAGTTAAGTGCAAAAGTGCTGAGTCTGGGGAGGGTGTCACCTCCCGTTCTACCTCATCCTCCCACATCAGCATTGCTGTCCGTGAAGGAGGTCTAGCAGGTCCGTGACTAGCAGGTCTGGGCAATGCCCAGAGGCAAGGAAGCTGTGTCCCCAACCTGGGGACACCTGAAAAAGAGGTGTTGTGGCCACAGGTCAGGGTGGTCCTAGCCACAGAGAGTGCAATCATGCACCCCCATCCTCATTTAAGACATGGGGTTTGCCTGCTGCCCAGGAGCAGCCCCTAGACAACAGATGCTCTGCACAGCGGGGAGGCACCCGGGCCCCTCCCCAGCCCCAGGAGGCTGACGCAGTCTCTCATGCCTCCACAGAAGGACTTCACGGTGCGCGAGGAGCTGCAGCAGCAGGACGTGGAGCGCTGGCTGGGCTTCATCACCTTCCTGTGCGAGGTCTTCGGCACCATGCGCAGCAGCACGGGCGAGCCCTTCCGCGTGCTCGTGTGCCCCATCTATACCTGCCTCAGGGAGGTAAGAGACCCGCTGCCTGTGCCGCCTGCGCAGCCGGACAGTGCCAGGGCTGGAATGTGTCTCAGATACCCGGACAAAGCTATGAGGGTGGACTCACTTAGAAAGGGACCCATCCCGGCCAGGCACAGTAGCTCACACCTGTAATCCCAGCACTTTGGGAGGCTGAGGCAGGTGGATCACCTGAGGTCAGGAGATCGAGACCATCCTGGCCAACGCGATGAAACCCCATCTCGACTAAAAATACCAAAATTAGCCGGGCTGGTGGTGGGTGCCTCTAATGCCAGCTACTCGGGAGTCTGAGGCAGGAGAATTGCTTGAACCTGGGAGGCGGAGGCTGCAGTGAGCCGAGATCACGCCATTGCACTCCAGCTTGGGCGACACAGCAAGACTCTGTCTCCAAAAAAAAAAAAAAAAGAAAGGGCCCCATCCTTCAGCAAAGAGATGCACAACAGCAGGCGCTTCTGCTCCCCAAAGCCAGGTCTTTCTTTGTTGGGTTTACATAAAGGGAACCAGCACCCCCTTCCCCCGCGGGGTGTTGTGAACTCAGGCCTCAGCCATTTCCAATCTGGAGCACTGGCTGCAGAGGGGGGCCTATGGTAAGTGTCTCAATGAGCAGTCTTGGAATTGGATTGGATTGGTTCGCCACTGGATTATTTATGCTATGAAAACATGTTTTCTTCTAAATTTCATCTGAAAAAGAAGGAAATAAGAATGACCAAGGAACTTTTGAGAAGCAGGAATTCACCAGGTGCTTGCGCTGCCAGATATTGTTTACTCACTTTCTACACCCCTCTGGCTGCTGTCAGGGGAGAGAATTGAAAGGGGGCAAAAGTGGAAGCTGGAAGCTGAGTGGGGCTGCTTAGGCTGCCCAGCACAAGGTTGGTGTCTTGGAAGACAGCCTCAGAGTGAGGGCGAAGAGCGCGTTTAGGCTCTAGTTGTATTTCTGAGTTACAGCCAGCAGGACTCAGTAATGTGAGATGGAGGAAAGGGAGGAGGGGACATGGACTCCCCATTTACCAGCTTGGTGGCCCCATTTTCTGAGATGGAGGATGCTGGATAAGAAATCGAATGGGGATGAAAAGCAAGAGTCAGTTATGTTTGAGTTGCCTGTTAGCTGTCCGTAGGGAACTGCCCGGAGGTTGGCCGGGTGGAAGGGTCTAGAGATCCTGAAGAGGTCACGCATGCAGATAGGGGATGGAGGGTTCTGTGAAGTATCAGTATGCACCTGGTGCTCAAAGCTGGGGACCGGATGGAACCATGCAGGAAGAGAGTATAAATGGAGAGGCAGAGGAAGGGGGCGTGTAAGAACCCTCACAGCAGCCCTTCACTGGGACCTGGGCGCCTCCCCCGTGTTGTACCCTCCCACTGCCGGCAGGCCTCTGCTGGGGCTACCGGGACACAAGGGAACAGCCTCCTAAGATCAAAGGACCAGGACAGAAAAGTGTCCTGGGTTTGGCAACAAGCAGGTCACGGGCCCTGGGTGTCAATGGAGGTGAGGACACGAGTGTGGACAAGTCTTTGGAGAAGTTTTTCTGTGAATGGCAGCAGGGAAGGGGAGCTGTGGGGTCAAGGGGCATCTTTGTGTTTTTGAAAGAAAGACGATATAACAGAGCAATTTAAGAGAAGGGAGGGAGTGTATTTATAAGTGTTTTTGAAGCATCCGTGTATAGAACAATAGCATGCTCATTCCAGACTAGCACAGAGCACACAGTTGTCTCTCGGGTGCTTTGTAAACCTGTGAGCCTCTGCCACTCCATGTACCCAAACCACATTTCTTAACAAATGCACTTGAAATCAGATTTGTTTCACAGATTCAGACAATGGCCTCTCCTGACTTTATTTCATCCTCAAAGTGCCTTGAGCTCAGAATGCAGCTCCATGAGGGCCGGCAGCTCAGCTTTTTGCACCCTTTGGAATGACTTGAAGGCAGCCTCATGGAGGCTAGGAGCGGGCCTACATGGCCTCTTGGGTCCTCCCATCCTTGCCTGCATTGCCCTGTGCCCTGGACAACCCACCTCGAGACAGGGAGCAGCACTGTTCTAGGGCGGTGACCTGAATTGCCCCAACACTTTTCCTCTGCGTGATCTGGACACCTCCTGGTGTTGTTGTCACCTGCTCCTCCGAGAGGGAGGCAAGGCTATAGCCGAGCGCTAGCCCTGGCTGCTGGGACAGTTTTAACACCGCCTGAGGTAGTACAAACGTTCCAGTGTGAGATCCGGAAGGTGCCAGGAGATGTGTGCAGACAAGAACAAAGAGCCACGCCTAACACACACTTGTTGGATGCTTTCAACTTTTCGGGCCAGTTTGACAAACACAGACCCATCCCATGCTCATGGTAAACTTGAAGAATAAATAAATCACCTATGGCCTTCTCCAGTTTGTAAAAGAAGAGGGCAGGGCCCCATGTACCAAGCTAGCTAGGGCTGGGCTGTGGCAGGGTTCAGATCCTGGCTCTGTTGTTCGTCAACTGCACCACGTTACGGAGCGTTTACCTGCTCTGAGTTTCGGCTTCTTCACCTGCAAACGGTGCTCATGCTGCTTTCTCTGCAAGGTGCAGGGAGGGTGGCGAGGCGTGGAGAGACAGCTAAGCGCACTAGGGACAATGAGGCCAGAGGCTGGAAGGAGGTGCCCAGAGCACAGCAACTGGCAGAGAGCTGGTTGTCATCTAGGTTGATGGGGCCTAGGGGCTGAGCACACGCCTAATCTTAAAGGGCTACTTGGGCTGAGTGTCCTGCCCAGGGACACACAGCTGGCCCATGCCAGAGCTGGTCTGGAGCTCCTGAACTCCAGGTAGGGCTCTTTCCAGGAGAAATCTTGGCTTCCCTAAAACTGGGCCATAAGAAAAGATGGGGACTTAAGGGGTACCCTACGGATCTTATCAATCCTTGTGAACAGCCTGTTGCCTTTCCCAGCTCCGTGGGGGCCCCTGAATTCTTCAAGTCATTTGCTGCCTCATAACCAGGCTTGACCTACATCCCTAAAGCAGGTTGAGCCGGCTTATGGAAGTTTCCAGAGCCAAAGGCACTGCTGCAGCCACCTCCATGCTGGAAAAGCTTAGGCTTTCCCCCTGGGGCCATGTAGATGTCTGACCCCAAATCCACAGCACCCACTTTGCCCTGAGATCCGCTCCACTCCCAGAACCACCCCCAGGCCCACATTTCCAGCTGCCCACTATGCCTCTCCCAGGTCATCCCTCAGGCCCCTCCAACAGGATGTGGCCAGAACTGCACCCCAAAGCCCCTGCTCAGTGCAGCTGTCATGCAGGCCTCCACCCATGCTGCCTGCCTCCCTGCGGCCAGGCAGCAGCCCCGGAACCCATGCGATTGCCTTTCCTCAGTCAAGTCACTCACTCCATCCCCTGCGTCTGCACCCCCAGGGCAGTGCTTTCCTTGCTACTTCTGAGTAAAACACAAACCCACAGGCCATCTCCAAGTGAAGGGTCTTGCTGAGGACCAACCTAAGGGAGAGATGAAAGTCCTCACCATCCAGTCCGTCTGGGGGTCCTTGTGCTCACAGAGGCCCCCTTCATTCTGAGGTCCAAGCTCACTTGGTCCCCATGCTCCTTTAGATTAAGCACGTGCTCAGTCCCCAGGCGCCTCAGCCTGGAGGACACCCAGCTCTCTGGGAGTCCCTGGGGACATCCTTTCACACCCTGACCTCATCAAATTAACCATTCTTTAAGTTACTCAAGCTTGAAATTTGGAGTCATCTCTGCCTCTCTGTCTTCCTGTCCCTGACACTTCTTCCTAGGCCCAGCTTAAAGTCACCTTTTCTGTGTAGCCCCCGCTCAGCACACCAACAGCTTCCTCCTGAGGGAACTGGAAGTGCCCTCCATCCTTACTGCTCCATCCTCACCCCAGCCTCTTCACATTGCGTTGTAGCAGTGTTCAGTGACGGTAACAGTGCATCTCACGGCATGGACGCCTCCATCTAAATCGAGTGCCTCGTGTGTTCTTTTCTCTTTTAACTCAGACAGCACTCTGAAGATTATCATCCCCATTTTTCAGAGGAGAGCAAAGAGGTCAGGCAACTTGCTCAGGGCCACACAGCCACCAAGTGGTAGAATCAATCCTGGAATCCAGATCTGACCGCCCCATTTCCCTGCCTTGCAGGCAGAGCAGGAGCTACTCTGTTTGTCTTCTTGGTCCATAACTCAGCACCTATATGGTAGGAACCCAGTAGATCTTGGTGGAATTGATTCCATTTTTGCCCTAACTAACATACCAATCAGAGATCCTTCTTCCAGAGATGAAGAAGAATTTTCAATGTGTGCTTTTATTGTGTAAGAACAAATAGTGTCTGCCAAGGTGGTTTTCAGAGTGATTGAAGAAGATTATTGGTCATCTGTAGCTGCAGGAGTCTCCTTGCTCTGCTATTTACAACTCATATTTGCTTAGCAAGCTCTTTTTTTATTTTTTAAATATTTTTAAATTTCTATTTTTAATTTTACTGTGGTAAGGATACTGAACATGAGATCTACCCTCGTCACAGGTTTCTAAGGGTACAATACAGTATTGTATCCATAGCCATAATGTTGTGCAGATCTCTAGAACATATGCATCTTGCATAACTGAAACTTTCACCCATTGATTAGCGACTCCCCATCTGCACCTCCCCCTAGCCTCTGGCACTGGCAACCACTATTCATTGCTTTTTTGAATTTGACTCTTTTAGATACCTAATGTAAATGGAATTATGCAGTATTTGTTCTTCTGTGACTGGCTTATTTCATTTAGTAATGTCTTCAGAGTTCATCCATGTTGTTGTATATTGCAGTTTCCTTCTTTGTAAAGGCTGAATAGTATTCCATCGTATGTATATACCACTTTAAAATATTTTTCTTGGTGTGTAATATTTTTACATATTTATAGGGTACATGTGATATTTTGTTACATGCATAGAATGTGTAATGATCAGGTCAGGGAATTTAGGATATCCATCACCTCGAGTATTTATCATTTCTATGTCTTGGGGACATTTCAAGTCCTCTCTTCTAGCTATTTTGAAATATACAATACATTGTTGTTAACTGTAGCCACCCTACTCTGCTATCAAACATTAGAACTGATTCCTTCTATCTGTATGTTTGTACCCATTAACCAACCGCTCTTCATCTCCCCACCCCCACCCCCAACACACACATACACATCGTTGTATCTATTTATCTGCTGATGGACATTTGGGTTGTTTCCATGTCTTGCCTCATTGTGAATAGAGCTGCAATGAATGTGAGAGTGCTAATATCTCTTCAAAATCCTGATTTCAGCTCTTTTGGATAAATACTCAGAAGCGGGATTGCTAGATCATATGGCAGCTCTATTTTTAAGTTTTTGAGGAACCTCCATATTGTTTTCCACAGCAGATGCACCATTTTGCATTTCTACCAACAGTGTACAAGGGTTCTAATTTCACTACATCCTTACCAGCTTGTCTTTTGTTTTTTTGCTCACAGCCATTCTAACAGGTATGAGGTGATATCTCATTGTGGCTTTAATTAATTTGCATTCCCTGATGATTAATGACATTGAGCATCTTTTCATACACCTGCTGGCCATTTTCCATGTCTTCTTTGAAGAAAGGTCTATTCCAATTCTTAGCCTAGTTTTAAATTGAGTTATTAGGTTTTTTGCCATTGAGTTTTAGGAGTTCCTTATACATTTTGGACATTAACTCTTTATCAGATGTATGGTTTGCAAATATTTTCTCGTATTCTATACTTTGTCTCTCTCTGCTGATTATTTCCTTTGCTGTGCAGAAGCTTTTTAGTTTGATGCAATCCCACTTGTCTATTTTTGCTTTTGTTGCCTGTGCTTTTGGAGTCATATCCAAAAAAAAAAAGTGTACAGACCAACGTCAAGATGCTTTTTCTTTATGTTTTCTTCTAGTAGTTTTACAGTTTCAGGTCTTATATTTAAGTCTTCAATTCATTTTGAGTTGATTTTTGTGTATGGTATGAAATAAGAGTATAATTTCTTCTTTGTGTGAATATCCAGTCTTCCCAACACCATTTATTGAAGAGACTGTCTTTTCCCCATTGTGTGTTCTTGGCACCTTTGTTGAAGATCAGTTGACTGTAATTGTGTGGATTTATTTCTCCACTCTCTATTTTGTTTCATTGGTCTCTATGCCTGTTTTCATGCCAGTACCATACTGTTTTAATTGCTGTAGTTTTAGGATACATTTTGAAATTAGGAAGTGTGATTGCCACCAGCTTTGTTCTTCTTCACTCAAGATTGCTTTGGCTATTTGGGCTCTTTTATATTTCCAAGTGAATCTTAGAATTGTTTTCTATATTTCTGTTTTTAAAATGCCCTTGGGATTTTGATAGGGATTGCATGGAATCTGCAGATTGCTTTGAATAGTGTGAACATTTTCACAATATTAAATCTTCCAATCAAAGATCAGGAACAACACAAGGATCCCCAATCTTACCACTTCTATTCAACATAGTACTGGAAATCCTAGCCAGAGCAATTAGACAAGAAAAGGAAATAAAAAGCATCCAAATCTGAAAGGATGACATAAAATTGTCTCTGTTTGTAGATGACATGATCTTGTTTATAGAAAATCCTAAAGACTCCACACACACACACACACACACACACAAAATAAAACTGTTAGAACTAATAAATGAATTCAGTAAATTTGCCAAAAACATAATCAACATATGAAAATCCTTTCTATTTCTGTACACTATCTGAAGAGGAAATTGGGAAAATAATCTTACAATCGCATCAAAAAGAAATACTTAGGAATAGACTTAACCAAAGAAGTAAAAAACTTATATACTGAAAACTATAATATATTATTTAAGACATGAAAAAAGACACAAACAAATGGAAAAACATCCCATGAACATTTTATAATAGCATTCTAAGGACCCCTTTCTCCCGGCCCGGTCCTCAGCCTAACTGTGACTGTGAAGGCTGCACACACAGGAGGGGTGCAATTATTGTTTATGGCCTGAGCAAAGGGTGTCATCTTCCCATCTCAGCTGGTACCTCTGAGCCGACCTGCCAGATTGTGGGTCTGGCTTGTCTAGAGCCTTCATTCCCCGACCCTACAATGCTCTCCACCTCCTCCGCCTCTCCGTGCCTCTGTGACCCCATGGTGTTGGAGGCTCTTCTAGGTTATCACTGAATGCCTCTCTCTGAGCCCCTTACTGAAAGTCCTTGGTTGAAAATTTCTCTGGCAGGGAAATTTTCTTTTCCCTCTTTTGTTTGTTTGTTTTTTGTTTTTTGTTTGTTTGAGACAGAGTTTCACTCTTGTCGTCTAGACTGGAGCGCAGTGGTGCAATCTCTGCTCACTGCAACCTTCATCTCCTAGGTTCAAGCAATTCTTCTGCCTCAGCCTCCCAAGGAGCTGGGATTACAGGCGTCCGCCACCAAGCCCAGCTAATTTTTATATTTTTGGTAGAGATGGGGTTTTGCCATGTTGGCCAGGCTGGTCTCAAACTCCTGACCTCAGGTGATCCACCCACCTCAGCCTTCCAAAGTGCTGAGATTACAGGCGTGAGCCACTGCGCCCGGCTACGCAGGGGTATTTTCAACAAAGTTCTATGCGTCTGTTTTCCTCCACTTCTTCTCATCCTCTCTCTCCCCTGAACATCCCACCTTTCTTCTCTCCATCCAATCACCCCAGCTCATCCCTGCCCATAATTCCAACCCTCCTGTCTCTTTGGAGTCCAGCAGCCATAGCCAGAGGTCAGGAGTGGAGTAAAGGAGGAAGGCAGGGTGCTTTCTGCCAGGAATCTCCCATCTCTCTGTACCCACCTCCTGACCCCCACCCACCTCTCCCTCTGGTTGCCCCTGGCTCTCCTCCCCTCCAGGCCCCAGAAATCCCATCTGCCCCTCCCTGCCCTTTCCAAAGGAAGGGCAGGGAGAGGGCAGGTGCCTCTGAGGGTTGTCTCTGAGGGGCGCCCCCAAGGGACATAACTGGCTGGGCTCCTGGAGGAGGTGGGCAGGCACAGGCCAGGGAGGAGAACGCAGAGGCCAGCAAGTCAGGCTTCTCAGGAAATGAAATTGCTCTGTGCAACAATGAGAGAGCCACTTTTTAAACTTTTTGCGTGAGTGTGCATTCAATTGCTCACATTGTTTTGGCTCCAGGGGAAATCTGACCTCGGAAAAGGCTGAGATGAAGCGGGTGTGGGTGGAGAGCCTCTGCTATTTCACAGGACTGAGAGAGTCAAGCAACACATTCTTCAGAGGCACCTTTCCAGGCGGACCATTCCTCCTTTCCCAAGAGCAGGGCATTCGGCTGCCCAGCAGAGGCCAGGGCAGGACCCACTTTGGCCAGAAGTGACCAAGATAGTCTGTTCCCCCGGGGTAACAATGAACTCTGACGGGGAGCAAAGATTTGCTGACTGAATCCATGGGAAATTATCTTCAACCCTGCACCTTGAGAAGCGTTTACTACATTACAAATTATCAGACCCCTTCTTCAACCAATTAAACCAAACTTCCTGAAAATGTAAGCTTTCAGGGATATGTAAGCTTTCCAAATGATTCTAATGTCCAACCAAGGTTAAGGAACATAGTCTCAGCATCCTGGGTGCATCCAGTGAGCATCCACTGACCAGCCAAACACCCTTGGGTGAGGGGCACAGCCTTAGGAGCCAGAGAGACCTGAGTTTGAATCCCAGCTGTGCCACTTACTAGCCGTGGGACTTTACCCTAATTCTTCCATCTTTTGAAACCTCAATTTTCTTATCTGTAGCATAGGAATGAGAATAATACTCACCCTGTGGCTTTGTTTTCAGGCTTAAAATAAGCGAGGTGTTTCTGTAAGGCAAGTGGCCTATGACAGCCTTGCAGGGAACCGTCAGTTTGTGTGTTGCTGTTGAATACAAACCGTGTTCCAGGCATTGCCCAAGAGAAGAATCGCAACACAGTCAGCCCCAGAAAGTGAGGTCCATTCTCCCAACTGGGCATCCAAGGCCTCCATAAGCAAACACAACCCCTCTCTCCAGCCAAACTACTCCACTTGTATTTCCATAGGTGGCCTCGCATTCCTCCCACCATGAGAACAATCTTTCTCCTCTTCTTGCCTGGCTCTTGCCCACCTTCAGGGCCGGGCTCACTTCCCACCTCCTCCCCACCCTGCCTGGATTCGTTCCTCTTACAACATCCTATAGAACTAATGTCCACACGGGGCTGTCAACGTGTGTCTCCAGATATGCTCCTTGCCAGGTGGCTGTATTAATGCCTCGTGACCCTTTCTTGGTTGCTTTTAAATCATTTCAGTCTTTCGTTGCTACCTGGGGGCGGGCTAGGTCTCATCTCTCATGGAACCCTGGCTGCATGTTGCCCTGGAGTCTGTGCTCATTCAACAAGCAATGATTTAGTTTGAGACAATGCTTCTTATTGAACTGCAAAGTTTCCTAGTAGTACCAGAAGGAGGGATATAAGTTGTGATCCTTCAGCAAAGAGCTTGCAATCCTCCTGAAATTAAGCAGCCATGAACACTTATGATGAATTGGGAGCTGGATGAATGTGGGGAAATGGAATGGGGAGAGGGGTGGGGAGCCGCCGAGGACAAAGGGCAGGGGAGCTGGGGCTTAAGGGAAAGTGGATTGTGGACAGGCATGGTGGAAACAGGGAAAGCCTCCAGGAAGGAGCCTTTGAGCCAAGGCATGGGGGCCAGAATAAGCATGGCCCATCTGGGTGGTAAAGAGAGGGTCTGATGAGCGAGCCATGGCCAGCTCCAGCTCTCACCAGAGGTGTTCTAGCGAATGCAGGATGACTCCAAGAACCTCTGAAAGGTTTTAAGCCACAAAGCAACACCATGGAAGGAACAAAGGAGTGTTTCTTTATTCATTCAACAAACAATGAGAAAAATGCTACTTCCTTATTAAACTGAAAAGTCTGCTGGACACATTTCTTGCTGGAAATGTGCTGAGATAACAAAGTCAACTAAATCTGGAGCAGTCTCTAGCCAGAGGAGCCCACGGATAGCTCAGTGCCCGGAGGAGTGCAGTGCTCCAAATAAAGTGTGGGCAGGAGAGGGAACGTGGGAGCCCAGATGGCGGAGGAGGCAAGGAGGCTGGAGGTCCGCCTCAAAGGGCATCCCAGCAGAGAGCAACTCCCCAGCTCCTGGTTGCCTTTAAATTTATTCTGACTGTAACCGTCAAACAAAAAGACTTAGCAGGAGGTGAAGGGCTAGAATGAAGCTTGAAAAATCAGGAGAACCTTTCTCCATGAACAGTTTATTCCAGCCCTAATCTTAGGCACAGACCCCGCCTGGAATGTTCCTCTGAGAATGTAGCCTCCCTACGGCAGGTACCCAGCCCCTGGGCACTGGCTTAGCATCGGAGTCCCTGCAGGGCCAGCAGCTGCTGCTATGAATACCCCAGCTTAAGCGACCATTCCTGTAACCTCCGCTGAAATAACTCCCCACCCGCTTTGTCCCCTCCAGAGCTTTCGTTCCCCTCTTCTGCTCAGCACACACAGTGAAGTTAACTCAGCGGGGTGACGCCGACCTGCCCAGACCCCCACGCCCCAAACGTACACACATAAACACACAGAAGCAGCCCCATCTGAAGCTGCCCGGATCCTTGACCTCCTCAAGATAGAACTGGAGTCTCCCACCCACCCCACCTCCACTCCCGACCCTCTCCCCAGCCCCCACCCTTTGACTGTTCTGCTTCTTTAGCCAGACTCTGCAAACTGAAATGTGAAATTTGAAGCCAGTGTTCCCCTTAGCAACCATGGTAACACAGGATCTGATAGAGAGCCTAGAGTTATAAAAATACCAGCTTCCACCAGACACTGGTTTCCAAAGGGAAACCAGTCTCCAAGCCAGAACCGTTTTTAAACAGTCTTAAAACTCAAGAGATTTCTAAACCGATCTCAACATGGCTCAGGAGGACATCTCTTTAAGCCTGTTTTGGAAGGTGGTGTGGGTGCAAGCTTTGGGTATTTTCTCTAAAATACAGAGATTCAGAATGCATGTGCTCACGGGGGAATTAACTAGCCTTATGAAGGGTATATAGCAGGGAGCAGTTTTCCTAATAAACATCAACTATTTGGCATTTTTTCATAGTTAGATTGAGCTGCCCTGCTGACCCCCAGTGAAACCTTCCTTCCAGTTCCCTCCCGGGGAGTCCTCATCTCCATCCATCCTCCTAATGAGGGAGAGAGAATGATTTCGCCTATCTCCCCTTGCTTGAAAACAATTTAAATTCACAGTCATTTTCCAGCCGGAATTCTACTTTAAGACTGAGGTAGGGAGGTAAGAGATGGTGGTGTCAAAACTTTTCTGCTCAGGATCAACCAGAAAAGTCCTGCATCCCTGTCCCCAGCCCTTTCTCTTCCCAGGGACGCCTCCTCGGGCATGGGCCCAGCACGAGCTATAAATCCCTGGTCTCTGCGTTGTTCTCTGCAGAGGGCACAAGCCTGATGAGTGGGGGCAGTGAGGGCAGTAGGGGGACTCTCCCCAGGGGAGGGGCGCCTCCCCAGCCCCCAACCCCCAGCCCTGCCTTCACAGCCCTGGGCGGCTTGCCCTCCCACCTCCTTCCCCCGCCTGCTCCTCCTCCTTCCTCTTATCTCCTGGGGCCATGCCTTGTAATTTTGAAAAATCTTCTGACTCGGTAATTAATGTCTGAACTTCAAGAGGCCCCTGCTATCTGCAGAGCTGAGCTGAAGGTGGGAGGGGACCAGCAGCTGCTGACGGCTTGGAGGAGGGAGGGTGTGCAGGGTTTTTTTCTAAGCTGCTGAATGGACGGAACTGTGGAGGAGAGAATCGTACCTTGCCGGAGTTGTGGGTACAGGATTATATGTACACAGGCACAAGCATCCGTCTAGATTTTTAAATCCTTTGGGGTAGTCCTTTAGCGTTAAAATCACACAGTCGGATGCCCTCCTGCTCACACACCCTCACTCTCCCTTAGCAGTTTCCCAGCAGGTGGATGGCAGCAAACACTAGGGGAGCCCGGCTGGGGGACTTTCTGAGTGCAGGTCTGGTTAGGAGGATTGGTTGGGAGGGAGGGAGAGCGACTTACACATTTCGAAGATCATAAACCAGGCACTGGGGTTGCAAAAAATGGCCATCGGTTACTTCAGATAACTCAGAAGACAAAAAATAAGCCTGCCTGTTTCCCACCTGCAAGGAGGATGGAGGCAACTCTGCGGACGTCTGCACTGCCCCCGACCCCCGTGCCTCCCAGAGTGTGCCCCCACCCTGCCCAGCCTCCGTGCTCCAGCACAGGTGCCCTCCATCTAGCAGCTGGGGTGCCGAGTACTGGACCCGCTGCTAGGCCCTGAGCATAAGTACACCGGGGTCCCTGTCCTCACAGAGCTGCTGTCTCCTGGGGAGGGAAGAAGCAAATGGTGCCCTGCACTAAAAGCCAGGAGTGAATAAAGCACACACAACTCTCCAGGACCCGCGCGGATCTTTCTCCAACCCGCTCCAGCTCTCAGGACCTGTAGCTCAAATTAGCATTGATGATATCCACCTGCTGCCGTTCTTGCCTTCAGATGTGAATGATGTTTAGGGAACTAACTTTTCTCCTCCTTTCTGTCCACCTCAAGACAGAGCTAGACTCCAGTTCCTTCTTGATGGCTCTGCTCTCATTGCCACCAGCACTGAACTGTAAGTCCGAGTGTGGGCTGGGCCAGGCCTTGTGAGAAAGAACTCCAGGATGGGCCTTCTCTTGTAGCCAGGAAGAGGAGGGGAATGCTGGAGGAAGAAGGTGGGTTTCAGAGGCAGACAGTCTCCTGCAGCTTACCCTCTCTGGCCCTCGGGTAGATGTGTTAATTATTTTTGTTTGTTTTTTTTTTGTTTTGAGACAGAGTCTCGCTCTGTCGCCCACACTGGAGTGCATTGACGTGATCTCGGCTCACTACAACCTCTGCCTCCCAGGTTCAAAGATTCTCCTGCCTCAGCCTCCCGAGCAGCTGAGATTACAGGAGCCCGCCACCACGCCCAGCTAATTTTTGTATTTTTAGTAGTGACAGGGTTTCACCATGTTGGCCAGGCTGATCTCGAACTCCTGACCTCAGGTGATCCGTCCACCTTGGCCTCCCAAGGTGCTGGGATTACAGGCATGAGCCACCACACCTGGCCAGATTTGTTCATTGTAAATTGACTTCCTCCCTTCCCTGTAGCTCACTGTCTGAGAGGCACACCACCCCTGAAAAACAAAGACATGAAATAAAAGGAGGGGTTCACAGCATATTTTATATTGTGTAAACTGAAGTGCTTCTTACTGGGAAAACATGTGGAGGAACACAAGGCTCAGGGCCGTGGAGCACTCTCTGGGTGAAGGCCCTTCTTCTAGGTGCCTGTCCAGGGCTCTGCTCAGATGTCAGTTTCTCAGACCATCCCTGACCACACCCCAGCCCGTCCCCAGCCTGACTGCCTTCTCTTCATTGCCCTGCTAGTGCCTGGCTTGGAGTTTTCTTTGTTAATCGCTTATTCTCTGTCTCTCAGCTAGCATGGAAACTCTCTCAAGGCAGGGCACGTGTCTATTCACAGCTGTATCCCTGTGCCTAGAACAGTGCCTGGTATATAGCAGGTCCTCAATAGACATGTATTGACTGAATTAAGGAAGTAGAGTGCATAGACTGAGCAAAGCCAGAGACAACAGTCAGCCCTTCTAGAATTCATCTTGAATGATTTCTCGGAGGAGATAAATCCAGGACCCTTGAAGGGGCAATGTGAGTAGAATGGAGTGGGTGGGAAAGGACACCCACAGTCACAGACCTTGAGGATGACAGAAACCCTTTAGCCCTTGACAATTACAGTAGAATTCGTCTATGGAGCAACATGTCCAGTAACAATATAACATGAGCCACATGTGTAATTTTACATGGTCTAGTAGCCACATTTTAAAAAACTGAAAAGGGAACAGGTGAAATTAATGTTATGCTGTCTAATATATCCAAATAATCACCATTTTACATGTAATCAATATTAAAAAGTACCAGTTAGATATTTTTTATGTTTTTCTCTTTTGGTACGAAGTCTTTGAAATCCAGTCTGTATTTTACACTGAAAGCAGCTCTCGATTTGGACTCAGGCACATGTGAAGTACCCAAGACCACATGTGGCCGGTGGCTGTTATGTTGGACAGGGCGGTCTGGAGGTGGCTTCTGGAATCCTCAGGCTTTTGGAGCAGTTCTGGATCCCTAAAGTATCAAAAGTCTCAAAAGTACTTTTCATAGCCTCTCACGGCACCAGGTAGCAAAGGGGCACCATGAATACTAAAGCCTCAAGCTCACAGCCAGTGTGCGTGTGGGGCTACCTGGCTGGAGAGAGCTCCCTGCAGGGTCTGGAAAACACGGTCCTTCTTTTTTTTTTTTTTTTTTGAGACAGGGTCTCCCTTTGTCACCTACGCTGGAATGTAGTGGCACAATCAGGACTCACTGCAGCCTCGACCTCCCAGGCTCAAAATGATCGGCTTACCTCAGCCCCCCAAGTTGTTGGGACTCCAGGTGTGCACCACCACCCCTGGCTAATTTTTTGTACTTTTAGTAGAGACAGGGGTTTGCCATGTGGCCCAGGCTTGTCTCGAACTCCTGGGCTCAAGCAATCCGCCCGCCTCGACCTCCCAAAGTGCTAACGAGGGGGAAAAAGTAAGAAAGAAGAAATGCATAGAAAGGGAAGAGAAGGGCTGTGGCTGGGGTGGCCAGTTGCATGACAGGGATAAGAACAGAATCCACAGATAGGGACACAGTGCTGGGCAGGGCCAGGCAGCTGCCACCCTCTCCTCACAGCAGATCAACAGAAATCGTGGCCGGGTGTGTGGAAGGCACAATTAACTCATTCTTGCATTGCCCTTTGATTACACAGGACTACGATTTCTGTAATTAAGACCTTCTCCCTTACTCAGAAGTATTGAAACATGAAAGTATTTGCTGAATCTGGTTTCCCAGGGTTAAAAGCCAGACTTAGGAAACGCAAACACACTTGTGGAAATGCAAACACACATTCAGTAACTAATTATCCTTTAATTAAGGCCAAAACCCTGCTGAAAACAATTAGCTCTGGAAATTGAACAGTAGGTACAGCTCCACTTTTTGCTAATTGTTCTTCCCTGATAGCCAGGAAGCGATGAGTCTGGGGGGCGGGGTGGTAGGGAATGAATTAGTCTGCTGCTTTTGGTCTGGACTGGACCAAGCTCTACTTTTTTTGGAAATGTTAGAGGAGAGTTTGAGGTGTGGGGAAGGGCAAAGAGGATGTGGTTTGGGCAAGGGGAGGCGAGAGGCTGCCCCAGGCTTGGACGCGTGCCATGGGAAGTCTCAGAAGCTCCTGCTGACCACACAGACGTGGCTTGCCTGGCTGGAGTGGAGGGCGTGGGCCAGGGATTAGCTGACTGGAAAGCAATTAGATGAGGCGCGGCTGGCTGGGAAAATACCTGGAATCCCAGGGCCAGAGTTGAGACTTGCTTGGCTAACGCTGCAGGCGGGAGGCCTTGTGGGGCCTGGGGAGTGGAGATGCCCACCAGTGAGGGTGGGAGGGTAGCCGGATGGGCTGCGAGTCTTGGATGCCTCTTGCTGATGCGGAGAAGTGGATGAGTACAGATTGTATGGGCTTGGGGGTCCTGCAGCCCTCTGGGAAAGAGGCCCTCTTCCTTGATCACCATTTCCTCTCTCTAAATGCCCCCACCCCCGCCCCCACCACCCTCTACCCCTCCTCAGACTCCTTGGACGTTCCTAAAGCCTGCCTAGTCCCATCAGATCATCTCACCCCTTTCCTAGGTAGGAGGATGTACATGCACAGTGTCCCCCTTCCGGGGACTTTCACATTTTGAAAGGAAGGGTAGGAAGAGAAAAATGTGTGCCCCAAAGGAACAAAAGGGTGCTTGGGATTCTGGAGGGGTAGGGAAGATCACTGGCGCCACCAGACTCTCCCCAGAAAACACCTGCATGCTTAAAAGCTTACCTAGAACCCCTGAAGCCTGGCCTCTGGATGGGGGGCTTCCCAGGTAAGAGCCCCTGCTCTAGAAGTGGAATGTTAGGTTTTCATACAGGCAAGAGGGAAGGTCTTTATTGGTCCGAGGGGCCTTCCAGATCACCCTCAAAGCAGCTGTGCAAAAGATTCCAAGTGCTGGCCCAGCACAGAGCAGGACTCTCTCAGATTCCAAAAGCCCCTGACAGCTCATTTTTTCCCCAGAAGGGACCCCAGCTCTTGCACAAACCCCTTCTCTCCCCTTCCCCCTCCCCCCCCTCCCCTTCCCCCTCCCCCTCCCCCTCTCCCTTCCCCCCCCCCTTCCCCCTCCCCTCCCCCTCCCCTCCCCCTCCCCTTCCCCCTCCCCTTTCCCCTCCCCTTCCCCCTCCCCTTCCCCCTCCCCTTCCCCTTTCCCCTTCTCTCTATAGATCAGGGTCGGCAAATGTCTTGTATGAAGGGCCAAATAGTAAATATTTTAGGCTCTGCAGGCCAAGAGGCAAAGCCGAGTTTAACCACATCCCTGTGAGGTGTAGGGCGCGAGCAGCAGCATGAAACCAGGAGAGCAAGCGCCTTGACTCTGTCTTCATAGCGGAAAAAGCAGCCGTAGACGATATGCAAATGACTGAGAGTGACTGTGTGCCAACGAAACCTTATTTATGGACACTGAGATTTGAATTTCATATAATTTGTATGTGTCACAAAATATTCTTTGATTTTTTTCCCCAACTACTGAAAAATGGAAAGAACTATTCTTAGCTCATGGGCCATAAAAAGCAGGCCGTGGCCAGATTTGGCCAGTGGACTGTAGTTCGCCGATCCCTGATCTCGCTGTGTGGTTCTCGAGTGAGAAACTCCCCTCCAGATGATTTCAATGCACATTAAGGTTTGAGAGCCACTGTCATAAAGGAGAATTTGCAGTTTTTCAGGTGATGCTGATGCTGTCACTAGGGGGGTCCCACACAGAATATGCCCAATCTAGTCTGATCTTCACCCCATTTTACAGATGGCAAAAACTGAGGCCCAGAGGCAACATACCTCTGTCATATGAGCCCAGGGAAAGTCTTCTTTGTCTCAGGATGCAGAGCTGGGTGCTATTCTATCTCTAGCCGCCTTCAGCGATCTGCCCTGCCAGCTCACACTGCCCAAGGCTCTACCGAGACACAGGAAATGTGTATGTGTCCCCCGGAGCCCGAGAGCAGCAGGGCTGCCGTGAGTCATTTCCCGTGAGTGGAGCTGGCATGTGCTGAGCCTTCCTCGTGCTGTCCGTTCACTCCCTTCTGACCACTCCAACCTGCGCTTTAGAGAAACTCCCTGCCAGCTTCCGGGAAGCAGAAAGCCCCTTCTGTGAGAAGGGAAAATGGAAAGAACCAAGATTTGCAGGTCAGACTTGCATGATTTCAAATCTCATGTTCACGGTACTATCTGGGACTTGAAACAAATTCCTTCACTTCCTTGAGCCTCAGTTTCCATCAGTAAAATGAGAAAACAGCCTTTACCTCTGCGGGCTTCCCAGAAGACCTGGAGATTTCATCTGTCCAGTGTCAGGCACACAGTAGGGAACTTTTATGGTGTCTTTATTGGCCATCCTGGCATTATGCATTAGCCACAAGGGTACCCAACCTCAACCTCAAAAGCCACAGAAAAAGGCCACCTGATCCTCCGGACGACATGTGCAGCCATGGCTGTGCTGATGGCCTTACCGAGGCAGTCACTGTCTTACGCTCCTAAGACATTGCCATTGACGATTTAGGTTGTGCTGTGCAAAGTTCATGTCCTTGGGGCCCTTGGTGGCCTTCAGGGTGTGAGAACCCTGAAATTGTATGCAGACATCTGTGAACCTGTGTAGAGGTACATTTTTCTGGGAGACGTGCAGATTTTTCATCGGGATCCTCAGAGGGATCCATGCTCCCAGGAAAGCTAAGGATCCCACATCTATAAGCACAGTGCAGAAGGGAGCACCAAACTTTCGAGGCATGTTCCTGGATCTGGGAATCAGCTCCCTGACCCCCATGAGTGGCCTTGGGCACACTGGAGATCATCTGATCTCCACCCTCCGGCATGATCCGCGACGAGGCTATGTGAGGATCAAATGGGACATGTCGGGCCAGGTGCGGAGAGGGGACTGGTGTGGGAACGGTCGGTCATTGTCCCTTCCCACCAAGCCCCCCACCCGCCCTCACCCCCGACTTGGCTGCCCCCCACTCAACCTTTGGGTTTCCTCTGCAGAGAAGCCTGCCCTGATCACCTCATCCATCCAAAGAGGGCTCTCTCCCAGCACCCTGTTTGCATTTGTCATTCTACCCATCTGCCCCCCACTGTAGGTGGCCTGGGGACAGGCACCCGGGCTGTCTGGTCCCCATGACCCCAGGCCGTCTAGCCCATGAACATTTGCTTCAGGAAGGCACAAATGCATACCCCCGCCCTAGGAGCCACTGCCTTGGAGCCCACCTACCTCCAGGCCCTACCTCCCTCCTCCCCTCTCTAAAGAGGCAGCTCTCACTGTGCTCTGGAGCATTCAGGATCCCAGCAACAAGATCAGAGTTAAAAAGTGTGTTCTGTGCTTCTCCTGGGGCTGACATGGTCCCGTCAGGTGCCCCCTGTTGAGCACAGTTAGCAGCCCCCAGAGAAGCCCTGGGCTGCCCCTCAGGGTCCCCATGCTCAGCCTGGTCTTTTTCAAGGCTTGATTCTAAGTGCTGTGTGGGTCCTGCCTGCTCTGCCTGCTCTGCCTGGAGGACAGTGGGGATCACCACTGGCCTCTAGGGGACCCCTCCACCACCCTCCTGCCCCCTAAGATGTGTATGAGGCAGACCCTCCAGCTTCTCACACCTCAACTCCAAAGGCCTGGGCAATTATGAGGCACCAGTGAGTGAGATCCCCAACCAACCCCGTCACTTCAGCACTCCAGGTCCCAACATCCCACCAGGTCCCCCCTGGGCTGCCAGCACCTGCCTTTCACCTAGAGGGGCAGGGAAGGAGGGTGAGAAGCCCCAGGAGACTGCCGTGGGTCATGCCCAAGGAAGGATTAGCCAGGCCTTCCTCCTCTACTCCTCTCCTCTTTGCCTGGTGCCGGAACAACCAGCTAGGAGTCAGGAAATCTGAGTTCTGGTGCTGGCCCTGCTGCCACCCAAGCTGTGCCTCTGGTTTCCTCCTGGGCACCGCACGTAGATGCCATCTGTGAGTGTGTCCCCTGCTTAGTCCACATCACCTGCCATCAGCCTGCTGAGAGGGCACCGGGGCCCACTGGGACACCCTGGGAAATTGTCAGCTACTAGTCCTGCATCCCTGCCCACATTTGGGCTGTTTGTCCCTTCCCATTGCATAAGGAGAGGGGAAGGGCAGGAAACTGAGGCAGCCAGGGTTTGACAATGAAGCCTGTACTGCCTGCCTGGGGGCAAAGGAGTGAGGCCTAGAGGTTACGAGCTGCCAAGGATTGGGGATCTCGTCTTGCTCCTCCTGGCTCCCATCCAAGCTGTGGGTGGGCAATGCCCAGGGGCTGTGGGTCTCCTTTCCCGGGGCTTCTCATACACACCTTGGTAACGAGAGGTACAAGAGCCTCATGGTCTGGGATCCAAATCTTCATCCCTGCGCTCACCAGAGCCCCTCCCTAGAGCCAGGGAGCACTGGTGCCTGCCTCAAAGCTTGGGGGCGAGAAGGGGGCTGTCTAAGTCCCATCAAGCACTTAGCAGGGGCCTGGCATACACTCCCACTCAGAGGACTCCGAGACCGCTGTTCATTTCACATCCGGGGTTCAAATTCTCAGTGCTGCAGGAACTCAGAGGAGGAGGAGTGGCCTGGGAGCTGGGGAGGGCTGAGGTCTGGGCTGGGGGACGTGCCTGAAGGTAGGGGTGGAAGCTATGAGCCTAGGGGTACCTGAGCCTGGGTGAGCCCAACCCAAACTGAACAAAGGCAATTTGAGCTAAGAAGAGGGTCTCAGTCATTTCTGGAGTCTCTGCCACTCCCATCCACCTGAAGAGACATTTTTCTCAGTGGTGCCCACTCTGACTGCACCAGAAACACCCAGAGATCTTACTATACAGATTCCTAGGCCCCCTCAGCCCTACATAGCCCTAAAATCAAAGAGTGAGGGCTGGGATCTGTTTCTCTCCTAGGTGGATCCAGTACAAACACAGGGCTGGGAGCTCCCCACTGTGCGCATCCCTCTCCCTGCTCCCACATGCCCTGAGCCCTGCCCGCCACCGGCCTGTCCCAGCAGCCCTGGGCAGCTGGGTGACTGCGAGGCTAAGAATCCCCCACACCCACGCCCTCCTTGGTGGGAAGGGAGTAGGGCTGTCTCTGGAACTCTGATTTGGTTTTGCTGTCCAATGCCAGAAAGGGGGCACACTCAGGAAGAGAGACTTTTAAAAACAAAGTCCGTCTTCCCTGGGGTTTTATTTTACATTGGAAAATAGAAGAACTGATTTTTTTCTACTTTTCCCCAAACTTGCTCCCTATCAGTGTCCCTAATGTAGGAAGAGTTCTCACTTCTCCAAGTGTGTAGTCTTGGCATTAATTAAAATCCAGGAACAACAGCAACAAAGCACCTGTTTGTTCTTCCTGCTTTTCTCCCAACACCCCAGTACATCAACAGCCCATCGGCTTGTGGGGGGAGACTTACGTGGGAGCTGGAGCCCACGCTGAACTTTCATCCCGAGTGAAATGTCTGTTGGACGGCAGGTACGCTGCCTTCCCAAGCCATACCCTCCTAGAGTTGAGCTTACTGGGCTGCCCACGCCTCACGTGAGCCTCTCGATGCAGTGGCCGCCTGGAAAATGTCTCACCTGGACCCTTGCACAGGCAGATCCTGGAGAAAATCTGAGGAAATATACAGATTGATTTTTGTGTGCCCCCCTGAAACAAGTCGCCTTTATAGTCACACTTCATAGAAAGCACAACACAGGCAGCATTTCCGTGCTTGAGGCTTGTAGCTCTGCACACTTGGGTGGGCTCAAAGTATATGCATTACAGCACAACCTTTGTCTCCCTCAGGGCCATCGCAGAGTTTAGTGTAGGAGCCTTCACTTAGGCACTGTGTTCACCTTTACAGCCTTCTCCAACACTTCATTTATTTGGTGGCCCCTTAACCAGAAGCATGGAGAAGTCAAGGGATTTGCCAACGGACAGGCAGCAATAGCGATTTGCCAGGGAAGGCCCCAAAACCTGTGTTGGTCACAGGCAGATTCAAGGGCAGCAGCAGCCCCCAAACTCCAGAGCTGCATCTCAGGCCCAGGCGCATCTCCCTGACACCTCCCCAGGCCTGTCCACTGGCCCCTCAAACTCTAAGTGTCCTGGTGGAACCCGTCTTCTGCTCCCCAAGCTTGCATCTCCTCCCAGCGAAGGACCCCCAGGCTGTGCCTGCTACCGCCCCAAGGCCGTCCCTGACTCACCAGCAACCCGCACCCTGCTGCCAGTCCCCAGGGTCTGTGAGCAGCAGCTCTTGCAGATTTTCTTGAGTCTGGCCACGACTTTGCTCCCCCTCCACGGCTCTGCTAGGCCATTGTCTCCTTTCCCGTGAATGACCCCACCAGCCCTCTCACTGGCTCAGCCCCTTCTGTTCTCAGCTTCACCCCGCCGCCCTCTCTCTGAGCACTCCAGGCTCACTTTTCTCCCTGCCTGTGGTGTCTTTCCCTCTCTTCCTCTCCTCACCCCACTCTCCTGGCTGTAGCTTCAAAGGTTTCTTCTCAGGAAGCTGTCCCTGAGTCTCCTCTCCTGACTCAGGTGAGAACAGTCACTGACCCGACAGCACACTCCACACTGTGCCACTCGCAGCCCACTCAGTGCTAAGAGCCACCACTGATTGAGCTCACTGTGTACCAGATACGATCCTAAACATTCCACATCATCTTCTTTAATCCTTGCAACTACCCCTGGCAGGAGGTAATATTAGTATCCCCACTTTACAGGTAAGGAAACTGAGACACAGGGGTTGCCTGTATTGCACGACATGACTAGTGGGGCGACTGAATCAGGATTAGAATCCAGGCAGTCTCGTTTTACAGCCTTAGTTCCAAATGCTGATCTGCTTGTGCAACATCTGTCTTCCCTCCTAGACTCATAAATCTATAAGGCCAGGATCTGTGCCTCCTTGTTGAATGAGTGAATGAATGAAAAGTTGTTACTACCCCCTTCAGACTCCCTGGAGAAGTTGGGTGCGGGACTCGCTTTATGTCGGGTACTCCAAGGCTTTATGTCGCTGGGGGGCTGCATCCCAGGGAACAGAGGCCAGCAGAAAGTCATGCTTTCTTTCAAATCCAGTCTTCAGGTCTTCCGAGAGGCCCAGGTGGACTCACATGCCTGTGTGAGCAGTGCGAAGAAAAGCTAGTCTAGGTAGATGCTAGACTAGACCTAGAACTAGGTAGAAGCAACAGTTGCTCCCAGGCTGGTAGTGGTCAGTCTTCTGGCTGCAGAGGTCAGAGAAAATCAGGGAAGGCTTCCTGGAGGAGGCTCCTACGGTTGGTCGTAAGGGATCTGGTCAATGGAGCCAAGATCGGAAAAGGGATGCTCAGCCGAGAGAATCGTGAGCAAAAACCAGAGGCAGCTAAGGGCAGGATGCATCCTTAGACCTGTGAACAGACGAGTTTGGGTGGATTGGAGGTCTGTGAAGGAGTCGAGATGGGAAAGCTGTAGGGCCCAGAGCAGAAGTGGCCCAGCAAGCCACCTGAATGCCAAGCTAAGCCCTCATCCCCATGCAGCCTGGTCAGTTGAACACAGTGAGAATGCACGGGTGATAACAAAATATTGACTCGCATGTTCATTCATCCAAAAAGATCATCTCAACTTAGAAAAAGAGTTGCCCGCCGGGCGCGGTGGCTCACGCCTGTAATCCCAGCACTTTGGGAGGCCGAGGCGGGCGGATCACAAGGTCAGGAGATCGAGACCACGGTGAAACCCCGTCTCTACTAAAAATACAAAAAATTAGCCGGGCGCGGTTGTGGGCGCCTGTAGTCCCAGCTACTCGGGAGGCTGAGGCAGGAGAATGGCGTGAACCCGGGAGGCGGAGCTTGCAGTGAGCCGAGATCGCGCCACTGCACTCCAGCCTGGGCTGGGCGACAGAGCGAGAATCCGTCTCAAAAAAAAAAAAAAAAAAAAAAAAAGAAAAAGAGTTGCCCATTATGAAAATGTATATTCTGCTAAGGGTAGCACTCGAAAGCCAAACAAACTTCCAGGGGCCAATTAACTTCTTATCTCCGAGTCTCTTAGACTTGGCAAAGAGTACTTACCAAATCCCTGCTGACACCCCGGGCAGCCCCAGGCCCTTTTCTCAGCCCAGGCCTGGCTGCTCCTCTGAGCACAATGCTAATTATGCCTTTAGCACAGCCCGATTCTTCTCTGAACATTAACAGAGCTTAATTGTCTCCGGCCCAGCTGTCCCTACCCAGTTGGTCCTTGGTTACTGCCTTCTGCCCAAACCCACTGCAGAACCAGTTGCACTCCTTCACCCAAAGGATAGTCCTCCAACCCAGCTCCTGCCATGCAACTTCACTCCACCCCCACCCCCACCCCAGAAGATGGGCACCTCTGTCTGGGAACTAGGCTACTGTAAGTGTTGACCCTTCTTAAATACAGCATGCCAAGATTATCATGCAGAAAAGGACATGGTTTAAGCGAAGGTTTCTTCAGAATTCCATGCTTGGTGGCAGAGGAGTGGGCCAGTGTATCCCTTTTCTAAGTCCTCCAGTGACCCTTGCTCGTTATTTATGCCCTCCCCGACTCATGCTCTGTAAAGTCTGAGGTTGGTAACAGCCCCCTACATTTAGGAGGGCACCTGGTTAACGTAGGCATCCCATAAATAATCTTCTAAGAAGCTTCTTCCCAGGCTCAGGGAACTGTAGGTTGGCATAGCCTTGCAGATAATCTTGTGCCCAATCGGTGAGCAGGCAGGGGACCCGTGGCTGGGGCAGCCCCTCGGCTCTGGTCATGGGGAGACCCTCCTTCTGAGCTGGTGGGTGGCCTCTGCGGCCATGCCCTCACTGAGCTTCCCTCTGGGACGGCAGAGAACTCAACCTGTCTGCCTAGGGCAGCGCCCTTGTGGCCCTGGCTCAGCCCAGCTCCTCCAGGGAATTGGGTGACTGGACTGTGGTTTAGTCGCCCCCAGGGAAGCTTACCCAGAGGAGGAAAGGACTGTGTCGCAAGCCAGGCCAGGCTGTCCGCCCCTGGCATGCGGCTGGGCCTGTTAGGAAATCAAGGAGACGCTCTGTCTCTTTCCAGCAGGCGCCACTTCTGTCTTGCCACTGCTTTGCTCAATTCAAGACGCTGGCTCAGGGGCCAGGCTGGCAGGCGGGCAGGCAGGCAGGCCCCTCTCCCACCGGCCCGGTGCCTGGGAAGCACTCGCTGTCGCCTCAGCCAGTGTTATCCCAGGGGTCCCGTACCTGGCTGATAAGGCCAGGCAGCTATCAGTGGCCATCTCGGGTGGGAGGGCAGGGTGGCTCTCAGGGAAGGATTCCAGACTGTTTCCTTCTGGGGCTGAGCTCCAACGCCCTTATCTCCTTTCCTGCCAGGCAGGGACTCCTCAGTGCTCACACACAAAAGAGAACTCCACCCAAGACGTACAGCCCCTACCTACTGGAAGGTGGAGGCTTTGCCTCCAGTTTCGTTAAATCTACCTGGTTCTCAGTCGCGGGCAGTAAGTGTGCACTGAGCTAATATCAACGTATTTGGTCCTGCCAGGGGGTGGGAGGGTTGGGGAGACAAGGATGTGGCTGTTTTCGAAGCTCCTGGACCTGTCAGTCAACTGAAATGTCTCTTGGAAGAGAAACAAGCAGGGGATGGGCCAACACCAATTACAAGATTCAGCAGCTTTGGGGATGGGGAGGTCGGGCCTCATGGGACTAAGTAGAATGAGGGTGGTGGGGCGTGAGTGTGAAAAACCAGGCCTCGCTCAGCCCCACACTTGGCTGCTTTGCAGCCTGTGAGGCAGGAGGCCTGGTGAGGAGTATTCCCATTTTATAGAACGCAGGCCTGTGGATGGGAGTGCTAGAGGGAGTACGGGAATATATTATAGAAGATGGGACAACAGAATCCTTGAGAGGTCAGTCGAGTGCCCATTCCTGTTAGTGCGGAAGGGAGAGCACTGGCCTCACAGAGATCCTGGGATTAATGTTCTGCGGCAGAAGAGCAGCCTACCCCGAGACTCTCAGACTTACTGCTGGGCAATGCTTTCCGGAGGCCAGGGCTGGCCTAGGTGACCCCTCAGGGCCTTGTTCCAGCCCAGCAGTTGCTGATTCTACAGGCAAGTTACTATGGGAACTATAACTTTGAATTTCCTGGCTCTGGGGCTGTGAAAATCACAACCTGAACCTTCCGTTGATGTGGGTTTCTCGATTAATTTCCTGTTTGATTGTTTACTTTAGAGAGCGGAAAATGCCTTTGCAGGCAGCTAGCTCCCTCCACGGAGACGCTTATCACACCCTGCCCCCACAGCCGGCAAGGTCAAGTCCAGGCCTCAGGTGGGCGGAGGTAGGGGCCAGAAGCAGGGGCAGGGACTAGGGGAAGGGGCTGGAGCTGGGGGCAGGGAGGAGGCTCAGCTAGGAGCAGATGGCAGGCAGCCTGAGCCTCCTGCCCTACCCTTCTGCTTGTCCAGGGTCCCAGCCTGGTGGAGGTTGGGGTTGTGGAGGGACCTGTGAGTTCAGAGACCTGTGGGCCTTTGAGGGGAGCCTCCCACCCACCCCAAGTCCCAGGACTGGCCCCTGGCTGCCCAAACTGTCCCCTGTCTCAAGGAGCTCTATTGTGCAGAGTCAGACATACAATGCAGTCCTTCCTGGAGAGGGTGGCCTAAGTGGGAAGGGTCAGAGCTGTCCCCCTAGGCTGGGCACTGCTGACTGGGCTGCCTAGTGGGGAGCTGGGTGTAACCGCTCTTCCACCCTTCTCTCCTCCAGCTGCTCTCCCCGGGGCCCTGTGCTCCAGCGGGGAGCTGTGCCCAATGTTCCCAGTGACCATAACTCCATCCTGTTCCCCGGGGAGTGGGGAGGGCTGGCAGGCTCAGGTGCTGCCTGTGAACCGGGAGTTCTGATCTCCTGCAATGATAACCGCCCATCAGTAGGCCATGGGACACTTGGTAGCCTCCCGAGCCCTCCTCCCCACCCCAGCTCCCCAGCCCTTAGATGGCCAGCAGCGCTACTGCACTTTATAATGGGGGCCCTGAGGCACGGGGAGGGGAAATGGAATCAGCCAGAAGGCTATGGACTACTCAGGGGATCTGGGGAGCCTGGGAAAAACTCCCAACCCCCAGCACCCCTCCCTTATCTAGGTGACCAAATTTGGATATTATCCAAATCAGGGCAATTTGGAGAGTGGAAAGGATGCTTTTACTAATGACTTTGAGATGACAGGTGAAAACTGGAACTATTCCAGGCAAACGGGATGTGCCATCACCCCACCTTTGGCCAGCCTCTCCCCATCAGCCTGTTTATGTGGGCGCCCACTGGGGAGCCGCAGCGAGGCCATTCTCCACCCACTTGTGTGCTCTTGGAGAAATCATTTCCCTCTCTGAGCCTCAGTTTCTGCAGCTGTGACATGAAGAGCGTTGCAGTGGTGCCTAACTCAGATCATCTGGTAGAAAGATCAAATAGATCTTTAAAAACACACAGAGCACATTGGACAACCACTCAAAATATGTAAGCCAGGTGAGCATGAGGAGTCCGAAGGTGCCGTTCACCCTCAGAGGCCCCCTCTTGAAAGGGAAACCTCAGAGCTGCCTTAGGCATTTCCTGTTCACCCCTCAGGAGAGATCTTGGATTGGGGTCAGTGAGCACAGAAGAAGCTTCCAGAAGGGATGGGGAGGGCCTAAAGGGGAAGCTGGGAGGCACTGGCTGCAGGCACAGCTGCTTCCCGGGAGTCTCAAACCCACCCCAGGGTCCTACGGATTCCTGGCTGCAGGGACTGTGAACAGAACTAGCCCCTGTCTAGGCCACTAGCTGGGGCTTGGTCCCCAGGAGGAGCCGCTGGAGTTGTGGCCCTGCCTTCTGGCTCCAATGTCTCCAGAATAATCTGGCATCTACCCTGAGCCCCAAATTATGTTTCCAGCCCCCGGGGCCAGCTGTGGGATGAAGCATCCCCCATGTGACATCCACTGTTGCCACTTTGTACGGGGTGGTTTCCAAGCCCGGCAGGAAGGAGGCTAATTATTCCCTCTGGGGCACCTGGTCCGCAGCTAGGGTGACCGCCTGCCTTAGTTAGGAGGGCTGGCAGCCAGACCACAGGGCACAAGCTTGGACTGAAGACCAGGTCAGAACCACAAATTTCCTGACATCTGACCGTAGCCACCATACCAAGGCTCCATGTTAAATTGGTGGAAAAGTAGCCTGGGGGCCCCTTCCCCTCTGCTGAAGGTGTGTGCACTGCGGGCAGGCAAGAGTGATTAACATAAAACAGCATGAATTTTGTAGCTTTGGTGCAAGGCTAGGCAACATGAGCGTCTACACAAGCACCTGTATCCCTGGCCATACCAGCCCTTCCTCCCACTTCAGAGGGGTGACACTCCTCTTCTTTAAGGCAGATCTATGTACTTGATCCTTTCCTCCTTTCTGATTATCCTCTCCTCCTGCACTCTGGCACCTCGCCTCTACCTTTAAATGGGCTCAAGACTCTCCTACTTTAACCACACCAGACTCTCAGACCATTCTGTGTGACCCTGTGCCAGTGTCTTTCCCCTAGCATCCCCCCCTTTTCTTCTTCCATAGACAAGTTCCAAAATCAAAGAGAAGAAAGAAAGGAAGGGGGTTGGGGTCGGGGGTAGGGGAGAGAGAGAGAGAAGAAAGTACAGAAATTCATTCCAAAGAAAAAGAAAGAAATGGTGTGCTCTTTCTGTCTGCACTTCTGGACCTCCTTCGCACTCTCCAACCCTGCCGGGCCCAGCCCAGGCTTCCACTGCCCCAGTAGCAGCACTGAAGTCATCATGGCAAAGGTCACCCATGCTCTTCTAATCACCAAATCCAGGGGACCTTGGTCATTGTTCGTCTTACTTGACCTCTCTGAGCTTTGACACTGGTGACCTTGTACTTCTTGGAACTCTTGGCCCTCATGACGCCACTTCCTCCTGTTCTGCTTAACTCTCTGACCACCCTTTTCTGCCTTCTTTGGGGATTCCTCCTCCTCTCTCACCCTTTAGGCATTGCTGTGTTCAGGTTGGGAGCCCCTGCCTCTTTTCTCATTCCATGTGTTCTCCAAGTCACCTCATTCACATCCATGGCTTGACTAACCCCTGGGTGCTGATGATCCCAGATTACCATTCTCCCATTAATCATCTTCCCTGGCCATCCCCAAGGACCCTGGACTCAGCATTTCTAACATTGAACTCACTCACTTTCCCTAAAACCACCTCCACCTGCCTGCCCAATATTGTTGATGGCATCATGACTTATGCAGTTGACCAAACCCGAAACCTGGGGGCTGGCCATCTTCTACCTCATCCTTTTCCTCAACTCTCACTTCTGCCTCTTAACATTCTGCCTCTTAAACATCCTCCTCCCTTCCTGCCAGCCTTAATTCAAGCCACCCCAATTTTTCACAGCAACCTTCTAACCGTTCCCCTGCCTCCAGTACAAACACCACCCTACCTACATATCCACACTATGCAAGACAGGATCTTTCTAAAATACAAGTATTACTATGCTACTCTCCGGTTTAAAATCTTTTAGTGGCTCTCCAGTCTCTTGGGATAAAATCCAAACTCGGTACCATGGCATCTAGAGCCCTTTAAGATGTGGCCTTTGCCTTCTTTATCAGCACATTCCACCCCCAGAACCATATATTTTAGGCATCTTGAAATATTTGTTCATCAATGTTCTCTGCTAGTGCACATTTTTTGCTTTTGTACATCTTTATTATGCCATATGCCTGGAGTTCTCCACCACCACTATTCCTTCTTATGCCGCAAGGCCATATACCTAGCAAGTCTCTTGCTTTCCCCCTACTAGATTATAAATTATAAGCCTTATTATTCCTCTTGTTATCCCTGTACTTACATAGCGTTTAACACACAGTAGGTATTTCATAAATGTTGCTGAGTGGATGGATGGATAGATGAGTAGATGGGTAGATAGATGGATGAAAGGATGGATGGACGGATGGATGGATGGATGGATGGATGGATGGATGGATGGATGGAGAGTAGGTGAGTAGATAGATGGATGAAAGAATGGATGGGTAGGTAGATGGATGGATGGATGAGTAGGTGAGTAGATAGATGGATGAAAGGATGGATGGATGGATGGATGGACGAAAGGATGGATGGATGGATGGATGGATGGATAGATAGATGAATGAAAGGATGGATGGATGGGTGGATGAAAGGATGGATGGATGGATGGATAGATGGATGGATGGATGAATAGATAAATGAATGAAAGAATGGATGGGTGGATGGATGGATGGATGGATAGATGGATGGATAGATGAATGAAAGAATGGATGGGTGCATGGATGGATGGATGGATGGATGGATGGATGGATGGATGGATGAGTAGGTGAGTAGATAGATGGGTGAAAGGATGGATGAGTGCATGGAAGGATGGATGAATGGATGAGTAGGCAAGTAGACAGATGGATAAAAGGATGAATGAGTGGATGGAGGCATAGGTGGTGGCCAATACAGACAAAGAATAGGTAAAATCAGTTCAATTTTGTGCAGGCTCAGGTTGACTTGTCACCAGTCAACACAATTAAAAATTATGAACTCCAGCCGGACGCGGTGGCTCACGCCTGTAATCCCAGCACTTTGGCAGGCTGAGGCAGGCAAATCACGAGGTCAAGAGATGGAGACCATCCCGGCCAACATGATGAAACCCCATCTCTACTAAAAATACAAAGATTAGCTGGTTGTGGTGGTGTGCGCCTATAGTCCTAGCTACTCAGGAGGCTGAGGCAGGAGAATCACTTGAACCCGGGAAGCGGAGGTTGCAGTGGGCCGAGGTCACGCTACTGTACTCCAGCCTGGTGACAGAGCAAGACTCTGTCTCAAAAAAAAAAAAAAAAAAATTATGAGCTCCAACCAGCAAAACAAGAATTAGCTACTGTGGGAGATTAAAATCATTCTGTAAAGGAGAGAGCACAGATCCAGGACTCTCCAGCACCTTCCATTTCCACTTAGACCTGCTGTCTGGGTTGTGCAAGTCACTTAACTACTGAGCCTCAGTTTCTCTACCAATTAAGCAGATAATACCTGTGGCCTTTCCCTGTCTCCACAGGAGTGTCATGAGGGTAAATGGAATGGTGCATACAAAGCGTGTTGAAATCTTCAGGGAAGATATATGTTTATAAAGATATAAACATAATAACAATAATAACACCTTACATTTGAATCAGGCTTTGCACTTATCAAAGCTCTTTCACATACATTATCTCAATTGACTCTCCAAACAATCCTAGGCAGATGCTATCCATGTTCTCAGGTGAGGAAGCTGAGAGGCAGAGTGATTAAGTGGCATGCCAGGGGCTAGTCTTAGTGTGTAGCAGGTCTTCTGACTCCAAGCCTGATGCGCATTGTTGATGATAGCCTTTCTTGGATAGATTATCTACTTCCCTGCCTCCCTGAACAGAGACCCAGACATAATTGGCCCTTTTCTTGATGACTCGTCATTACCATGGGCACAGTTCCTGGGCTGTCCTCCAGGTTTGGCTGTGGGTGCAGGTCCAGGCCCTGCAGAGGCACAGGGTGGATGGGCCGAGTGTCCTGGAGGCAATCCTGACATGTAGGTGGCAACCATCCTAGACCCCTGAAGGTGTGGGTCTTCTGACTCTGCCTCATTCTTCCCCCGTCCCCTTTCTCTCCACTGTCAGCACGTGTGCCCATCTCTGTGGCTTCCTCCGCCACCGCGGCCTTTACCTGTCACTATCTTTTCTTCCTTGTTTCCCTCTCTCCTGCCCTGCAATTCTTTCCACACCTTCAGCTTGTCTTCCCACAGCCCTGGCCTGTCCACTGGCCCAGCCAGCTAACCTGAGCTCCCTGGCTGGCTTTGTTCTCCAGCCAATCGCAGCCCCCTGCAAACCTCTAACTTTGGCTCCCTAGTGGCTGCTCCTGTGCCCACCTCCAGTCGCTACCAAAGGAAGGCGGCTCCTCCAGGCAGGGGCTGGGCTGAGCTTTTTCTGCAGCTGCATTAGGTGGCTTGGGCTTGCTCTCCCACAGTAGAAGGCTATGGTATGGGTGAGCCGAGGTGGTCAAGGTGGGCTGGCCAGCCCGCCTCGGATGGACACTGCACCCCTCACTAGCAAGGCAAGATGTTGGGATTGCTAGTGTTCATCCCTGCCTGTATAGTGAAGCTGCCCCATGAGTACTCAGCACCCCCTTTCCCTCCCTGCAGGGTGGCATCCCAAGCTACCAGCCTGGTTACATCCTGGGCATGCCTTGGGCAGCCTGCCTGTGCCCATGGCCTTTCCCCCAGGGACTCCAGGAGACTCCCACCAGGCTGCCTTTCTCCCTGGCTGCTGTGGGGCCTCCCACAGCCACAGCCCGACTGGAGCACCTTGGCTTCTCCCTGAGGGAGGATATGATGGGTGTGCCCACAACAAGTCTCCGGCAGAGACAATAGGACAGGAATGCATTCGCTTCCGAACAAACACTGTGTGGGCTCGCACAATTGCCTTGGATTCTTGTCCAAGAAACACATTTCGCCGTTCGAGGGCACAGGAGGCTTGCCTGCCCCAGCCCGCCCACATCCCCATCAGTGCCAGAGACTCTGATGAGTGGGCTGCTCCTCCCCCGACCCCAGGGCCTCTGACCCCCAGGTGGAGCAGCCTGGTCTCCTTCATGGATGTGGCTAGTCTTCCAGAGGTGACAGAAGAGGAGAGGGACAGTCCTGCTACACAGAGGGTGCCTGCTCCTGCCTTTTTTTTTTTTTTTTTTTGAGACAGAGTCTTATTCCGTCGCTCCGGCAGGAGTGCAGTAGTGAGATCTTGGCTCACTGCAACCTCTGCCTCCTGGGTTCAAGTGACTCTCCTGCCTCAGCATCCCAAGTAGCTAGAATTACAGGAGTCTGCCACCATGCCTGACAAATTTTTGTATTTTTTGTAGAGATGGGGTTTTGCCATGTTGTCCAGGCTGGTCTTGAACTCCTGGCCTCTAGTGATCCACCCACCTCGGCCTCCCAAAGTGCTAGGATTACAGGCATGAGCCACCCCACCCAGCCTGCCTTTTTTTTTTAACCATTTTTTATTGGTTAATAAATACATAAATACATACATATACATATACATATACATATAACATTACATAAAGCTTACCATTTAAACTTTTTTTTTTGAGACAGAGTTTCACTGTCACCAGGCTGGAGTGCAGTGGCACGATCTCAGCTCACTGCAACCTCCACCTCCCGCATTCAAGCAATTCTCCTGCCTCAGCCTCCCGAGTAGCTGGGACTATAGGCCTGCACCACCACACCCAGCTAATTTTTGTATTTTTAGTAGAGATGAGGTTTCACCATGTTGGCCGGGATGGTCTTGATCTCTTGAACTCGTGATCCGCCTGTCTCGACCTTCCAAAGTTCTGGGATTACAGGCATGAGCCACCGCGCCTGGCCCATTTTAACCATTTTTAAGTGTGCACTTCTTTGGCATTAAGCACATTTACATTGGTGTGCAACCGTCTCCACCATCCATCTCCAGAACTGTTTCACCTTCCCCAGATGAAACTCTGTCCCCATGAAACACTCCCCATCCTCCCTCCTCCCAGTTCCTGGCACCCACCATTCTGCTCCCTGTCTGTATGAATTTGACTACTCTAGGGACCTCATAGTAGTGGAATCATACAGTGTTTGTTCTTCTGTGCCTGACTTATTTCACTTAGCATAATGTCTTCGGGGTTCGTCCGTGTTGTGGCATGTGTCTGAATGGCCTTCTTTTTATAGGCTGGATGATATTCCCCTTGTATGGATTTCCACTTGTTTATTTATTCATCTTTCAATGAACACTTAGGTTGTTCCACCTCTTGGCTATTGAACATGAGTGTCCTGTGCTGTGTGAATATGAGTGTACAAGTCACTGTTCAAGATGCCACTAATTTTTGAGACCTGTCTTTGAGCTAAGTGAAGCTGTTGTCTGCTGGAGATCCCAGATAGAACATACATAAATGAGAGAGCTAGTTGGCCCCTCCCTACCGGCAGGGATTCGTATATCCCCGAAATGAGCTGTCTCTGAGGCAATCAGAGCCCTGAAGAAATGGGACATAGGACAGGTCATTTAGGCCAAGATGGAAAAGACTGGAAAGGTTCTTCCCTTGGGATGATACCCACTAAGGGCAAGTTCAGTAGGGATTTCTGGGCAGCCAGTGGTCACCCTGAAGCATGGGGAGACCAGGAGGGCGATGGCACTGATGGGGGCCCAGGGAGGAAGCCTGTGGAGTTGTGCCAAGGGCCCCCTGGAAGAGGCAGGCCAGACCCTTGTTATGCCACAGAGCAGCAGGTGGGGCCTTCAGCTGTGTGCCCTGTCCAAGGAGAGGTTGAGGGAGCATCCTCCACCATCCCTTCACCCCAAAGGGTCTGAGAATCCATTCTCAAAAGCCAGCAACCAAGCAGGTGTGTGCGGGGAGGACAGGACATGGTCTGCAGCCACCAAGACCCTTCCTGTGCTCTCTGCGTTCCAGCAACTGGGAGGGACAAGTAAGATGAGAAACTCCTTCCCTGACTTCCTTGAGAAAACCCAGCAGGCCGTTTGCAAGAGGGCCTCTCGCACAATGTGATTTTTGGCTTCATGCAGACTTTCCCAAACAACCCAGAGAAAGATAAGGTTGGAAGGGAGGCTCTGGGGTTGAAAACCCGTCCCCAGCTCTGCCTTAGGGCCCTGGGCAGTCTGTCCTCTGCCCTGGCAGGAGTTGCGGTAATAGGGGGAGCAGGGGCAGTGGCCCCGGGAGCCTGCCTGCGGGGAGTTTGGGCGTGCCCAGGGAAGAAGGCACGGGAAGGGGAAGTCACAAAGATAGGAGAAGGGAACAGAAAGAGCAGGGAGACTGCGGAACGGCTCTGCAGGCCCAAGCAGCCCCATCACGGAAAGTGGAAGACACGCAGGCTATGGGCTGCAGAAGAGATGAGGAGGAGATCCTTGATTGTCAGGGTGAAGCGCTCACTGTCAACACCCTTGAGACTCCGGGAGCCTTCCACGCAGCCCTGTCAGCATCTCCCTCTCTCCTCAGAGGGAGACACAGCCACATTGAGAGCCTCTAGTGCCTGGCAGGCCCTGGCTCTTCTTGAAATTTCTCATATTATTACTTCGCTTGTCCCTAAACCTCAGAACCTGGCAGGTCCAGGCGAGGGACGACAGCCCCTGAGAAGCTGGTCTCAGGACACACCATGGCCCCAGGCGTACCTACCTCCCTGGGAGAAGCATTGACTGAGCAGCCCCACTGTGTCAGCCAGCGACACCCGCCTGCGGCTGCGTCCCCAACCGCCCTCCCTTCCTCCCCATCAGCTCCCGGGTTCTGCCTCTTCCCCACCCAGGGCCACCACCCACTCTGTCTGGAGTTTCATTCCCACCAGATACTTACCTTCCCCCTTTCCTGTGATTTCTACCAGCAATTTTTATTTTAAGGATTTTTTTTCCTGCTAAGCACCCTGGGGAAGCATATGAGGGAAATTTACTATAAGAAAAAAGTTCCAGACTAGGCAGGGTGGTTCATGCCTATATTTTACCCAGCACTTTGGAAGGCCAAGGTGGGAGGATCACTTGAGCTCAGGAGTTCAAAACCAGCCTGGGCAACATAGTGGGACCTCGTCTCTAGTAAAAAATTTTTTAAAAATTAGCCGGGCATGGTGGTGCACCCCTGCTCCCAGTTACTTGGGAGGTTGAGGCTACAGTGAGCTATGATTGTACCACTGCACTACACCCTGGGGGACAAAGTGAGACCCTGTCTTAAAAAAAAAAAAAAATTCCAGCAAGACCACACAGAATTCTCCTAATGTTAGTCCCCATTTTCCCTTCTGAGTAAGTGTGGTTAGGCCCACCTTTCCCTCTGATCCCGGTCCCAGACAGTCACAGGACTCTCCCAGGCCCTGAACCAGCCCCTCGCAGTTGGATGTTGGATCCCATGACTCAGGTAGGCTTGCTGCAGGATGAGTCACAACCCCCACCTCCAACTTTTTCCAGAACCCACTTCCTGGTCTTCATCCTGGTCTCCTGGATCCTCCAGATGAACGAGACCCTTGCCTGTGGCCCAAGAAGGTCCCCCAGGCACTGACTGGTGGAAGCCTCCCTTGGCTCTCCTTGGGGATCCACAGACCCCAGTGCAGGAGAGGGGCCACTGCCCCAGCGTGGCCCACATGGGCATACTATAACTACTTAACCAGTCCCTTGTTGGGGGAGGTCCAGGTTACTTCCAATCTTTTGCTCTAATAATAGTATAGCAACTAGTGTACATGTGTTGTATGGCATGTGTGTGGTTATATGTGTGGGATAAATTCCTAGAAGTAATATTGCTGGGTCAGAGGGTGTGGACACTTCTATTGTTGATGATTATCACCAAATTGCCATCTACAGAGTGACACCAGCTTGTATTTCTACAAGCACTCGATGTTTGCAGACACATCGATAATAATCCTGTGTCACGTCCCTTCTGGTGAGAGGGGCATGGGGAGGGGGTAGGTATCCACATCCCCCTCCCTCTCATCTTTTCAAAGGTATGTGTATCAGAGGGCCTTGCAAGCAGCCTCTCTGGGTGAGCACTTTCCTTTACTCTCGCAGACTCTCGGCTGTGCGAGTTTTCTCTCTGCCTCCCAAAGCATGTTTCTTAGCAAATATTTTCCAACGTGTACCAGATGTTGGGGAGAGCAGTGGACCGACGTCGCCCTACCCTCATGGAGCTTGCCTTCTAGAGCAGGGAGATGGGCAATAGGCAAACAAGTACATAATATGTAATCCCAGCACTTTGGGAGGCCGAGACGGGCGGATCACGAGGTCAGGAGATCGAGACCATCCTGGCGAACACGGTGAAACCCCGTCTCTACTAAAAAAAAATACAAAAAACTAGCCGGGCGAGGCGGCGGGCGCCTGTAGTCCCAGCTACTCAGGAGGCTGAGGCAGGAGAATGGCGTAAACCCGCGGGGCGGAGCTTGCAGTGAGCTGAGATCTGGCCACTGCACTCCAGCCCGGGCGACAGAGCCAGACTCCGTCTCAAAAAAAAAAAAAAAAAATATGTCAAGGGCTGCAGAAAGGGGTGAGCTGGGAGGTAAGTGGGGGATGGTGGCTGCTCAGGAAGGCCTGTCTGTCCTGGGGATGTTTGGGCAGGGCCCTGCATAGGATGAGAGAGTGAGGTCTGTGGATCTGCGGTGGCCACGAATTTCCAGCGACAAGTATGCAGAGGCCCAGAGTTGGAAATGTGTGGGTGGGATGCGAGACCCCGAGGGTCCTCAGTGCCTGTCAAGTGTGCAGCCCACACTGTTCCCTCCCCTCGGTTGACCCTTGCTCTCCACCTGCTCATCATTTGAGCAGTTGAAGGCCCACCTCGGCTCACTCATCCCAAAATGATTTCTTTTCTATGTGTCTGCTGCAAACCCAGTTCTCAGGCCAGTTCTGACCCAGTTACCGAGGAGAATGAGGTCTGGTCCCTGAAAGTGGCTCTGGCCAGTCAAGCACTCCTGCAGCCCTGGAACCTGTGCACGAGTTTCCTGCCGTGGGTCCTCAGCTCCTGTGGTGCATGCTGTAGGTCCTGCTGTGCGGCCCCTCGGCTGGGTGGATGGATGCAACATGACAGGAGACAGGAAGAATTAAGGATGTGCAGAATGTGGATTTTGAGCCAGCAACATGACCAGTCCCCAGGGTTGGCTGGGCGTGGTTTTGCCTCTCCTTCTTGACTATATCATGCCCAGATCAAAACTTTGGCTCCAGCTCTCAGTGAGTAAATGAGGATGTGCCCTCAAAATGCCATCTTGTACCCTCTTCTTACCCTCTACCCTTCCTTTTAAAAATGCAAAAAAGATACACATAAATCATGTTGACCAACAGTTCACGAATCCCCACTGTTGCCAGAGGCATTGCTTGGGGTTAAAGGGCAGCAAAGATGAATTTGGCACTGTCCCTGCCTTCAAGAAGCCGACAGTTCACCCTGGAAAATTCTTCACTTGTGTGGAATGTGCATGGGGGCGGAAAGCAGGAGTACCTGAGAGTGAGAAGAAGGGAGGGCAGGGTCTGGGGTGGTCAGGAAGGGTCTGAGGAACAGCTGGGAAGTGACCCAGCCTTGAAGGATGGAGAGAAGTTGGACAGCCCCAAAGATATAAAGTCATTTGGAGTCTAAACACCAGCTATGAAGTGCGGCCCTTGAACCTGCGTGGGAAGAAGTCATGGAAACCCATGGCTTTAGCCAAAGAGGATCCTGAAGTAGAAATGATTCTCCCTGTCCCCAAGCTCTCACCTTCCCCATCCACTCTGGAGGCAAATGTGTGCAGGCCTGACCCCTCTTGCTCTTTGCTCCCACTGCTGCCCTAGGCCACACTGCCACCATGCCTGGTCAGGTCCCTCAATGTCCACCCCTCCCTCCTACAGCAGGCAGAATGGTCCCCTGAAGACATAAACCAGGCCAAGCATGGTGGCTCTCACCTATAATCTCAATGCTTTGGGAGGCCGAGGCAGGAGGATCACTTGAGGCCAGGCGTTCAAGATCAGCCTGGGCAACACAGAGAGACCCTATCTCTACAAAAAATAAAAAAATAAGCAGGGCATGATGGCCTGCACCTGTGGTCCCATTGACACAGGAGGCTGAGGACAGAGGATTGCTTGAGCCTAAGAGTTTCAGGTTACAGTGAGCTGTGTTAGAGCCACTACACTTCAACCTAGGCAACAGAGCAAGACTCTGTCTCTAAAATAAAAACATAAGACCCCCTCACAGGGCCCCTCACATTGCTCAGAGTAAAACCCAGAGTCTTGCCTAATGGGCCCTGGGCCTGCTGCCTCCCTGACCTCTTCTCCTAAGTCTCTCCCACGTGCTCTTCACCCTGACACTGGCCTCCTCCATGGGCCATGAACCCACCCACCCCAAGCCTTCTGCCGGGACCATGCTAACTGGGCTTCATGGCCTGGCTTCCTGACACCCTTGGCCACTACACCAGTATTCCTGACACCCTTACCCAACATTTTTTTTTTTTTTTTTTTTTTTTTTTTTTGAGACAGAGTCTTGCTCTGTCATCCAGGCTGAAGTGCAGTGGCATGATCTCGGCTCACGGCAATCTCCGCCTCACACCCCGGACTCAAATGATTCTCCTGCCTGAGCCTCCCGAGCAGCTGGGGCTACAGGCACCGGCCACTACGCCTGGCTAATTTTTGTATTTTCAGTAGAGATGGGGTTTCACCATGTTGGCCAGGCTGGTCTCAAACTCCCAACCACATGATCCACCCCCCGACCTCGTGATCCGCCCACCTCGGCCTCCCACAGTGCTGGGACTACAGGTGTGAGCCACCGCACCCAGCCCACTTTTTTAAAAAGTGTTATCATGAATAATATTTTTGATTGATAGGTCATAATTGTATACATTGTTGCAGTACGATGTGATGTTTTGATATATGGATACAATGTGGAGTGATTCAACCACACTCATTGACATATTCATCACCTCACAAGTGCTGCTTTGCATCACAGCCTTACCGCCATCTGATAGAGAGGCTTATTGGTTTGTTTTCTGCATTTGCACTGCCCTGGAGCTGCATTTCCACCGCCCTGGAGCAGGGCCTGGTCTGTCTTGTTCTCTGCAGTGAACGGTGCTGGTCTGGTGCAGGCGCTCAGCAGATACTTGTGACTTTGTCTCTTTTGTTTTGGTAGATCTGTGCTGCTTTCAAAGTGCCACCTCAGCATATCTCTACAGTGTGATCAAGGAGCCCTGGCATCTGGAACAGGACTGTGTTGAGATCAGAGACCCAGTCTGTCGTCTGATTGATCTCTACTGACTTTGAGGTTATGGAAGTTGTAGGAAGGTTGTTCTTATGGTTTAGACAGCATGTAGTATGTTTTCATTCATTCCACATTCCACTCCATATTTGAGTACCTACTAAACATAGTTCAAGGATTTCTGTAGATGGAGTGTGCCAAAATGCTTCTCCATAAAAGCAGTGAATCACCTTTGCGTGAATTGAGTTAGATGTTGGTTACTGGGCTCCCTTGAGTTGTGGGTTAGGAGTTAACTGTGGCCTGACCTGGATCCCCGTGACCAGGTGATGCTCTCAGTTTGCCAGCAACAGAACCGTCTCTGCCTCCGACATTTCCTAAGCAGGACAGTAGCATGGGCCGTGGCATGCTAGGAAGATCACTCTGGCCAGTTGTGTACAAGATAAGTTGCAGGGGAAGGAAGTGGGGACCAGGATGGCCATCAGGAAGCGGGACAATCCCCCATGAGGGAAGCAACAAAACCTCGCCTTTGAGTAAGGCCAGGGACCTGGAAAAGTGGGACTAAAGTGTCCCGGAGACATTTTAGAGGAAAACTACCGGAACCTGGTACCTTCTTGGTTATGGATGGGAAGGAGAGAGCAAAATGACTGAGGTTTTGAGCTGGAGGTAACAGGGAGCTGCTTTGAGGCAAAGATGATAAAGCCATAATGTTATCCAGCAAGTGAAGTCCAATGAGTGTGGGACGGTTCGTGCAGATGAGTTAGATGTGGGGTCCTTGAGAGTCGGAATGATCAACATGGCAGGAGGGGATGGCACTGAGAGGAGCAGAAGCTTGATGATGACTATTTGGGGAGGAAAATTTTGGAGGAATGCCTGTTTTAGGAACTGAGAGGAAAAGCATTAGCCAGCAAAGGGGGCTGTGGAAGGAGTGGCCCATGGGGCTGGTGAGCTTCTTGGAAGCCATGCCCAGAGAGGGTTTCAAGCACGTGGCGTCAGCACAGCAGTGCTGCTGGGGGTTCAAGAGAGAGAGAGAGTGAATCAGAAAACTGAGACACAGCAAGCATTGGTGAGGCTGTAGAGAAACCAGAACCCTCATGCATTGCTAGTGAGAGTGTAAAATGGTGGGGGCATTGTGGAAAACAGTCTTACAGATACTCAAAAAGCTGAACATAGAGTTACCACATGACCCAGAAATTCTATTCCTATGTAATATCCAGGAGAATTGAAAACATGCATCCAGGTAAAGCCTGGTACGTGAAGGTTCATGGCAGGACTATTCCTAATGGCTAAAAGGTGGAAACAACCCAAATGTCCATTAACAGATGAATGGGTAAACAAATTGTGACATATCCTTACAATGCAATATTACTCAGCAACAAAAAGGAATAAGGTACTGGTACGTGCTACATGAATGAACCCTGAAAACCTTAAGTGAAAGAAGTCAATCACAAAAGGCCACATATTGTGTGATTACATTTCTATAAAATGTCCAGCATGGGCAACTCCACAGAGACATAGAATCGGGGGGCGTTACCAGGCCCTGGAGTGAGGAGGAAGAGGGAATGGCTGCTAATGGGTATGAGTTTGTCTGGGGAGTGATGAAAATGTCCAGTACTTAAATAGTGGTGATGGTTGCACAATTCTGAGGATATCCTAAAAAGCACTGAACTATGTACTTTAAAATGGTGGATTTTGTGTTATGTGAATGATATCTCAATTTAAAAGAGACAGAGAGATTAAGAGAATGAGCCAGGCAGGTCAGGGGAAGCATGGACTGTAGCGTGGCCGGACTGAGCGCTAAGCAGCCTAGCCATGGCCTTAGTTAGGAGACAGTTCCAGCCCCTGAGTAAGTCCACAGATTCGTGGTTTGGAAAGCCTACAGCGCGGGGCCAGTGGAGAAGAGGGCTTTGACTCCTGGACTTCCTCCTGTGGCCAGGGCCCGGGGCGCCTGAGCCAGTGGCTCAACCTCCTCACCATACAGGAGTTACCAATTATATGTCTCTAAGCTAATTTCATTTCCCTGAGGACTTCTGCTGACCAGTTGTTAACAGTGGATGATGCCAGTGCACTCACTGCTGCAGGCTTTCTCTTCAATGGCCTCTTGAATCTTGGTGTTCAGAACTGGCCCAGGGGCTCCACATCGCACCGTCACACTGACCTCCAGCTGCTCAAACCCTGTCGGAGAAATCACTGCCACCCGGCGCAACTGACTTTCTGCTCTCTGACTTTTGCGGGCTCTCACTCTAGCCTGAACCTTGGAGATGTTTGTTACAGGCTGCATCAGGGCTGGGGCTGCAGGTCAGCGGGGGCTGCAGGGAGCTACAGGGGCTAGTAGCCGGCATGTCTCCTTCAGTGGCGCTCTCTGCCCCTCTCTTCCACAGCTCTTGCAATCTCAGGATGTGAAGGAAGATGCTGTCCTTTGCTGCTCTATGGAGGTAAGCAGTGGGGCTTCGACATCCTCAACCTCAGAGCTGGTGCATCTCTCATGCCCTAACAGTTCTAGGGGCCCAAGTGTTGTTGGAGGCATTTACAACTCCAGGGGAAGGTAGGGGGATGGCTTCAGGAGGAGCATGGACTTCTGCATCCAGAATTATCCACCCCCAGCCAGAGTGAACACTGATGGTGACAGCAGCTCACCCCTGACCGAAGGGAGAGAGAAGTGATTCCCTAGACAGAGGGGTGGCATTGCCTACTTTCCTGTCCCCCCAAGACCCCCTGTGCCCCAGCTCAGGCAGGCCACACACATGACTTAAGAAGCTCCTAATGACCTCTGCCCCCAAATATCTCCCTTTGCTTTGCTAATGCTTGGCAATCCAGCGCTGGCACAGCCCATCTGAAAGCACCCCTCTTAAGAGGTGCCACTCCTGTCCCTAAGCTGTGACCCCTGCTCATGGAAACTTACTCTGTGCTCTCCCTTCAGAGCCTGGCTTTGGCCCAGTCCCTGGGCAGATTTTGCCCTCTGCAGATGATCCAGAGTCACCCAGGCAGGAGAGGGGTTTCCAGACGAGGACCTGGGCCTGACAGCTGTCTTGAGCATACTCAGGTGGCTTCTGCCTGGCTGCAAAGGCCTCAACTGAGGAGTTCAGAGGCCAGAAGCACTGGGAGCTGGATGGCAGCCTTGGGTCTGTGGGACTCAGTTTGTTTGCTGGGCTCCAGCTGGGCACCCTACAAGGGGTTTGGGATTGGGGGGGGATTAAGGAGAAGGAGAAACCCTGGTCCTTGCCCTCAGGCAGCTTCCAGTCTGGTTAGGAATAGCTCTCACACAGAGAGTGGATAGAATAAGTGTAAGTACAGAGACATCCCTGAAAAGTCAGGGGAGAGAGGTCAGGGAGGGCTCAGGGTGTTAAGGGAGGCTTTGCGAAGAAGGCAGAGCTTAGAAAAATGGATGGGACAAGGCTGGGGACAGAGATGGGAACTGAGATTGTATAGAGAGGGCCTGGGGGGCACTGGCCAGGGGTGTGCTGGTCCAGGAAGAGGGGCTCCTTCTTCCCAGTGGGATTTTCAAGATTATCTAGGGCTCTCATGAGGGCCTTCTTCACCAGTTTGTATTTCTCTCCCCCACTTCCTGTCACAAGCATGAGCAGAGGTCACTTCTGGGGGCTGGGAGGTGGGATCAGGATCAGGACAAAAGGAGAGAGAAACAGGAGGCATCACCCTTGCTCTCAAGTTCCAATGGACACATGTAATAATGACTAAGCTCATTTCCAGGGAGACGCCCTAGCAAGTGAAAATGATCACAGGGCCCCCTGATCACCAAGGGCACAGATCATGGAGCCATTTGAGGGTACGGGTGTAGTCAGGGAAGGCTTCCTGGAAGAGGGAGGCTCTTGGGTAAAAGGGATAAGAGGCATGTTCCTGGTGATGGCTCTTTCAGCCCTGGGCAGTAGGCAATATCCTGATCTCTCTGGATCTTGCTGGCAGATTGGTTGGTAAATGTGGGATCTCACCCTTGGCTACTCTACCTTCCACTCTCCCTGTCCTTCCAGCCTTGGCACAGGGGCCTGGGCCTGTATGTCCCTGAGACAACCCAGCTATTTCCTATCCCTGACCCCAGCCCACCTAATCAGGGTGGCCAGTGGGCCATTGTGGGGCCCGAGTCCATCCTAACCCCACATCTCTGTCCGCAGCTGCAGAGTACAGGCCGGCTGCTGGAGGAACAGCTGCCTGAGATGATGACAGAGCTCCTGGCCAGTGCGCGGGACAAGATGCTGTGCCCCTCTGAGTCCATGCTGACCCGGTCGCTGCTCCTAGAGGTCATCGAGCTCCACGCTAACAGCTGGAACCCTCTGACGCCCCCCATCACGCAGTACTACAACAGAACCATCCAGAAACTGACAGCCTGACAGCCAGGGGGCCTGGCGGGCGGCCCGCGGGCAGCTGGGGCCCTGGTGCACAGGGCCAGATGGACAGGCGGGAGGACAGGGGTGGCCCTGGCGGGAGAAAGAAATGGGGAGGAGGGCAGGCAGAGTCGGTGGCCAGTCTGGAGCTAGACGGGGAAGGGAGAAAATCCCTGAGAGGAGTGCCCCCGCACAAGCCCCCGGACCGAGCATGCAAGCTCACACCAATAAGGGAAGCACGTTTCTTTTTCCTGGTGGCCCTGGTCCTCCCCTTCCTCACTCCCGCCTCTCCCCTCCCCATCAGACCCATCCCCCACAGAGCTTTGTGTGAGGGATCTCATCGCTGTGACTCCTCGGAGACCTTGGCAGCCTCGCACGCCGGGGCACCGCTTGGGTCAGAAAGGACCTCGGAAGGCTGAAAAAGTGGGTCGGAGACGGGCTCGCATTGTTCCCGCATGCTGTCAGCCGCAGTCGCCAACTGGCAGCAGGCGACGTGTAGCAGATGTCCGGGAGGACAAAGGCAGGCACGGTCCCCACCAGCCGCCCGTAATTGACGGCCTTTGTCAGCCATGGCAGAGCTGGCGCTCCACCTCCCATCCCCGAGTCCTCCTCACTGCAGCCCCCCAGCCTCAGGCCTAGGGGGTCAGGCGCAGGAGGGGAGATCGAGTTTGCAGTTCCACTTGCACTCTTTTGTTTATTGTGTTTTATTTTTCAAAAGTCGGTTGCTTTGAAGTCTCTTCGGTCAATGAAAATGCCCGCGATGTGATCACACAGTCAGCACTGTTGAGGAACCCCGGATTAGTGGGAGATCAAACCCAGCCCCCTCTAGAAGGATTCTAGCCACAGACAGCTTGCCAGTAGCCAATTAGGGTAATTGGAAACTTCTGCCCCGGCGGGGGTCCCCGCTGGAATCCTGTGTTCCTCGCCACTGGCTTCTAGCGCCTGTTTTCTCAAAGAGCTGATACTGTCACCACTGGGACCAAGTTAAACCTGGTCCTGGCCCCAGGGGCCTTGTGGCAAACAGGGCACAGAACGAGACTGGCAAATTAAAACCAAATTCTAGATGGTGTCTCGCACTCCACACACAGGTCTTACTGGGGGGAATGGGGGCTCCCCAGGACTCGACTTTAGCTAATGCGCTGTGTCCCTGCCCCAGCTCAGACCTAGAAGCCCAGCCCTCCCCCAGCTCTTGGGAAAGGGGTGAATTCACTGAGTCATGAGAGGGACAGTCAGGTGACCAGCGGGGTCGCCAGATGGAGCTTCCCAGCTGGGAAACAAGGCTGGGGTTTCTTGGCAGGCCCTCATCCTGGGGAGCAGGCCCTGTTATTGACTAGAGAGGAAGGTGTGGGGTGGAACAGGCATCCACATAGCTCCATCTCTGGGGGCTGGAGCACACACTTTGATGAGCCCCCCGGAAATGACGTCAGAGCCTAGCCACTTCCTTATTTGCTCTTTTATTGAGGCTGGTCAGGCCCTGGGTCACGTTGGAGGCCCCTCTTGGTCCACATTGGACTGGCCAGGAGGTGATAGGCAGGGGAGGTTCTCGTGATTGATTCTGAGTCTGAGAGTGGTGAGTGGGGAGAGGCTTCCCCAGTTCTCTCCAACTTTCCCTGCAGCTGCAACCTGCCCTCTCGTCCCAGGTGTGGAGGCTGTGCCTGTCTCCAAAAATAGCCTGTTGGCGACAAGGTGTGGGGGGCACAAGTTTACCTGAAACAGGTCGGTGGTCTTTCCCAAGAAGCCCACGCCACTTCTGGTCCCTGGCCCCTGAACCCTGCCTTCTTCCTCCCTCCACAGTTTCGTCCCAGACTTTCCTCAAGCTCCTCCTCACTGCCCTTCCTCCCCAGCCCAGCCTGGGGACACAGATGCACATGGGTAGGAGGCCTTGAGGGAGGAGCTGGCTGATGTGGGGCTGCTCAGGGTGGGCCCCGGGGCGAGCTTGCTGTCGTGGCCAGGCAGCCTCCACCTGTGCTTCAGCGGCCCCTGCCTCCCCGAAGTGTGTGAGGTGTGTCTGCTAGGAGGAGGCAAGGCTCCCAAAGAGAGGAGAGACCTGGGAGTGGGAGCTCAGGTCAGGGAGCAGGCAGGGGAGTGGGGTCTCCTAGACCCTACGGTGAGCTCAGAGCAAGCTTCATGCAGGACGCTCCGAAACTGTGTGGAGGGGGCTGTGTTGTGGGCACCTTGGGGCCTGACACTGCTTCCTCCGAACGGGCTCCTTGGTGGTCTGGCCACAGGGGCAGCTCCCCCTTGGCTGTTAGGACCAGAGTGTGAAGAAGTGAAATATAAATATGTATACATATATAAATATATTTTTAATTACATGTCGTGTCACAGTGGCTCCAGATGTACTGTTTGCCTAGTTTATTCCACTGCTTGAAGCGCTTCCTAGCCAATCTGAACAACACTTTAAACTGTTTTTCTAAATGCAGATTACTGCTCCTTTTTCAGACATGGAAGGAAAACGTTAAGTTTATTTTTTTTTTTAAGAAACAACAGTCAAGCCTAAAATTTGAGACCCTGAGGCAGCTTCCCAAGGGAGACTACTGAGACAGGAACTGTGGAACAGAAGTGGACGCCCCACAGACCCCTGGCCCCCTCCCCAAGCCCCGTCCCCTCTCTGCGGCGTGAGGAAGGCCACGTCCGAGTTAACCTCTGAATGTACGTGATGAGAGGCAGAGCTTGCGTTGCTTTCCCCTCGCCCACGGTTCTTGGCGCATGGAAGAGGCGGTCCAGCCATCTGATGTTGATCCTGTCTCAGTCTCCCCACTGCCTGTCAGGATGAGTTAGTCATTGTTTTTCTCCGAGGCGGCCTGCTTGCCACAGCCCTGCTCCCCATGGCCTGGTGGCTTTGCCGAAGCTCTGGGACCGCAGCCCCAGCGAGGCTCCCGACCTCACCCAGACGAGGCCGGGAGCCCCGCCGCCCTCCTCGGGAGTGTGCACCCTCAGACCCCGTTCTGTCTGTTCGTCCTTCCTTGACCAGTCTGTAAACCTTCACTGTTTGGGGATCGTCCTGTCCATTCATGTAAATGTAAATGTTGGCCGAGTCGGTATTTATTCTGATTTTTATTTTATTCTATTTTATTTTCTCCAAGGGATGAGGGTGGGGGGTGTGGGAATTGTACCACGGATCAGGCCTGGGCAGCTGTAGGGGCGGGGGCCCAGACAGCCAGGCCGCCACCACAGCAGCCCCATGGGGTGTCCCAGACGCGGGCCTCCAAGAAGCCAAGTCCCAGTCTGTTTTCTGGCATCAGACGCCGCCTGTGTTCCTTGTCAGACAGACTCTCAAGCCTGCCCGGGGAGTCGTGTCCGTCAGCTGCAGGGCACTGTGTTGGGAAACTGTTGGCTGGGCCTTTGAGGACGCGGATCAGGAGAAAGACGACTTTCCTCTGTTCGGAACACTCGCGTGGAAGGGCTGGCCGCCTCCCTGAGCCGGCTGGGAGCGGGCGACGGGACCTACCTCCCCGGAGCAGGGGCCTGGGGCTTCTCCCCAAAGCTGCCGCGGAACCCCGCTAACGCGACCACCCTCCCTCCGTCGGTGTGTCCTGCTTTCCAGCTGAACCCAAACTACAAGTGGGTTTAAAAAAATAAACACCACCAAAAACAAAATGCTCAGATTCTGTGCTCTTTGTGTGTTCAGCAAAAGAAACCTTTTCCCCAGGCTCATGTGCCTCAGCTGTACCAGCAGGGCCTCCAGGAGCTGGTCCAGGAGATGAGCTGAGGGGAAGATTCCCCACAGTGTAGCTGCTGTGGGGAGCAGGGGCAGGATCTGGGGCCTTAGCAAGAAGTTGGTCCAGGAGACCGTGGGTGAAGGAGACTTATGTCCCCCAAAACTGGGAACTCTGACCTATCCGAAGTGGTGCGATTAAGCCAGTCCTGGGTAAAATGGCTTTTGCACTAAAGGTTTGGTTTAACCGCCCCCCCTCCAAACCTACCCCTTCCCTGGAAATGTCACTGTGGCGTTTGGCAATGAGTCATTTCAAGAGGGCTGAGATTTGGGCCCAGTGGCTTCCAAAAATCAACAGCGAGTGGCTGTCCAGTCCCAGTTGGTCAAATGAGTCTTTCATCAAAGAGTTCCCAAAGGGCCCAGTGATTTCTTTTCCTGTGATGATATGTCTCTTGTTTTGCACAATCCTGCCCGTGGCAAGGCACTAGGGACACTGCTTCCTGGTAGCGCTCCCCTCTCCTTGGGGATTCTTTCTTGCTAGAACTTGCCGGTCCTTCAGATCCTTGCAGGAGTCGCACCAGAGCACCAACCCCCTTCATCCTCCCCTGGCCTGGCTACAGTGGTGGCCAGGGCCTCCCAGGAGCCGGGTGAAGGCATGTTGAGATTCGGGCATTGCCCTTCACTGAGTCACACACCCACCGTGACACTGACGGGGACAGCCAAAAGTCCACAGACTGCGTAGAGAGAGATAACGTCTTAATTAAACAATTGAGGTATGTGCCGGGCCAATTTTTTGTTGTTGTTGTTTTTTTTTTTTTGAGATGGATTCTTGCTCTGTCACCCAACCTGGAGTGCAATGGCATGATCTCAGCTCATTGCAACCTCTGCTTCCTAGGTTCAAGCAATTCTCCTGCTTCAGCCTCCTGAGTAGCTGGGATTGCAGGCACATACCACCAAGCCTGGCTAATTTTTTATATTTTAGTAGAGACAGGGTTTCACCATGTTGCCCAGGCTGGTCTTGAACTCCTGAGCTCAGGCAATCTGCCCGCCTCGGCCTCCAAAAGTGCTGGGATTACAGGCGTGAGCAACTGCTCCCAGCCCTAATTTTTGTATTTTTAGTAGAGACAAGTTTTCGCCATGTTGGCCAGGCTGGTCTCGAACTCCTGACCTCAAGTGATCCACCTGCCTCCGCCTCCCAGGGTGTCAGGATTACAGGCGTGAGCCACCAGGCCAGGCCCAAATTTATTTTTATAAAAATGCAAAGCAGTAGAAGCAGCCATTGGAGGTCAAGATGAAAGGTGGGGAGACAATGAGGAACAGGGAGACTTATCAAACACTGCAAAAGAGAAAGGAGATTTTCCTGGATGGTTTAGTCCTACTTCCAGAAGGCCCTAAGTTACTGAACACTATAGACACAACATCGGAATAATACATGTTTCAATCCTGATTTCACCACCATCTTTCTGCTGGCAGGCATTCTCTTGTCGTTTTAGAGTGGTTTTACATTTGTACTGGGATGCTCACAGCACAACTTACAAGGAAGGGCCTTCTAAGGACCAAGGCAAAGATAGCAGAAAAATAAAGGGTTGAGCAGTTGAAATGGCAAATAAGTGGTCCTGCCTTAGTGTTAACGGTCTCCCTCACTCCTCCAGTTCCGCAGCGGCTTCCTTACACGGTCTCAGCTAGTCCTGTGAAGTAGGCAGACGAGTGTTTTCCGTTCCCATTTTACAGGTGAGCCAAAGGCTGATCACCAGAAGAGCCAGGGCGAGGGTGAGCCCAGAAAGTAAGCGGGTCCTTCAGACTCCTCATCCCTGCAGTGCCCCAGGGAGCCAGCCAGTCACACCAGCCAGACAAAAGGAGCAGCCAGCTGCCCCCTGGGACTCGGCTGGCTGGGGGCAGGCCACATGGGCTTCCCGCTTCATCAGTGGAAACTGGGACCACGATGAAATACCTCAGATCAGGAGATTTCAGTGGAGTGGGCAGAAGGAGCAATGGTGCAGGGTTTGGTGCTGTTCTCTAAAAGGACCCATTATCATATGTGCAGTGTATGTTGTTGGATCCCAGTTTCCCCCAGGCCAGTGAGGGGGACCCTGATAGTGGGACGTATCAAGCCTCAAGGTCAATACCCAAATTGCCTGGGAACATTTGCAAACTACATACTGAAACAGGACACATATACACACCAATATTTTCAGAATTTGGGCCTTAGGGAGCCCCTCTTCTTACTGGTGCATGTGTGCTGTGTGTTGGATGGGTGCAAGAGAAAAGATGGTTGAGAGCCGCCATCCACCACTCCTGGAACACAGTGCAACGATGGCCATGGAGGGCTGTCATAAGTAGTGCAGAATTATTGTCTGGGGACAGCAAGCCATGCTGCTGTGCTCTTCTGCAGTCTTGGGGTCTGCCGTCTTGGCTGAAACAAGGCCGGCTGGCACATCTGCAACATGGAGCAGGGGCTCTGGCAAGTTGCTTGAATGTGGAACAGAATCCACACCATGGACTCGGGCTGCATTCTCACTCCTATGGGCCTTAGGTACTTTTGCCTTCATAGGCCCCTTTTCCATTTAAAAAAAAAAAATGGAAATATTATGACTACATTGGTAACAGAGACAAATATATTATTTTTATTAAAACATTTTCTCTGACCTAGAAGTTCATTTTTTTACCTCTGATTTTAAAAGAAATTAAAACATTTTGTGGGCCCCTAAAAAACGTTTTGTGGGCTCCTGTCTTAGTCCATTCAGGCATCTGTAACAAAGTACCATAGACTGGGTGGCTTATAAACCACAGGCATTTATTTCTCAATGTCTAGAAGTTGGATGTCTCAAATCAGGGAGCCAGCATAGTCAGGGTCTGGTGAGGGCCTACTTCCCAGTGGCAGACTGCTAACTTACTGGATCTTCATGGCAGAAAGAGAGTAAGAGAGTTCACTGGGGTCTCTCTTATAAGGGCACTAACCCCATTGATAAGGGCTCCATCCCTCTGACCTCCTCACCTCCCAAAGGCGCCTCCTCATACCATCATATTGGGGATTAGGATTTCAACATATGCATTTAGGGGAACACAAAAACATTCTGTCCATAGCAGCACCCTTTGTGTATGCCTAACAGGTGTATTGTACCTACCTGAGTGTCATCTGAGCTGGGAGTCCCACCTTTCTCTGCTGCCCACCTGATCTCTGGGTGACTCAGGGCTGGGGAGGAGGAGTGGTTCAAAAGCAGTCTTCCAAGGAAGCAGTTGGCCCATGCTGGAAGCAGATGCAGTAGCTGCCTCTGCCCTGGACTGGCTGCCAGCCAGACAGCTCCGAGCGCCAGCCAGAGCAGCTGTGTTTGCCGCGCTAAGGAGGCTGGCCCCGGAGAGCCCGATTCATCACACAGCACTTTCTCCCCTCTGCAGCCCTTTCGCACACATTATCTGGTTATGGTCTCATCAGAGCCCTGTGAAGGAAGTAAATACAATACTTATATCCATTTCAAATATGGAGAAACTGAGGCGTACAGAGCCATCCCATAGGTTTGAATGGGGCTTTATAGTCTTTAAATATATGACTATGTCTGATCCTTACAATGGCCCTGCCAGGTGACATGTTTTTGACGACATTGTAAAGAAGGGAGGAGACAGGCTCACAGAAGCAGAGTAACAATCCCATGTCATGGGACCTGTAGGCACAAAGACCAGGCCTTGAATTGCTGCCTTCTTAGTCCTAAGATGGGACTGGTGGGTGGGTGTGGGGACCAGGCTGAGGACCCAGGCCACTTTCTGCCTGAGTCCCCTGATCCATGCCTGTGGAGTGCAGGTCTGTGCTTCCTGCCCAGTGTCCCATAATTCTAACTGGTTTCCATCTTCAGCCTCCCCATTTGCTGGGCATCCCCTGGTTCCCAGGCAGAGTCCTGAGTCTCCTGCAACCCACGGGGGCATCCATTCCATGGGTGGGATCAGTTTCAGGTGACAGATGAAGTCTTACAATATGGCTAGGTCAGGCATGGTGGCTCAAGCCTGTAATCCCAGCACGTCATGAAGCTGAGGTGGGAGGATCACTTGAGCCCAGGAGTTTGAGACCAGCCTGAGCAACATGACAAGACCCCGTCTCTACAAAAAAAAAAAAAAAAAATCTCTCTCTCTATATATGTATTTCTTAACTAGCTGGTCATGATGGCATGCACCTGTAGTCCCAGCCACTCAGGGGGCTGAGGCAGGAGAATGGCTCGAACCCAGGAAATCAAGGCTGCAATGAGCTGTGATTGCACCACTGCACTCCAGCCTGGGTGACAGAGCAAGACCTGTCTCTAAAAAAGAAGGCAAGCACGGTGGCTCACGCCTGTAATCCCCACACTTTGGGAGGCTGAGATGGGTGGATCACTTGAGGTCAGGAGTTTTAGACAAGCCTGGCCAACATGGTGAAACCCCATCTCTACAAAAATACAAAAAATTAGCTAGGCATGGTGGCACACACCTGTAATCCCATCTACTCGAGAGGCTGAGACAGGAGAATGGCTTGAACCCAGGAGGCAGAGGTTGCAGTGAGCCGAGATCGTGCCATTGCATTCCAGCCTGGGTGACAGAGTGAGACTTAATCTCAAATAATATAATAACAACAACAATAATAATAATAATATGGCCAAGATCCCACAGCAGACCTGAAGCAGAGATGGTTCAAGGGTGATGTTCTGTCTCCTAGTCTCATCACCTGTGCCCAGGTCTTTCAAGTGAACCCCCACTTGGGTCCCACCTTGTGCTGGGGATGCTATAAGGAAATAAGCAAAGGAGACAATGCCTTAACCACCTTGGCATGGTCAGTCTCCTGGGAGCTGGAATTCCCAGACAACAGACAACCTCTCATAGGCCTAGCCCAACTCTGGGTGGGTCCTGGTGCAGGGTCCTGCCCGTGGCATCTGCTGTGCTACAGAGAGCCAACACCTGGCCCAGGACTTCCAATGGGAACCATTCAGGGCTTGACTAAGCCTCACTTTCCAGTCCCAGAGAGGAAGGACCACCATTTCCCTCCCTTCCCAGAACAAATCAGGTAAAACCCAAATACCCACCAAGGCCTAAAGAGGAAAACTTCCGGTGGGAACCAAGACTGGCTAGCAAGGTGAAAAGAGACTTATTCTGTAGCATTTCCCCCAAATAACAAAAGTTTGACTAAAGCAGGTGAGAAGCCAATTTTAAAAATACTTGTATGCACACACAGACCCTTGCAATTCTACACACTCCAAAATCTTACTTTTTGCGGCTTAGAATGTTTCAGCACTCAGTGGAGAGTTCTGCAGCCAGCAGTCACACCTACAGAGTTTCAAATCCGTGTAAACGCTGTGTCAGCCTGAGTAACCACCAGTGTGATTCTGTGTCATTCGGGGCCAAATGTTGATGTTTCTTGGGTAAGTGAAAGATTGTGCAGAGAGCTTCTGGAAGACCATCCTTAGGAGCTGAACTGAAAGGAGGCCTCTCAGAGGGGCCACAGCCTCCTTCTCCCTGTGCTAGAGACAGGTCCCTAATAGCCATCTATGCTCAATGGGACTCAGTGTGTCTTGGGAGTCTGGAAGCCTCTTTCTGCCCCATTCCTGACACCATGCCACCTACATATCAGACACACAAAGCACCCGGCCCACTCCATCACCTCCAGTTCCCAGAAATGTGCAGGGAGCTCAGGTCAGGGCTCTTGAATCTCCTGCTGACCCAGCAGAACATACAAGGACACAAAGGCACCTCAAAGGCAAACAAAATGGGTAGGAGGGAGGCTCATGTCCCAGCCGCGTCATCAGTGCAGTCCTGTTCAGCCAGGGCCAGGCTCAGCTGGGTGTAGCTTAGAGGAAAAGGAGAAGTGCTGAGGCTGAGCAGATGGGGAGGGACAGTAACTCATGAGGTGCGTCACCAGGTTGGAAAGGGGGCTCAGGGTCCGTGTCACCTAGCGACTGCCATGTCACTGTGTGACTAACAAGCCCCAGATCTCAGGAACTGCAACACAGAGGTTCACTGTACCTGCTCACAGGTCTGCACATAGGCTGGCTCTGATCCACACCATGGCCTCCCTTTCTGGTGAGAGGGGGCAGAGCTCAGCGTGCAGTGAGTCACGGCAGTTAGAAAGCGTGTGCCTTTGTCTACTGCCACCTCTTTCAGGAAGCTCTCCCTGACTGCTCCCTAGTCAGGGTTACAGATCACCCCTCCGGGCTCCCACAGCTGCCAGGGACGTTCTGCCACAGTCCTGCTCCCTGGGCATGGCCACTGGTGTGTAGACGGCAGATGCCTGCTGAGGATGAGCGTGACTTCGTCCTCTCTGTCTCCCCAGCACTGAGCCAGGACCTGGCCCCAGCAGGTACCCCATAAGCATGTGGGGGATGAAGGGAGTGGTCCAGGTACTAAGAGACTGAGGGGCCTGGGGAGGGAAGAGCCAGCTGTGCCGGCAGCCAGGTACTCGAGGTGGGGCACCCAGGGCCAGGGAGGAATAGGGAGCGGGACCCAGGGTAGGGGCTTCCAGTGGGGAGGGCTGGGGTTCCTCAGGGGCCTGAGGTCTCACTGTCCAGAGAGGCCTGGAGGTGGGTGGGGAGTGCTCTGTGATCATGGATGTCAGAGTCTCGGCTAGTGCAGAGGGCACCTTTGTGCCAGTTAGGAGGTACCCTTCCTCCCTCCAGGCACCCAGCCCTGCCCCAGAACCCTGGGAGCTGCCTCGAACCCACAGCTGGGCACCCTTGTGTAGGACACAACCTGGGCACTGCATGTGACTGTGTGGGTGTGGAGTGTGACTGTGTTGTGTGGGGGTGTGGGATGTGGTATATACGCACACGTGCAGGGAGCAGGGTATGTGTGGTTGGAGAGGGTTGTGTTGTGTGTTGTGTGGGGGTGTGGGATGTGGTATATATGCACACGTGCAGGGAGCGGGGTATGTGTGGTTGGAGAGGGTTGTGTTGTGTGTACATGGTGTGAGAATGGAGAATTAGTGTGGTGTGCATGTGGTGTACGTGTGTGCGTGCTGCGTGTGGGTGTGTGTGATGTGGGGTGTGTTAATTTGTGCTGCACTTTGCAAGCCTCCCGGGTTGGGTGGCCTCTGCAGGGAGAGCTGGGAGGCCAAGCTGTGAGGGTCACGTCCTAGGGCCAGAGACACAGGTGTCTCAGTGGCCGAGCCTTCACCTGTCCCTGGGAGTAGGGGCCGACATGGGGTCTGCAATGGCAGAAAACGGGCTGGAGGTCCCCAGTGGGCAGGCACAGCTCGCCTCTGCTCATGAAGGCCCTTCTTTCCAGAACTCTGGCCTATCCCTTAGTTAGAGAGGGAAAGTTCTGGACAGACTGAGCCGAGGAAAATATTCCTGGAGGTGGGGGCGGGGTCAAGGGATGCCCTCAACTTGAGGAGCCTGATCGGAGGCTCAGAAGAAGAGATCTGGGAGGCAGGCCACGTCCACACAAGGACGATGTTCTGGAAACCGGAGCCGCACAGCAGTGGAGGATGCCGCCTCCCAAGGAAGCAAAGCCCCACACCCTATGCCCTTGATGAGTTCCAGCAACGCTGCGGCCCCCTCAGCAATGGTGTTGGAGGAACCTCCCCTTTATGGCGCAAGGTGTGGGTCAGAACACGACCCCACAAACCCCTCAGCCTCCTGGGTTCTACAGAGGCAATGGGGACCCCAGGGTCACCTCCTTCTGGCAATTGCACCTGCTGCCCCTCCCCGGAAGTTCCTCCATCGCTTTTCCCCAGTGGCCCCTCCAAATACTCCAGGATACCAGAATGTGGAAGGTGGCTTAAAGCCACCCTCTCATTTTACAAATGAGGACACTGAGACCCTTACAGGGAAGGGACTCGCCCAAGGTCACAGAGGTACAGCTAACACCATGGGCACACCTTGAACCAGGCACCCACCTACGTGCCCTCATCTCCTCGTACCACACCCGAGGCGGGACCTTCTCCATCTTACACACGGGAGGACTTGGCCTGGGATTGAGAGAGGCCAACATGGCCCAAGTCACAGCACTAGAAAGAGGGCAGGATTCTCACAGGGTTCCCTCTGCTGCCAAGGCCCTGCTGCTAACCTTGACGCTTATACTTGGTGTCCCCCACAGAGCAACGAATCAGATACGTACACAGACAGGTAGGAATAGGTTTAGGGAGGCCAGGCAGCTCACTCAGCCTCTTCAAATCTCGGTTCCTCTGCTAAAAATGGGAATACTGGCGGGCACAATCCTGTCTTGCTGGACTGTTTGGAGAAACGGTGCACGAGCTTTGAGTCCTCCACAAACGACAGCTCTCTTACCTCTTAACCACCAGACTCGCCCGCCTTGCTGGCTCTGTCTGCCGCTGATTCTCTCGGGCAGTGGGTGTGCAGTAAAGCCTATCTGTTCTCCTGCCAGGACCCGCTGGGACTGGGGTCAGCAGGACCGGGGTTGGTGTGGGGTTTGGCTGAACTTCTAAGCACTTTTGAAGCCGAGACTTAGGGTGCTGGCCTCACCATCCTCAGTGAAGTACTAACAGGTAAACCAAAGAATCACCCACGTAACGCCCCACCAAGCACCCATCAGCCGACCCGGAACACCTGCTGGTTGCAAGACAGAGCTGAGCCCTGCCCTGGGAGATACAGAAGGAAGACACACCCGCCCTACCCTCAAGCTGAGTGTTTCCACTCTAATTGAAGATTTAAGGCCAGTCGCTGCCCAGGTCAATGCCACAGTCCCTTCCTGTGTGCCCACTGCAAGGCAGCGAGGAACCTGGCAGGCGGCGGAGAGGGCGGCACGTAAAGAAAAGCCCACAATGAGGTGCTCTGCTGACCACACACAGCTGCACCTTCTGGTGATGGAGTCGTTAATTCCTGGGGAGGAGGCCACCCAGCGAGGCAGTGGCCTGGGGACCCAGTCTCCTGGTGGGGAGCTGACCCAGCACATGAGGTGGGCCTTAGGGTGGGCTGCCAGTGTGCAAGCAAGTGCTGTCTGGGGTCAGGCAGCCCACGGTCAAAGTCAGAGGCTCCTTATCAGAAGAAGACAGGAAGAATTAAGGAAGACATCCTGCAGCACGCAGAATGGATTAAAGGGGAGAGGAACGGTGAGGAACAGCAGGAAAACCAGTTAATTGGCCAGGTGGGAGGCACCTCCATGGGGGAGGAAAACTAAAGAGGGTTCTGCGGGCTCTGATGTTCAGCCAAGACCGGCTCTCTCCATCCCAGGCGCCCGGCGTGGTGCAGCATGAGGCGTCACACATACCTTCATTTTCTGTAGCTGTGATCTACCTCTTTAAAGAGCAAAACTCTTTATTTTCATTTTTTGGTAGCAATCTTTCCACAGGGGATCCTCCACATCCCAAATTTCTCAGAAAGCAACATGTGTTGACTTCCTTGGTGACTCAGGTCCTTCTGACAAGGCTAATGAGTAGACCAGACTGCAACACGGGGTTAGCCTCAGGATTGTCAAGGGAGACCCCGTCTGCCTTGCTTTTTAATTACTGGATCTGCATTTTACAATTGTTCTCCCTTCCCTGTCATCATAAAGTTCTTCTTACTACTATCAGTATACCTGTTGTGGCCTGAGAAACTAGACCACCAAACTTGTCCAAACTATTTGCCAAGTAAGAGAAAATAGGCCCTGAGTGCGGGCCTGAGGGGCATGTTTATACCAAAAAGCATGAGCTTGGCTGCATGAATGGGGGTTTGAAGCCACCCGTTGATCTGCTCAGGAACCATCTTTGCCTGCTTTCTGATCCCCAGTGACTCAAAAGTATGGGACCCACCAGATAAGAAATGTTTTGCTGACCTAGAATTAAAGTTGTGATAGTCTCTGGGGTCCTCCTGAGGCCCCCTGGGGTTGGCTGGGGTTGGGGATGGGAAGTATCCTAGTTTTCCAGGGAGGAAGTCTGAGCCTCAGAGGAATGGGCCACAATCAGACAGTGAGTCAGGGTGAGTCGCGCAGCCTCGAGGCCACACCACGCCTCCCAGCATCAGAGCTGGGCAGAAGGGAACCGGAGGCCCCTGGACCTGGGGAAAGGGCACTGGATTGAGGGTTGGCAGAGAATTCTAGCCCTGCTTCCACCCCAACCAGCTAGGTGCCCATGGAAGTGTTCTTTGGGCCTCAGTTTCCCCATCTGTAAAAGACGGATGGGTATGTTAGTTTTTAAGGTGTGTTCTCTGCAATTCTTTTCTTTTTCTTTTTCTTTTTCTTTTTTGAGATGGAGTTTTGCTCTTGTTGCCCATGCTGGGGTGCAATGATGGTGAGGTCTCAGCTCCCTGCAACTTCTACCTCCCAGGTTCAAGCAATTCTCCTGCCTTAGCCTCCCAAGTAGCTGGGATTACAAGCATATGCCACCACACTCAGGTAATTTTTGTATTTTCAGTAGAGATGGGGATTCACCATGTCGGCCAGGCTGGTCTCAAACTCTTGACCTCATGTGATCCGCCCGCCTCGGCCTCCCAAAGTGCTGGGATTATAGGTGTGAGCCACCACGCCCGGCCTTCTCTGTGGTTCTTGAGTTGTCTTTATTAATTAGCAGGAGGGGAAGGAAGGAAGGGAGGGAGCAGAGGGAGAGACAGATTTTAACAGTTGTTCTGCATGAGCCCGTTTTGGCCCCCAGATTCCCTCCATCCCCTGGTCTCTTCTCCTTTGTGGCATTCGGTCTCCTCTAATCCAGTTTCTACCCAGGCTAGCCCACCCAGGAGAGCTTTGAAATTTCAATGGAGTCAACCACGATTCTACAGCCTTTGAGGAAAAGGTCTAATAATGACGACAGCCTACAGATGCAGAGCTCCTCCTGAGAGCACAGGGTCTTGCACCTCTTCATGTCCCTTGAGGTCCCATTCACAGGGACGGGCTGCAGGCCTGGGAGTGATTTGTCCGAGGGACTGGGCTAGGAGTCAAACCAACATTTGCGGACTCCAGAACTTCTGACTCTGGTTTTGTCTGTGGCACCTTCCGTCTGTGTCCTGGGCCACTTCTTCCCAGCTTCACCTGCTTCCTTCTCTATCTGGCACTCAGGGCTCCCAGGTTGAAGGTCCTGATGCTTCAGCATGAGCCAAAGCATTCCCACCTGAGAGAGACCAGGAAGGAAGGACAAAATGAGGACCCATGGAGGACACCAGGCAGTGTGGTCCCTGCACCCACCCCACGAACTGGACAGGCTACTCAGCACTGTGACCCCTGCCTGCCTCCAGGTCCCTTTCCATTCCTGGTGACCCCAGGCAGAGCCCCCGCCACCAGTGTGCTCACCAAAGCCCCACGCAGTTGGCCAGAGCCTGAGCCCTCCTTTTCTGCAGCGACTCCACTGGGCTGGGACCCGAGCTTGGCCACTTTCCTGGGCTGTTGCTGTATCGATTATTTTGGCTCCCTTTTTGCTGGGGATATCAATTTAGTGGGTTCCCGGGATGGCTGTGTTTTAACCTCTCACCCTGGTCTAGACTCTGTCAGCTCTCGCTGTCCCTGGGCCAGGAGGAGATGGAGGGCCCCAGGTCTCGCGGGCAAGCCCTGGAGCCGGAGGATTTCCAGGAACAGAGGCTGGGATCGCCTGGCGGCTCCACAGCCCCGCCAACCTGCCTCCCTTCAAACCGGCCGGTGAATTATTAAAGATGCAATTTCCTTTCATCTTTCCAGTAAAATCGCTCCCCGTGCCATGATCCACTGCCTTCCTGTCACTGGCCAGGCAGGGACCTTGGCAGGACCCTCATCCACTCTATTCCCTCCCCATGCCTGAGCCCTCCTAGGAGTCTGAACAGGGCTGGCCCCTTCCTAAAAGGGTCCAGGAATCTTAAGGAATCTGGGTAGGGCAGAGGAGACTTGGAATTGTAGAATATTGGAGCCCACCATTTCACAGCTGAAGGAAAAGGAGCCCAGAGTGGGTGAGCGATCAGCCCAGAGTAGCACAGCAAGCAGTTGACAGAGCTGGACTGGAAGCCAGGCGCAGTCTCCCGGGATGGGAATACCCCTACTCCTGCACCAGAGCAACCTAGGAGTCCCAGTGCTGTCCCTATGTTGGCCTCTGAGACCCAGGCACCGGGGCGGGGAAGTTGGGTCAATCTGCTGCTGGTTCGATGAGTTTTTGGGGTGATTTACAGTCTGCCTGTTATTTACCATCTAGACTCCACCTCTGCAGCAGCGAGTTAGCCGAATGTAAAATCACAGTGATTACTGCCCTCTTGTCAGTATTCATTGTTTGGGGTTTATCACTTACTATTGGTGATCATCACAGAGAGGCTAGCAAGAGGCAGCCCAGTGTCATCCTGGCCAAATCGCTGGTCATGTGCCCGAAGTCCTCCTTCTCAAAGGCTTGCTCCGAACTGGCCTTCTCCAGAAACCCCTTCATCAAGTGGCCCCTAGAGAAGTTCAGACACTCCACCTCCTCTTGCTCATCCAAGCTCTGCTGTGACAGCGGCATTTGGAAAGCATCCGGGGTCTTCCGCAGGTGTTTTGGCAGCCCAGCCCTGGCCAGCTGCTCTGGAGGCACCACATGACCACGGTGTCTTGGTCCAGGGCTCAAGGTCTGCCCAGGGTTCCCAACCAGAGGGAACCCAGAGGGATCCTCAGACTGCAACTCCTTCCCAGCTTGGCTGCAGCCCCCAGGCCATGCTGCAGGGGGAGAGCGGGCCACCAGCGCTTTTCTCCATAACAGGACAGACAGCCGCTGCAGACAAAAGGGGTCTCCAGGACAGATAGGGAAAAGCTTGCAGGAGACAGCCACCCTCCCTGGCTCCTCCTGTGGCAGGAACAAGCTCCTCCACAGGCCTGCTAAGATCACCAGACCCCGACTCGGGCTGTGGGCCAGTTCACTGCCTACTGCCCACAGCTCACCGCAGCCAAGCCCAGCCTAGCCATAACCCCTACTGCTCCCCTCACCAGCTTCACGTCCTGAGGTTTTCTGACCCCTCTTCCAAAAACCTCCTTGCTTCCCTCCGGCCTCTGAAACAGGGACCTCCTTGCTTCCCTCTGGCCTCTGACACCCTCCTGTGCTCGGGTCCCTCCACCTGAGTGAGGGGCAGTGCAGTGTTGTGGTCAGCAGGCCAGGCTCCAAAGCCACACGCCTGGCCTCCACCCATCCCAGGCCATGTGGTGTGACTGCAGACAAGTCATTGAACCTCCCTGTGCCTCTATTTTCTCATCTGTAGAATGGGGATGATGGCAAGAAAAGTAGTAGTCACTTCAGAGGGTCGTTGTAACTATTAAATGAGCTACTTCTATAAACAGTTATAGAAAACGAAAACTAATCTATAACATCAGAAAGCAGGTCAGTGGTTGCCTGAGGACAGAAGGAAGGGTCAGGATGGAGAAATTACCAAGGGTTCCGACGAAACGTTGAGGGGCAATGGGTTTGTTCATTATCTTAATTGTAGTGATTATTTCGTGGGTACATACGTGTATCAAAACATAGCACATTGCACACTTAGCTTTAAATATATCTCAACAGCACTGTTTATTTATTTATTTATTTTGAGATGGAGTCTTGCTCTGTTGCCCAGACTGGAGTGCAATGGCACAATCTCTGCTCATTGCAACCTCTACCCCCCGGGTTCAAGTGATTCTCCTGCCTCAGCCTCCTGAGTAGCTGGGATTACAGGCGCCCGCCACCACGCCCAGCTAATTTTTGTATTTTTAGTAGAGACGGGGTTTCGCCATGTTGGCCAGGCTGGTCTTGAACTCCTGACCTCAAGTGATGCACCCACCTCGGCCTCCCAAAGTGCTAGGCCAACAGCACTGTTTAAATTATCATGTGAGGTAATATGTGGAAGTCACTCAGTAGGCATCAGGCACACAGTGAGAACTACATCAATATTAAATGCTGGTGTTACTCTCTCATGTCCCCTGCCACCAACCCTCACCCCTGCTCTCTTCATCATTAGCCCCTCCGGGTTTCAAAATCTCATATGGGCTCAAGGCAGCCCACTCTGCATCTTGCTAACCATGTGTGTACATGTTATCAAAATCTGGAAACTGCCGAATTTATACCCCTGATGGCAGGAACTCAGCTAGAATCTCAGCATATGTCCCCCACAGCTGCTTCTTCAGGAGCAACTGCTAAATAGCCACTGTTCCATCCCTGCCCCTCTTACCCCCCAGGACCAACCCCACCACAACTGCCCACACCTAGGAACTAAAGGGCTAAAGGCGAGCACAGCTTGATGGGGTGGCCTCTGGGGTCCTGTTCCAGCTCAGTTCTCATGGTTGGTGCTGAGTGCTAATGTTTGTTTGCTTGTTTGTTTTTTGGAGAGGTAAAGGCTCCCTATGTTGCCCAGGCTTGTCTTGGACCCCTGGCCTCAAGCAATCCTCTCGCCTCAGCCCCCCAAAGTGCTGGCATTATGGGTGTGAGTCACTGTGCCTAGCCCTAAATATCTTAAATCTCATCCTGTCTTAGGCCGCCTTCGCCCATGACCCAGCTACACTGATGGGGCAACCATGGCAGCGTCATGTCAGGACTTTCCCCAAGTCCAGACACTCGGCAATGTGGCTTTCCCTGAGCCCAGCCACAGCAGAGAACGCTCAGCCCCAGGGAACATTAGAGTCTCTCAGGGACTACCCTGGCCAAGGACCTTCCAGAAACATAATCCCTCCCACTCCTGTCACCCCTATCTCCCCCGGGAGCCACGGTGGGCTCAGGGGGGGCTTCTGGTCTGGGGATTGGAGGACGTGCACTGAGTCATGTCACAGCTGGACATAAAATTATAATTTGGTTTTCTTGACTTTTCTTAAACATTTTCTCCTTCTTAAAGGGCTCTAAGTTCTGAGAGAGAATTGTTGAACTGAACCGGGGGTGGGGAACAAGGAGGGTCTGGCCCCTGACTCCCTGTCAAAGGCTGCGCCTAGGACCAGGCTAGGTCAGGGGACCTATGGGATGAAGGAGCAGGATGGTGGCTGACAGCATGGCAGGGTGGGCGAGGCCAGCAAGGTCGGCCACACTCTGTGTAGGAAGTAACCTTGTCAGGGCTGACCAATGGGGAACAATACTCAGAAAGGCAGAGCCAGGAAGCCACCCGGTCACCTCGCGAACCCTGAGATGGACACAGGGGCCAAGGTCAGACTCCAGGTCTGCAGGAGCCCCCGAACCTGGTCATGAACGGGTGTGAGCCTGTGTGTGAGAGAAAGAGAACACATATGTACACGCGCGAGAGAATTTGGTGTGTGAGAGAAGAGAGTGCCCATGTTTTTGAAAGTGTGCGTCTAAGAAAAAAAATTGTAAGGATTTTGTGTGTGAGGAAGAATATGTACAAGGAGAGCCCTCTCCAATTCTGAGAGGATGTTCTTGTAGCTGCACTTGCTGATTCCAAAACTAAACAAGAATCTCCTCATCCTCAGGCCGGGGGCACCCAGGGCAGCCTGAGCAGGGAGGAGAAGGTGCCCCGGCGGCCTCCTGTCTCCTTTCGAGGGACTGGTGGCGCCTTCCTGTCCCCCCTCCATCACGGACTCAGGGTCTTCACTTCAAAGTGCTGAGCTGGGGCCTGGGAATTCCCACACACCCACCCCCGCCACCCCGGCCTCACCTGGCGGTTGCCTCAGAACCAGAAGCCACACAAATATGCCGCTGAGCCGGTGCGGCGGCTTTCCTGTCAGCGGCTGCCCTGAGAGGGCCAGACCTCCATTACTCACGGTCCTTTGGTGAGTAACACCCACCCCCTAACCTTGAGGGATTTTCGAGAATGCTGGCTGGAGGGCTCTGGACACCCTGCTCAGGCTGGAAGAGAGGCTTCGCCTTCACACCCTGGCTGGTTTCTCCAGCTGGCCCCCAACAAGCTGCGGGTGGCTTCAGGAAGCCCCTCCCTGGCCAGGGGAGGTAATGTTGGGAGACCGACAAGGCAACCAAACCCCATGCCCAGCATTCTTGACCTTGGTGGGGGGGGGGGTCCCAGGCCTCTCTGAGAGTCTGAGAAATACAATAGATCCTTTCTCTAGAAAAATGATCACATACTTGCAAATTTTTACTGTAACGTCAGAAGCTTCTGAGTCCATTCCTCAGTTCCATATGGGTCCCCAGACCTTGGTTAAGGGCAATGGAACCCCCAACACCAAAGCACTGAAATTGCCAAAATTATACCCCTGGTAGCAGGAAACTCAACTAGAATCTTGACATACAGAAGGTACTGGAAACTCTCTGGCAAATGAACATATTCCCTAGCAGCTGTGAGGTGAGTGGTGAGCAGGCAGGACTCCCTGCAGTTTGGCCTTCACCACAAACAACTTTGGGACTTGAAGCTTTATTTATTCACTCAATGCTTCTTTTTGGTTTTGGTTTTGTTTGGGTTGGTTTTTGTTTGTGTTTTTTGTTTTTCTGAGATGGGGATCTCACTATGTTTCCCAGGCTGGAGTGCAGTGGCTATTCACAGATGTGGCCATAGCACACTACAGCCTCAAACTCCTGGGCTTCAGCCATCCTCCTGCCTCAGCCTCCTGAGTGGCTGGGACTACAGGCTGCATGCACCACCACACCTGGCTTCAATGCTTGTTATTGTCTACAGACTTTGTGCCAGGCATGGGTATATGACGAGGATATAGAATAGATGTATAGACACGTTTTCTGCCTTCATGTTGCTTATAGTCTAGGGTGAACAAGAAAATTAATTGAACACCTAAGTACATATGTGCTTTTATGAGGTGGGCAGGAATTATGACTAAACCCCTAGGGCTTCAGTTTCCTCATCTGTAAAATGAAGATAACTATAGTTATTTGCTAGTGTTTCTATGAGGATGAAATGAAGCCACTTATGTGAAGCACTGAGCATGGAGCCTGGCACAAGAGGGAGCTACAGAAGACATGGCATGTGAGTGAGGCTGGTCAGCAGACAGAAGTGAGCCTGGCCACTCTGATGGCAGAGCCTTGGCAAAAACCAGGCCACCACCATCTTGACCAGCCTGGATGCTGGGGCTGGAAGGGTAGCCATTTTAGAGGCAGCCTCCAGGCCATGAACATCACTAGGCAGCAGCCAAGCCCTGTATGAATGGGGAGCAGGTGCTCAGGGTAGGAGGAGGCCAAGGCTGGCCCTTTGAATGGCCAAGTTGAAGCAGGGGACTGGAATAACCTCTCTGCAGGGCTGGGTTCTAAGATCTGTGCCAATTTCTACTTCTGGTTTCAATAGATTAGCTTATATATCACACCAACTTTGCCACCAACTGAAAAAAGGGATAAAATACATTTTTAAAATTTGAATCTAGAAAGATGAGCTCAACATTTGGCCCTACTTTTTCCCTAAGCAGTAGCCATGAAGTTGAGAATGTGAGCACAAACTGGAGACTGAGGTTTTTGCAATCTCCTGGAGTTAGAGAAAAAGAGGAGAGGGGAGAATTCAAGCATCTCCAAGTGGAGAGACGGCTTATTAAAGATAAAAAAAAAAAAAAAAAAAAAAAAAAGACTGTCAGTTAGGACCCTTGAAGCACAAATCAGAAATAGGTCAGCCCTCACAAAGGTTGAAGTGCAGCTTCAAACAAACTTCATCCCACATGGGATTAAGGTACGCTGCCTCTACTCCAACTCCCTTCCAGAGGCAAGAGTAAATCCTCTCTGGATTATTCAGAGCCTCAAATTATCTCTACAATCTTTCCATATACCATGTCTGGAAGTCAATAATATTTACCAGGCGAGACAGGAGATAAGATCATATGACTGAAACTAAGAGGTGGAAAAAAACACAGATAATAGCAACAGACCTGAAGGAGATCCAGATATTATTATTTAAAACAGCAGACTTTAAAATAATTGTGATTGATAAGTTTAAAAAAAAAAGGAAAGATAAATAATTTAAGGAGAACTGGAAACTCCTAAAGCTTATCAAATGGAAATTCTAGACAAAAAAAAAACTACAAAAAATAATCATCATCATAATTAACAAGCAATGAATGGGTTTAACAGCAGATTAGATGTCTCTAATAGAAGATTAGTGAACTGGAAAACACGTCAGTATAAAATATTGATCAATGAAGGACAATGAGAAAATCTGATAAAAAATAAAATCGGGGCCATGCGCGGTGGCTCACACCTGTGGTGCCAACACTTTGGGAGGCTGAGGCAGGTGGATCACCTGAGGTCAGGAGTCGGAGACCAGCCTGGCCAACACGGTGAAGCCCCATGTCTACTAAAAATACAAAAATTAGTCAGGTGTGGAGGCAGGTGCCTGTAATCCCAACTACTCAGCAGGCTGAGGCAGGAGAATCACTTGAACCCAGGAGTTGGAGGTTACAGTGAGCCAAGATCACGCCATTGCACTCCAGCCTAGGTGACAGAGCAAAATTCTGTGTCAATAAATTAATTAATTAATTAAATTTAATTTAATCAGGGCACAAAAGAATAATCACTTTTTTTTTTTTTTGAGATGGAGTCTTGCTCTGTCACCCAGGCTGGAGTGCAGTGGCATGAGCTCAGCTCACTGCAAGCTCCGACTCCCAGATTCACACCATTCTCCCATCTCAGCCTCCCGAGTAACTGGGACTACAGGTGCCTACCACCAAGGCCGGCTAATTTTGTTTTTGTATTTTTAGTAGAGATGGGGTTTCACCGTGTTAGCCAGGATGGTCTCAATCTCCTGACCTCAAGAATCACATTTTTAAATCCCTTAATTTACCCCATAAAACACAGTATAAATGGTTTTGTGTAGGGTGGGTGTGATGACTCACACCTGTAATCCCAGCATTTTGGGAGGCTGAGGCAGGTTGATCACTTGAGCCCAGGGGTTCAAGACTAGTCTGGGCAACATGGTGAAACCCTGTCTCTATAAAAAATAAAAAATTAGCCAAGTGTGGTGGTGTATGCCTGCAGTCCAGCTACTCGGGAGGCTAAGGCGGGAAGATCACCTGAGCCTAGGAGGTCAAGGCTGCAGTGAGCATGACTATGCCACTGCATTCCAGCCTGGGCAACAGAGTAAGACCCTATCCAAAAATAAAATAAAGTAAAATAAAAGATTTCATATGTACAATATAGTATAGTGTTTGTGTGTGAGCATAACATGGGATAATGGACAGTATGTAATAAAGACTGCATATGCAAATTTGACTTGTGGCATTATTTCATTAAAAATAAGGAGCTGGGGCCGGGCGTGGTGGCTGAAGCCTGTAATCCCAGCACTTTGGGAGGCCGAGACGGGTGGACCACGAGGTCAGGAGATCGAGACCATCCTGGCTAACCCGATGAAACCCCGTCTCTACTAAAAAATACAAAAAACTAGCCGGGCGAGGTGGCGGGTGCCTGTAGTCCCAGCTACTGGGGAGGCTGAGGCAGGAGAATGGCGTAAACCCGGGAGGTGGAGCTTGTAGTGAGCTGAGATCCAGCCACTGCACTCCAGCCTGGGCAACAGAGCAAGACTCCGTCTCAAAAAATAAATAAATAAATAAATAAATAAATAAATAAATAAATAAATAAAATAAAATAAAAATAAGGAGCTGGAAGTTTCATGCATTAAATGTAAATTTGATGAGACTCCACAGTGTATGAGACTCAGGGAGAGAATGGGCTTTGGAGGCCACTGCCCTGATCTGAATCGTGAGTAGGAGCTCTGAGTAGGGGATTCTTCCTCATGCTCCTTGATCCACAGCACATGGGTGATCTCCCCATTCCCCACTGTGGCTCTCACCCCATTGACTGCTATGCTCAGGCCCTGGCCTTCTTTCCATTCCTTAACCTGCTCATCTCTTTCCTATTTCAAGGCCTTTTTACACCCTGGTCCATGTGCCTGGATGTGCTTGTCCATGCCCTCCTCACACCTACTCCTGCTCAGCCCACAGGTCTCAGTTTACATATCACACCCTGTGTTAAGTGTATCCCCCCTTCACAACAATGACTATATTAAGCAGTCATTTTATTTGTTTATTTCCTTATCTCTTATCTATGAATTGCCTCTGCTACTTAAAACAGCTCCTATAGAGCCCTGAATATTATCATCACCATTAGTTTGAGACTAGAAGTGCCAACACTCAGTCATTCACTCTCAAAATGCTTATTGAGCATGTACTCTGTGCCAGGCGAGGTGAAGACACTGGGGCTACAGAAGGAACAAAAGAGACATTCTACTCTCATAGATCTGGAAGAGACAGACATAAACAAACATTAGACTTGTTGGGGGTGCTGAGTGCAGCTAGGCAACTGCAAAAAGGACGTAGAGGATGAAAAAGAAAGAGAGGTGGAGAACAGTGGCTTACACCTGTAATCCCAACACTCTGGGATTACAGGTGGGTGGGCCAAGGTGGGTGGATCACCTAAAGTCAGGAATTCGAGACCAGCCTGGCCAACATGGTGAAACCCTAAATCTACTAAAAATACAAAAACTTAGCCAGGTGTGGTGGCGGGCACCTGTAATCCCAGCTACTCAGGAGGCTGAGGCAGGAGAATCACTTGAACCCAGGAGGCGGAGGTTGCAAGTGAGCCGAGATCTTGCCACTGCACTCCAGCCTGGGTGACAGAGCAAAACTCCATCTCAAAAAAAAAAAAAAAAAAAAAAAGGAAAAAAGAAAAAACGAGAAAAAAAAAAAAAAAAAAGAAAAAGAAGGAGAGGTGCCACTTTGTATGGAAGAGCCATCAAGGCCTTGCTGATAGGGGGCATTTAAGCAAAATGCTGACAGAAAGGACGATCCTATAGCCATGAGGATTTCTGAGGGAGGAGCCCTCTGGAGCTTCAGAAGGGGATTTGTTATGCTTGGAAAAGTAGGAGATTGTGTTTGTGTTGATTTGGTTTCCAAAGCAAATTGTCTCTTGTGATTTAACAATATAAATCAAAGCCTTAAAATATGTGTACTCTTTGACCTACAAGTCCACTTAGGAATTCAGCCACAGGGAAAATAATGTATACGTACATTTATGTATAAGGATATTGACTAAATAGGGAAGATAAAAAATATGGAAAGAACACAAATGTCCAACATTAGGGAAGTGGTTAAGTAAATTAAGGTCATCCATACAATGGAACACTGTGCAATTATTAAAAAGATTTAGAAGAATATCTAAAGACGTAGGAAAATGTTCATCACCAATTGTTACGTAGTCATCTATATCTATCCAAGTATCATTTTGAGAAGGAAAAATATATGTATAGGAAACTTTGAATACATACATATCAAAAGTTGACAGCAGTTATTAACAAGTGATAGAATTATGGTTCATTTCTGCCTTTTCTTTCTTTTTGCTTTTCCCTTATCTGAAGTTTTTGTAATGAGTGCATACTTTGTTAAAGTTGTCATTTTAAAATATTACTCAATAAAGCTAACTGTCCCTAATATATGCTCATTTATGCATGAAAAGGTATGTACTGAGTGCCTACTTGGTGCCAGGTGCCAGGATAATAATTTTCTAGTGATAATGAACAAGTAAATAAACCCACTAAGCCACGCTCATCCTGTGATAAGTGCCAGGAATGGCCCCGGGGGAAGGGGTGAAGATCTGTAGGCTTCCACTTGGATGGTGGAAAGACAGAGGCTCCAGGGAGGTGGAAGCATATTCTAGAGGCCAGAGAAGGAAGTTGTGCTTCCCTTTCCTGGGTGAAGTCAGAGGCCTGACCAACAGTGAGTGGACAGGGGGTGAGAGGTTTCAGGAAAGTGTGAACCCTTGAGGGACAGCAGATCCCTGCCACGCACACCAGGCTTGCCAGGCAGCAAGCACCCCCGTGGAGGCAGTGGTCATGCACAGAAGGGGACCTGATCAGCCCGGCCACAGGGGTTTCTCCAGCAAAGGTCAGCTCTTGGGGAAATAGCTACTAAGGTTGAGATTCCCCAAATAGACTCAGGAGAAGGAGGAGAGAGGAGCCAAAAATGGTGAGGTTGGAAAACTGTCACGACTAAAAGTCCATGTCTAGAGTTAGAGACCTGGGAAGGAAGAGGGGTGGTCAGAGAAAGAGAAGCTTAAGATCAGGGTTCAGAGGTGGTACAGTTTCTGGTGGTGATGAGGGTAGGGTATGACCCTGGGACTGTGTGACAAGGATGAGGTGGCCAGAAGTGAGGTCGCCAAGAGACTGAGACATGGACAATAGTGCCCTATGTGGAAAGTCCCAAGATACTAGTGACAGAGCTAGCATTCCAAGGGATGGAGGAGTGTGGCCAGGAAGTTAGCAGGTAACAGCAAGGAGGGGACAGAGAGAGTGTGTGGCCTGGGGCAGGGTGGCGCGTGAGCTTTGGAAAGAGCTGGGGGGGAGTTCCAAAAAAAGAGGGAGGAGAGAGGCTGGAAGTACCAGTGGGAGCAGAAAAGGCACCCACCCACCTGTTGGTTCTGAGATAGATGCGGAGGAGAGAAAACCAACCTCCACTGGGAAGGAAAGCAGTGTCCTCAAGGGAGCACCTTGGGTGAACACCCAGCACCATGGAGGCAAGACACAGGGCCTTTGGGACCACCGAGACCAAAGAAGAACTTAAGTTCTGCAACAGACTCAGAGAGATCCGCCCCAGGGCGCAGCACCCAGGCCTCCTGCCTCCCAGCAGGGGCTCTCAGCCCTACCTCCCAGGAGGAGGAGAGGCATGGGGGGGGGCCCTCTCCCCGACTCTAGAGGCACTGCTCTTCCCCACAGAGGCTGAGCATGGCCTCCTGACTTACTGGCCCTGGATGACAGAACATTCCCTCTTCCCAAACATTCCATTGTGTTTTAATGCAGTGCTGGACTTGTTAAAAGAGTAAATTTAGCTTTTATGGGAAGAGGCAGCCGGGCTTGGTCAGGGAGACTAAGGCAGGCCAGGGGTGCCATGGCCACCCCCAGCTTCCCAAGATGGGCCTGAGAAGATGCCTCCTGGCCCCAGCACCTCCCCACTTTCCTCACCTGCCGCCACCTTCCCTTGCCACCTCTCATCCTCCCAGTGAGAGGTGAAGGCGGGATGGGGTGCGAGAGAGGGGGTGGGACCCCCAGGTCCCACCAGCTGTGAGACTGCATGAGGACAGCCCACTGCTCCTCCCCTGGGCCTCATCTGTGAAGCGGGTAAAAGTCGGGGAAGAATACTTTGCTCAGAGGGGTGTTGTGAGGCCCTCAAGAAATGCTCACCTCCTGCACATACTCTAAAGGGCAGATCAGACAAGAGCAGGGCTGAGGCTTCCAACAGAGCAGGGAGAAGAGGACCCGATGAAGTCCCAGGCCCCGGGGCAGCAGCAGGGCAGTGTGGGTAAGTAGGATGCTCTTTTGTCCATGGTGAGTGTCCTCCTGACTCCAGCACCCCTGGGTTTGCTCAGTCCTGATTCTAGGGCCAGTCAGGGCTCAGCACGAGAGGCCAAGAGTCCTAGGATTCCAGAGCCTCAGAGGGAGCTCAGAGGAGTGTTATATGTTAGCCAGGGTGCCGGATGCCCCCACAAGATGAGATCATGCATGCAAGGATTTTGTTCGGGGAAACTGGGTAAAAGAACACAGGGAAGGAGATGGCGAAGTCTGGATGAGCCCTTAGAGCTGGGGGCACGTGGGGCCTGAAAGTTAAAGACTGGGCTGGGCACGGTGGCTCACACCTGTAATCTCAGAACTTTGGGAGGCTGAGGTGGGCAGATCACTTGAGGTCAGGAGTTCGAGACCAGCCTGGCCAACATGATGAAACCTCATCTCTACTAAAATACAAAAAATTAGCAGGTGTGGTAGCACACGCCTGTAATCCCAGCTGCTCCAGAGGCTGAGGCAGGAGAATTGATTTAACCCAGGAGATGGAGGTTGCAGTGAGTTGAGATTATGCCACTGCACTCCAGCCAGGATGACAGAGCAAGACTCTGTCTCAAAAAAAAGAAAGAAAGAAAGAAAGAAAGAAAAAGAAAGTGAAAGACCGAGGCCGGGTGAAAATATCCTAGATCCTAGTGAGATCTAAGGAAGGTCGGCAAGTCTCACTGAGCCCAAGCCAGCCCCTGGGAGTCTGGTGTTTTCCAGCAACCAGCCTGCTTCAGTGTCCCCGCCAGGCTGGAGAGCAGCCTGCAGGACACACAGCCAGGGGGCTCCTCGGTCAGTTCCGCTCCCGTGCTCAGTCAGAAGATGCCCATTCAACCCGGACCTCCTCCTTTTCCTGCAGGGTCACAGGCAACAAGACCAGCCTCTTTGTGCTTCCCTTTCCTTGGCAACAAGGCGCCCGCCTCAGAGGGAAGGAGTGAGGAGTCTGTCACTGCTAGCGGACAACTCGCAGGGCCGAGGTAGTAGGTTTGCCCGTGGGTGGTCCCCCTCTCTCCTGAGGCTGACATACACAGGAGTTCTCAACTAGGGAAAGAAACAAGCCCCCTCGTCTGCTGCTGCTGGCCGGGGGACGCACAGACCTCTCTCCCCTTCTCCCATCTCTTCTCCTCCTCTCTTACTACCCCTCTTCACCATTTCCTGTCAGAGCATCCCCCAGACTGGCAGCCACCTCCTCTGGGAAGCCTTCCTGGCCTTCAGCCACACAGCCCTCTCCCTCCTTGGAATCCCACCACCCAGGAAGGTACTTCAGTGGCTTCAGTGCCTCATCCCTGCTCAGCGTTGAGCTCCTGAGAGGCCTGTCTTGCCTTCTACCTCCCCGAGCACTGGCAGAGCACTCAGAAGTCCCTGGATTGATGGGTAAGTCCTCAGAATGCCAAGCCAGCCACTGGGCACAGCTTGCTGCGGTGGGGGCAGGGAGAGATTATTTATGGGCCCTGATTCTCTCAATTAAGCTCATTGCCTGCCTCGTCTGCTTCCTGAGCCTGTGTAAGCATTCCGGTCTGCCCTTTGTACACACGTGACCACAGAGCAGGTGAGCAGGACTGGGAGGTGAACTGAGGTCCGGGCGCTTAACCCAGCTAGCAGCATCTCCAGGCCCGGACATCAGGCATAGCGACTCGACTCTCCCGCCTGAGGTCATGAGGCCTGGGGAGACAGGCCCCACCTCTCTAAAACAGCTGCCCTTGCCGGAATGGGATGGGGGTTAGGCTTCTGAACAGTGGGCCCCACTTTCAGGATGAGGTGAGAACCCCACCTCTCCCACCCCCTTCCCGTGGGAATAGGGCCAGGGCGCACGCACGGTGCTGCTGGAGGAGAGAGCCCCAGGGGAGCCCTTCCTCCCCCACGGGGAGCCGCAGGCCTGGGCCGCAAGGACAGCACCTCAGGCTTTGCGGATCCTTTTCACATCTGTCACCACGTAGGCCCTGAGACACTCCTGGGAGAAGGGGACAATACTATTGTTCCCACAGTGCAGAAAAGGAAGTGGGAGTGCAGAGAGGGGAAGTGTTTAATCCAAAGGCACAGTTACCAGGAGATTTGCACCAAGCTTGGAATCCCAGGCTCCTTCTGCCGCCTGCCACCTGCCGGGAGAAGCAGGAGGGGGCTGCTCGCCGGCACCCCTTTCCCTCCCTGCAGCCCTGCACGCACGGCTTTCCTCTGGTCCTGTTTCCTCAGCTGTGAAATGCTGGTGGCAGCACCTACTTTACAGGCATGCTGTGAGGCTGGCACAGAGGGGACTGTCATAGAGAGGGACATCCACACCTTCCCAGTAAGAAGACCTTTCTCCGCCCCAGTTCTCCTGAGAAGTCCTGTCCTCCCCTCAGCCTGTCCAGCCCCCAGCAAGGGGCCAGGTCCTGGGCCGAAGGGTGGTGGTAGACTTGTTCTTCCAGCAACCCCCTTGCCCAGCTAGGAACCCCCACGCATGGGCGTGTTTGAGCACACAAGCTCAGGGCTGTGTTCAGGGCTGCTGAACAGGTGTGGCCCACAATTTAACGTGTCCTGAGCCCTTTGTTCCATGTTCTGGGGAGAATCAGGTTCACAGCTGTCTTAGCCCCTTGTGTGCTGCTGTCACAGAACACTTGGGAGTAGGTGATTTATAAGGAACAGAAACGTGTCCTTACAGTTCTGGAGACTGGGAAGTCCAAGATCAAGGTGCCGGCAGGTTAGGGCCCCATTTCTCTGCTCCCAAGACGGTGCCTTGAACACTGCATCATCTGGAGGGGAGGGATGCCGTGTCCTCACATGGCAGAAGAGCAGAAGAGAGGGGGAGCCCACTCCCACAAGCCCTTTTTATAGCGACATTAATAACACATGAGTTTTGGAGGCGGCAAAAACATTCAAACCATGGCAACAACCAACCCATTGACCTGCTGTGCCCTCGAGCAGGGCCTCTGCTTCACTCCCAAGGCCCCCGGGATCCCTGCCATGCCCCCTCACGTTTCCCCCAACCTGGGTTCTCTGACCTAGCCAGGTACAAATGGCTTGGTCTCTTCTCCCAAGGCAACAGCCATTGGCTAAATGCACCTCTATGGAAAAAGAAGTGTGCTTTTCAGGGAGGCCTGACCTGAAGAATTATTAAGTCTCCCTCTGTCTCTCTCTGGCTGTGTGACCTTGGGCAAATCGCTTCCCCTCTCTGGGCACAATGGGTGCTGTCCACAAGCTCCCTGCCCCTGTAAACAAAAGCTGGGGGCTTGGTTTGGGAGGCCTGGAGGGGTTGGGAGGGCCTTTCCAGGTCTCTGAAAGCCAATTTCTTCCTTCTGTCAAGGGAGGGGGAGTGAGCCCTCTCCAAGGCCCTAGGGCCCCCTGCATTCCAGGCCTTCTCAGCCCTAAGATCCGTGTGGACCAGAGGCAGTGGGAAGCGGGAGGATGGGCGGCCTGGCCTGAGAACAGCATGGCTTGCCAGCTCCCTCCTGCTTTAGCAGGGCCGGCCTCCCAGGGGAGGGGCTGCCATCTGACCCCCTGGCTCTCTCCAGCTGGCGGGAGGCGTCTCGGGCGTTGGTTCCCAGGCAAGGTCTGCAGGGCCCATCCATCACCATGGCCTCCCTGCCCCCCATTGACCTGCCTGCCGCGCACTCCGCACCCTGCTCCTGCTGCCCCACTGGGGCCCGACATCCCCAACTCCATCGGAGTCTCCCCACATGAGGCCCAGCCTGGGAATAGTCCCAGACTGTCCCCCGGCCTGTGACATCCACAGGCTGGGTCACCCCTCGTGCCTATTTCCTGGACCACCTCGACCACTGTCCCACTCCACCGGGGGGAATGTAGACCTCAAACAGCCACAGTGGTTTAATTCCTGGACCCTCCTTGGCTCTCCCTGTAGTAACAAAGTCCCCAAAGAGGACTTTGTTTGCCTCAAAGCATCCACCCAGCCCGGCTGGGTCCTTCTGCCACGCACTGAGCTGCTCCAGCAGCATTAACATAGAATCAATGAAGCCCAGTTACGCCTGGTTTCAGCGCAGCCGCCCCTCCCTCTTGCCCCTTTTCCCGGCCACTTCTTATTCCTGCAGGGTCTCAGGCACCCTAACTGCCGGCCTCCCCGTCTCTGCCCTGCCAGCAGCTCCAGATCCCAGAAAGCCCTGCTGGGGCCCTGCTGTGTCTCAGTTTCCCCAGTGTCTGCCACTCATTGCTTGTTGAATGAATGCGTGAGGGCATGAATAAGTAAAAACCAATGAAGGGGGACATTTGCATCTCAACAGTTTTGGCACAAGGCCTAGGCCCTAATAGAAAGAGACTGCAGTGAGCCTCAAGTCAAAGTAAGGAAACACCCGGGAACTGGGTGGACCAGGACTGGCAGGGCGCTGAGACATTTGTGGGGCGTGGGGTGGTGAACAGTGGCCTTGGGTCTGGGTGGGGGGCACGCCACAGAGTTGAGACACTTAGTGTCCAGACCCAAAACCACTTGTAGTTAGGCATCTGGCATGTGCTGCCGAAGTTCTGAGTCTGCGTAGAATGTAGCCTTGGGAACCATCGGGGCAGCATGCCTCTCCTCACAGCGGGCTGGGAACCGTGTTTTCATTTTATCCCACCAGTAACCCTGTAAGGCAGACCTCACGATCTCCATTTTACAAATGAAAGAATTGAGGCTCAGAAAAGTTACTCTACCCAGGAGCACTAGGTGAGAATGTGGTCGAGTCAGGATTGGAACCCAGGTCGCACCTCACTCCAAAGCCGTTCCTCTTTCTTCTGAACCTCACTGCCCTCTGCGTCAAATACAGTCCTCCTACTTCTGGCTTCTCCCAATGACCCTGAGGGCAGTGAGAAGTGGCTGAATGTGGCCACCGAGTCTGTGGTCACCCTCCAGAGGAGATCTGAAAGGGCTAAGCTCTCTGACCAGCCCCCTGAAGCTGACTCTACCTTGGCCAGCCCAGGGGCCTGTGGTCTTCCCAGTCAGATGCATAGAAGATCCCCAGCTGGCAGTCAGGAGGCCCAGGTCCTCATCTCAGCTTGGTTGCCTGCTAGCTCTGAACCCTTCCAGCTCTGCTGTCTCTTGAAAGCATGACAACACATTTGCAGGTACAGACAGAAGACAGACAGACAAGGCCGGGTGTGGTGGCTCACGCCTGTAATCCCAGCACTTTGGGAGGCTGAGGTGGGCTGTAATCCCAGCACTTTGGGAGGCTGAGGTGGGCTGATCACCTGAGGTCAGGAGTTCGAGGCCAGCCTGGCCAATATGGCGAAACCCCATCTCTACTAAAAATACAAAAATTAGCCGGGTGTGGCAGCAGGTGCCTGTAATCCCAGCTACTCAGGAGGCTGAGGCAGGAAAATTGTTAGAACCTAAGAGGCAGAGGTTGCAGTGAGCCAAGATCACACCACTGCACTCCAGCCTGGAGGACAAGAGCAAACTGTATCTCAAAAAAATAAAATAAAATAAAAGAAGACAGACAGACACACACGACACACATACGCACGCTCCTTCTGGGCCAGTTAGGCTTGCCATTTTCTTAGCTCCCCAAACTCAGCCTCGTTATGTGGCCAAAAAAAAAAAAAAAAAAAAGTGGTTTCTGGGCGCCAAAGGACCCTCCCCAACCCAGAAATCTCAGCCTGGCACACGCTCAGGTAGTGACCCCAGGTCCCCATGAAATCTGGAAAGTTCATGTCTCTCAAGCCAATTCTAAACTTTTGAATTTCACCTCATTCCTTCATTCACTGACCATCTCCTGGGCATCTTCTATACCCAAGACTCCAGGCAGGAAGGCAGAGGACCTAAAGCCAGGACTCTGCCTTCCCGAGCTCCCTGCATGGGAGGAGTGGCCAGGAGGCCGGCAGTCTGGAGTCAGATTGCCTGGCTTCAAACCCCGGCTCTGCAAGACCTGGGCAGGCCACCTAACCTCGCTGGGCTACAGCGTCCTCATTTGCAGAGCTAATACTAATATTTTACTTCACTTCAATGTAAATGGTTTTAAAATTTTTAATGAGATCATGAACATAAAGTATTCTTCCCCAGACCTGGTGTGCCATGAGTGGTCAATACAGATTGCTCATCAGTAGGTGAGCACGGCAGAGGAGTGGGCCCCAGGGCGGCCACCGATCAGGGTCCAGCAGAGCAGGGACAGGGCCGGAAGGACCCTGGCACTATGTCTATGAAGGGTGCTGAGGAAGGTCCCATCGTGGAGGGCAAGCCGGGACAATGACCACTCAGAAAGGCATAGCTGGGAGTGTCCTGCACATGGGCCCTGACTCCCTTGTGCACACTCTGACGTTCAGTCCCCACTGGACCCACCAACTGGGGCTCTGGAGCTCCCTGGGGCTCTCTGAGGGCTGCTGTCCCGTCAGGAACATGCATTGACTTCACCTCCTCCAGCCAGACTCTCACGGGTAAGAGGCACCAAGCCATGTGCACACACAGGGCTGGGCGCCCGCGAGGAGGTGGGCCCTGATTTGGCAGGTGTGCGTGAGGCCCCCTCCACACATGCGTGCTGGGGCGGGTGCCAGCACGGCCACAGTGGAGGGTAAGAACACACTTCCAGGCGGCACTGCCAGCCCTTGCCGTGTTCCAGCTTGTTGACACGGTGATGGCATAATTACAGTTTCAATCGCAGATTAATAATAAGTCATTTTTGCAAACAGGGAGGCAGGTCTGCACTGGAAAGGGCCCCAGAGGGCCTGTCGCCTCTGCTATCTGAGGCTGCTGGCCGCCGTTTGATGTTTTCTGCCGAGTAGAGACTTTTCTAAGGATTATCATAACAACAACAACCACCCAGGTAATAATATCCTTTCATAGCCCTGCCTGCCCCTTTCCTGTCCATGGCCTTCTGATGGACGGAGGTGATGACGGGGTTTGCTTCAGAGATGGTATCTGGGGTGTGTGTGTGTGTGTGTGTGTGTGTGTGTGTGTGAGAGGTGCCTGTGTTAAGATCTGCGTGCAAATGCTCCATTGCGCTGATGTGTGTCTGAGATGTCTGGGTGTGAGCACTGTGTGTATTTGGAAGTATGCGTGTGTTTCCATGTGTCTTCAGCAGGGCCGGGAGGGTCCCATCCCCGACAGAGGCCGAAGCCCCTCGCGTCTCTCCCCTTCGCCCTTAGGGGGACTGTGCTGGAAGATGACGGTGGGGGACAGAGGTGCTCCCGAAGAGAGCTTTGGGAGGCAGCAGGGATCCTAGCAGGGACCAGGACAGCCTGGCTCCCGTTGGGGTTCCCAGGTAGGGCTGAGAACCTGCCCGCATGGCTCTGTTCCGAGAGGGATTGGCGAGGAGCTAATAATAACAACAGTGACAATAACAACCACGTCCGTGTGTTCTGAGCTTTCTTTTCTTCTATTCTCTTTTATCTTTGTGATCTCTTTTGATCCCCGGTACCTCCCTGAAGGGAGGGCGGGCAGGCCTCTTGACTCCCACTGGCACCAGTGGAAACCAGGGCTCAAGAGGAGGGGACCTGCTCAAGGGGACACACAGTGGGTGAGAGACAATCACCTTGATCAGAGCCCGGTGGCCCTGTGTGCTGGCCTGGAGTTCTAGCCCTGCTCCAGTCTCCTATGGGGCGCCACCTGACCCTTCATCCTCTCCATGGCTGCCTGGGTCGCAGGCCAAGGGGCAGGCAGGGTTCAAAAGACCAATTCATGTTTTCCAAATTCCTTTTGAAGCCGAAAGGATGCCTGCGCCCATGGGATTACAGTGTGGCTCTGCAGGCTGGACTCCAGAGAGCTGGACAACCTCAGGCCAGCCTCTCTAGGCCTGGCCCCGCACCCCTGCTTCAAGGCAGACCAGTCATGCTCATGCAGCCAGGACCTGGCTCCCTCATAGGACAGCGACTCAGTGAGCTCATTCCCCACGGCCAAGCCTGGCCCAGGTGGTTTTAACAGCCCTGTGGGTGTGGTCCTGCCCAGGCCGGCTGCCCGCCTGGCACCCTGGGCAAGAGCAAAGGGCCCCAGAGGAGGCAAGTGGCCACGATTAAGGCCAGGAGGAGGTGCTCACACAGGCCTGGCTTCCTGCTGTCTGGCCCCACCCCATCCCCATTGACCCCTTGGCTCTGTCTTGGGTCCCAGTTACCTTGCATCTGACAGTCAGGCCTGGTGTTTGCTTCATTAGAAAGGGGCCACCATGCTTTCCTCCTGTTGAGCTGCCTGACTGCTGCAGAGTTCAAAGCAATTGGAGGCAGCGTCTAATTACGCCCAGGTGGAGGGCCCTGGGAGGCAGGTGGGAACCATCACTGAAAGAACAAATAGAACAGGCCCGTTTCTCGGCTAGGGAGACTGAGGCGGAGCATCCCTCAGAGATGGAGGATGAGTCAGGACCAGCGCCTGCCCTGAGCTGCCCCTTTGCTTGGCCCCTGCCCTGGGGCTGGGAGGCGGGAGTAGGAACCCAAGCCCAAGCCCTGCTTAAAGGGCTCACCAGGCTGGGCGCGGTAGCTCATGCCTGTAATCCCAGTACTCTGGGGGGCCAAGTCAGGCAAATCACCTGAGGTCAGGAATTCAAGACCAGTCTGGACAACATGGTGAAACTCTGTCTCTACTAAAAATCCAAAAATTAGCCAGGCATGGTGGCGCACGCCTGTAATTCCAGCTACTCGGGAGACTGAGATAGGAGAATCGCTTGAACCTGGAAGACAGAAGTTGCAGTGAACCAAGATCATGCCACTGCACTCCAGCCTGGGTGACAGAGCGAGACTCCATCTCAAAAAAATTAAAATAAAATAAAAAATAAAGGGCCCACCCAAGAACCCCTTCCTGGGGAGGCCTGCAAGGCCCTGGCATTGTGTCTCTAAGCTGATACTCAAGGCCCTGCCCAAGCTGACCCCAATCCACCCCTCCAATCACACCACACTTCTTAGGGCCTTGGCCTGATCAGTTTCACCTCCTCCCACCTCCTGCCAATCCCCAGCTCCCACCGTCAATGCCATTCTTTCTCCTCCTCTCCATCTAGCTGAAGCTTGGCCAGCCATTAAATCACTGCTCAAACTTCTGTCTTTTTATGATGCAACCGGCACCGCGTCTGGCACATACAGGCTCACAATGAGCATCGCACGAATGAATGAGTGGCTGGGTGCCTGGCCAGTTGGCCCTGGCTTTAGCTGGTCACTCTGTCCCCTCTGTCCCCTGACCTTTTTGAGAAGTAATGTAAAGTGTATGAGCTTTTATTTGAGTCAAGATTAATACCCTGGAAGCCAGGGGTGGCTGGGTGTCCCCTTTCTTTCTGTCTTTGGGGGCCCCAGCACACCCTAGTGCACCCACTGCGAGCCCCAGTTCACACTGTGGTTAACAGACCCAATCATGGGGAGGAACTGGGCAAGCCAAGGATGGAATTTTTTTTTTTTTTTAGATAGGGTCTAGCTCTGACACCCAGGCTGGAGTGCAGTGGCACAATCAGGGCTCACTACTGCCTTGATCTTCTGGGGTCAAAAGATCACCCTGCCTCAGCCTCCCATGTAGCTAGGACCACAGGTGTGCACCACCATGTCCAGCTAATTTTTTTATTTTTTGTAGCGACAGGGTCTCACCATCTTGCCCAGGCTGGTCTTGAACTCCTGGGCTCAAGTGATCCTCCCATCTCGGCCACCTGAAGTACTGAGATTGCAGACATGAGCCACCATGCTCAGCCTCAAAAATAAAATTCTTTTTTTTTGAGACGGAGTTTTGCTCTTGTCGCCCAGGCTGGAGTGCAATGGCGTTGTCTCGGCTCAATGCAACTTCCGCCTCCTGGGTTCGCCCAGCTAATTTTTGTATTTTTAGTAGAGACAGCGTTTCACCATGTTGGCTAGGCTGGTCTCGAACTCCTGACCTCAGGTGATTCCCCCACCTCAGCCTCCCAAAGTGCCAGGATTATAGGCGAGAGCCACCACACCCGGCTCCAACGATGGAGTTTTTAAAAAGCAGTCTTTTCTCCCCTTCATCCCGGACCCTACTCTCTAGTAACCAAGAACATTAGACATGTTCTTCTGTCTTTGTCTCGTGTTTTTGTTCTGTTTTTGCCTCTGTAACCTGCTTGCAACAATAACACTAAGAATCATTGAGTGTTTCCTCTGAATCAGGCCCTGTCTAAGTGCATTCAATATATTGCCTCATGTAAGTAGTACATAACACCAGTAGTTCTCACTCCAGGCTCAGTTTTGCCCCCAGGGGACACTTGGCAATGTCTGGAGACATTTTGATTGTCACAACTGGGGACTGGGATCTAATGAGTAGGGTCCAGAGATGCTACTAAATACTCTACAATGCATCGGAAAGGCCCCATAACAGAGAATCATCCAGCCCCAAATGTCAATAATGTCTAGGCTGAAAACCCCCACGTTAAGCCTTAGAGTCTAAGGTAAGGTCATCCCATTTTACTGCTGAGAAAACTGAGGCCCAGGGAAGTGAAGTCACTTTCTCAAGGTCACACAGGCAGCAGGTTGTTGTAGCCCAAGAATTCTGGGCCACAGTCCATGCTCTGGCCACTGCACTCTTCAGCCTCACCTTGCAGCAGTCTTACCTCATCCTGTTGGCCAGGACCCCCTCGTTGCGGGAGCTGTCAGCCTACCCACAGCTCCTGGGCAGAGGGAGGGCTGGCTCCCTCAGGGCCCAGATGAGGATCCCTGAGCGCCTAGCCACAATGCTCCAACCCGAGGACCCGGACGTCCTGCCCCGAACCTATCACAGCCCTGCTGCCCACGCTCACCTCCCTTCTCTGACCTGGGTCACACCCCACGTGTGGTGCCAGTCCACCTCATGTGCAGGGCCCTGTATGGAAAGCAGAAAAGGGCCGGGACAGGGGCCACATCTCCGCCTGCGTCCCCACCCCTCCAGACCCAGGGCGCTGAACACACAGTTGAGCCTTAGTCAGCCCTCTGTGGTTTGGCCTATGACATGAGGGCAGTGGGCATGGTGTTTTTGGTATAGACAAAGATGGAGGTGGCTTGTGGACAGATGTGAGGCTTGGGGCCATCAGGCTGCTCCCAGGCGCCACAGGGCCTGGCCTAGAGAGGAAGCCACTGTTGAAATGAGGAACCTGTTGGGGCCTTCCAGACAGTGGGGAGGAGGAAGAGGCCCTGTATAGAGGGAGGGAGATGCCCGAACTGGCGCTGGCCGTCTCAGACCCCAGGCCCCTGCTTGGCCAGGCCAACAGACACTCTCCCGCTTGTGGCCAGGGTAAGGGGTCCAGGCTGGAGCCAGATGCAGGAAAGAGCCAGCTTGTGCGGTGAGGAATCTCCCCAACTGCTGGCCCACTGTTTCTAGGGGGGTGGGAGCAAGGAGGAGGCACCGCTCCCTCTCCCCACTTAATCTGATTGGCAGGGTCTTGCACATTCCAGGATCCCAAGACGTCCTACTGCCCAGCACCTGGGTGCTAGAGAGGCATGCAGGGAAGGAGAGAAGGATGGCAGGAGGAGATCCTCAAAGGGATATGAAATTGAGAAGCCACAGATGAAAGATGAAAGCCTGTGGAGGAGGTAGCCAAACCTGGGGCTAGGGAGCAATGCTGCTCCCTCCAGGAACCTCTTAGCAGGAGGCACAGGGCCTCCACTAGGCCCTTCCTTCAGCTTGGCCCTTCCAGGCTTCTGAAGGATGCCCATTTTCCGGGAGCAGCTCCCTCAGCCTTCCTGGGGTCTTGTCCTCACAGTCACACGAAGCAGGCAAGTGTGCTTCCCTGGTAAATAGTCAGCTCCTCCCGCTGCTTCAGGAACCATCGCCAACTGGCAAGTCTTCTCTTCCTGAAGGTAAAGAGCTGCCTCCTGCCTCTGCAGGACGCCTTCTTAGGACACGCTTAAAGAAAAGGGGAGGCCAGGCGCGGTGGCTCATGCCTGTAATCCCAGCACTTTGGGAGGCCGAGGTGGGCAGATCATGAGGTCAGGAGTTTGAGACCAGCCTGGCCAACATGGTGAAATGCCATCTCTACTAAAAATACAAAAATTAGCAGGGCGCAGTAGCAGGTGCCTGTAATCTTAGCTATTCGGGAGGCTGAGGCAGGAGGCGGAGGTTGCAGTGAGCCGAGATCACGCTGCTGCACTCCAGCCTGGGTGACAGAGCAAGACTCCATCAGGAAAAGAAAAAAAAAAAAGATGAAAAGGGGAAAGACAGGAAAAGCAATAATACAAAGTACATTATCACCCTTTCCACAGATTATCTCATTCATCCTCACAACATACTCATTGTGATATCCCTGGCACCTCTAACAGTACTGAGCACAATAAGCATTTGTGGAGAATTAAATGGGATTAGAAAACAATTCCATTACAACAGCATCAAAAAGAATGAATAACTTAGAAATAAATACAACAAAAAAGGGTAAAACCGATACTCTGAAAACTGTAAAGCCTTGAAAGTAATTAAAGAAGGTCTAAATAATTGGAAAAACAGTCCTTTATTCATAGATAGGAAGACTTTACATCACTGAGATGTCAGTACTCCCCAAGCTCACCTGCAGATTCAATGCAATCCCTATCAGAATCCCAGCTGACTTCTTTGTAGAAAATGACAAGCTGATTGTAAAATTTGGATGAAATTGCAAGGAACCCAAAATAAGCAAAACAATCCTGAAAAAGAAGAACAAAGTAGGAGGACTCACACTTCCCAATTTCAAAACTTACCACAAAGCAACAATAATAAAGGCAATGTGGTAACAGCAGAGGAGAGACATACAGATCAATGGAATAGAATTGAGAATTCAGACATAAATCCATGCATCTACTGATTTTTAACAAGGGTGTCAAGACCATCCAATAGGGAAAGAATGGTCTTTTCAACAGATGGTGTTGGGACAACTGGATTTCCACATACAAAAGAACAAAGCTGGATCCCTATCACATACCACATATAAAAATTAAATTAAAATCAATCAAATACTTAAATGTAAGAGTTAAAAACTATAAACCTGTTAGAAGAAACATAGGAATAAACCTTCATGACCTTGGATTTGACAAAGGATTCTTAGATATAATGCCAAAAACATAAGCAACACAAGAAAAAATAGAACATCGGGTTTCATCAAAATTTAAAATTTTTGTGCTTCAAATGACGTAAGAAATGAAAAGATAACCCACAGAATGGCAGAAAAAAATTGCAATTGTATTCATAATACATAAGAATTCTTAGGCCGGGTGCGGTGGCTCACGCCTGTAATCCCAGCACTTTGGGAGGCCAAGGCGGGCGGATCATGAAGCCAAAAGATTGAGACCAGCCTGGCCAACATGGTGAAACCCTGTCTCTACTAAAAATACAAAAATTAGCTGGGCATGGTGGCACATACCTGTAGTGCAGCTACTTGGGAGGTTGAGGCAGGAGAATCACTTGAATCTGGCAGGGCGAAGGTTGCAGTGAGCTGAGATCGCACCACTGCCCTCCAACCTGGTGACAGAGCAAGTCTCAAAAAAAAAAAAAAAAAAAAAGACCTCTTACAACTCAATAATTAAAAGACAAATAGACCAATTTTTAAATGGGCAAAGGCTATGAATAGACTTTTCCCCAAGGAAGATATACAAATGGCCAATAGGCACATACACATGAAGAGAAACTTAACATTATTAGTCATCAGTAAAATGCAAATCAAAGCTACAATGAATGAGATAACCACTTTACATTCACTAGGATAGCTAAACTCAAAAAGTCAGATAATAGTAAGTGTTGACAATGATGTGGAAAAATCAGAACTTTTATACACTGCTGGTGGGGATGTAAAATGGTGTAGCCACATTGGAAAATAGTCTGGCAGTTCTTCAAAAGACTAAACATAGAGTTACCATACAACTCAGCAATTCTACTCCTAGTTATATGCCCAAGAGAAATGAAAACACATGGTCATACAGAAACTTGTACACAAATGTTTTTATCAGCATTATTCATAATAGACAAAAGATGGAGACAACCCAAATGCCTATCAACTGATGAATGGGTAAACACAATGTTGTACATCCGTATACAATGGAATATTTACTCAACCAAAATGAGTGAACCCTAATGTAAACTATGAACTTGGATTGATAATTATGGGTCCATGTTGGTTCATTGATTGTAATAAGTGTACCACACTGATATGGGATTGTTGACGGCTGAAAAGGCTGTGGGGGAGAGGAAGTGGTATATGGGAACCCTTTGTGCTTTCCACTCAATTTTGCTAGAAACCTAAAATTGTTCTAAAAATCCTAAAAGTTTTTTTTAAGGTAAAAAAAAAAAGGAATGAAGTATTGATACATACTATAACACAAGTGAACCTTGAAAACATTATGTTAAGACAGTAACAAAAAACCATATATTGTAGGATTTCATGTATATAAAATATCCAGAACAGGGCAATCTATAGAGATGAGAAGCATATTGGTGGCTTTCTAGGGCTGGTGCAGGGGAGAGAGTGGAGAGAAGAAAGTGGGTGGTAGCTAAAGCATGCAAGATTTCTTTCTGGAGTGGTGAAAATATTCTAAAGTTGACAGTGGTGATGGTTGCACATACCTATGCACTAAAACCTTTGAATTGTATACTTTAAGTGAGCAAATTGTATGGTATGTTATTATATCTCAATAAAGTTAGTAAGAAAAAGACATTATTGGGACAACTGAAACTAAATGTGCATGGTGGACTAGAAAGTTGTGTTAATATTAAAACTTTCTGATTTTGATAATTGCAAAAAACTTAATGGACATCCCTATAAGGTACTATCATTATTCCCATTATATAGATGCAGAAACTGAGGCATAGCAAGGTCAAGTTACTTGTCCAGGATCACACAGCAACGTAAGAGCCCTTAGTTTTTACCTCCTCCTTGCTTCTCTTGGCACCCAGGTCTTTTCCTTCATAACACTTATCACAATTGATAATTTTACATGTTTTGTTCTGCATGATGATAAGCTCCTTGAAGATAGAGACAGGTCACCTCTGATTACCACTTCTCCATATATTTAAACAAATATTTATTGAGCCTACTATGAGCCAGGCCTGTATGCCCAAAGGTCAGTGAGAATATTCTAGTACAGGGCTTGGCTCATAAGTGGATGCTCAACAGATATTAGTAGCTTGAATGGAGGGGTAGATAAGTGTATGGATAGGTAAATGGATGGATGGATGGGCAGATGGCTGTGTGAATAGGTAGATAATTGGATGAGTGGATGGATGGATGGATGGATGGATGGATGGATGAATGGATGGATATGTGGGAATGGGTAGATGGATGGATGGATAGCTGGATGGATAGGTGGATGTGTATGTGGATGGACAGATGAACGGATGGGTGGGCAGGGTGGGTAGGTGCATAAGAGGAAAGGGAGCTTCTGGGAAAAGGCTGACTGGGCTTGCCCAGGCACAGTACCTGGAGTCATCCTCCTTACCTAGCTATCTTCCCCCTCCTACCTCACCCTCTACCCAGGTCCCCATCTCCAGGCCCATCACATCCTGAGAAACACACCCACTGTACAGCCCCTCCTTTCTTCATCCACCAAGGCTGTCTAAATCATCCTTCAAGGCCTTGCCAGGCCTCACTCCTCCAGGAAGCCTTCCTAGCTCATGTGGTCTGCTTCTCTTCTGCACTCCTAATTCACAATATTGGTGGACAACCCATATCACCACATCAGTCATCCTGAATAGATGCTCCTGAAATGCAGACCTGGAGCCTGGGAAGGGCAGGGCCCCCTCCTGATCTGCTGTCCCAGGGGCTGGTCAGTGACAGGCTGGGGATGAAGCCACTGCATTGACTATAAGGCAGGAGTCACAATCTCTCCCTGGATGGAGAAGGAGGACCTGGGTGAAGCCCTTGCTAGGGGCACAGGCAGGAGGAAGATCTCAGCCATTCCAGCTTCAGAGGGACTCCTGGGCTGACCCTGGGGGAGGCTGGGCCCAAGCCCGACCCTCAACCAGGCTGGGGCTGGGCTGAGCTGGCAGGAGGACGCAGGCAGGCGGGAGGCTGTGCGAGTGCCTCCCTCCCCTCCCCAGCCCAGCCCGACCAGCCCCCAGGCAGGCTGGAGGCCTGTTTGCCTTGGCCCTGGGCCAGGGCCGCCCCGCCAGTGAGTAATGCGTGAGGACCGCCTGGCTCCAGTTCAAGGGAAACGGGCTGGAGACGAGACGGGGCCTCCTAGGCCTTCGTGGGGCTAGGTTCCGGGGGCGGCTTCCCAGAAAGTGCCTGCCGAGGCTGCGTTGGGGCCACTGCCAGGCCAGTCGCCCTCCTTCCCCTTTCTCCATCCCCCTTTCTCCCTTTCCTCCTCTGTAGAGACCTAGGGAAGGCAGATCTTGAGCTCCCAGAAAAAGATCATTAGGCATGGCCCAGGACCCAAGGAGAAGAAGCTTGCCAGGACCCCAGCCACCTACCCTGTACCCCTAACAGAGCCAGTCAGTCCCTGGTCCATTAACCCACACTTTCTGAGCACCCAGCCTCTGAAAGGCAAGGACTTGCTGTCAGGGAGAGCATGCGAGTTCAGGGTATGGGGCATGGGCAGCTCAGAAGCTCTCAGTGCTGGTCCTAGAAGCTATGGTGCTGGACGAGGTCTCCCTGTTTATCTGCCCACATTCCAGGGCTCCTGATGAGGACGCTGCAGCCCAGAGAAAAGCATGGACTTGCCCACGCTGCACAGTGAGTTAATTGCAGCAAGGTAAGAACCCAGACCTCTTGTCCATGGGACTCTAAACCCTGCTGCTCTGAACAGTGGCCTTCTCTTTCAGCCTGCGTGGCTGTCATGATGAAGCGACACTGCCTAGGATGGTTCTGTTTTTCAGCTGCATCCTCCTGGAGCATTCCCAGGGCTTCTGTAACTTTGCGACTCTGCCCTTGCTGAGTGGTATCTTTCTGCTTAGGACCTAAGTGACCACCTGGGTGGAGAACACACCATGGTCACCAACACCTTTCGGAGGCTCAGAGATTCCCAGCCCTCTGGGAGATTTTGCAGCCAACCATGCCCCTATGCCTCTCCAGGCCTCTATCCATGATCAGTCTTCCTAGTTGCAAAATACAGAACATTATTCTGGCTGAGTTAAGCACAAAAGAAAAGTCACGAGGGGATCCTGGGTAGGTCACAGAATCAACAACAAGCCAGAGAACTTCTTCACAGCAGGGGTGGCTGCCAAACCACACCACCGTGCTGGCCTTCTGAGACCCGCACTGGCCCTGCCACAGAGCCCCAGAAGGCTCCTCTCTTTCCACTGACATCAGCACTAGACACCAAACACTGGATGCTGCTGTTGGCCTAGCCATCCCTGCTGTCCCCTAGAAATAGGATGTGACCACTGTCTACCCCTGGAATGATTCTCCTACATCCCTGCTTCTCTCTTCCCAGACCCTGATCCCAAGAACAGGTTGGGGGCATCTGATTGGCCAATCCCAGGGCACATGCCTGTACTTGGTCACTAGGGAAGCTCGAAAAGCAAGTATCTTGCTCATTATCCTCTCAATAAGACTCAATTAAGGGCCGGGCACAGTGGCTCATGACTGTAATCCCAGCACTGTGGGAAGCCAAGGCGGGTGGATCACTTGAGGTTAGGAGTTCGAGACCAGCCTGGTCAACATGGTGAAACCCTGTCTCTACTAAAACTACAAAAATTAGCTGGGCATGGTGGTGCATGCCTGAAGTCCCAGTTACTCGGGAGGTTGAGGCAGGAGAATGGCTTGAACCCAGGAGGCGGAGGTTGCAGTGAGCCAAGATCCCACCACTGCACTCCAGCCTGGGTGACAGAGTGAGACTCTGTCTCAAATTTTTAAAGTAAAAATAAAAAACAAAACTAAACAAAAAAAGACTCAAGTAAGAAGAATTTCCCCAAGCCAGGTAGAGAGCCAGATATCAGTAGGCTAATCCACAAAAACAAATATCCTCTCCATTTCATTCCCCCACCTCCAATTCTTTGTCCATTTCATTATCTGCCCAGACTTTCGAAGTGAATGTGTGTAAAGAAGTGTGTTGCTGAAACAGCTTTGGGGTTCAGCATCTAATCGTACTATGTCAGTGAAATTCTTAGCCTAGGTCATGGCGCTTAATAGATATTGAACAAAGTCAAGCTCTCCTCCCAGAGGAGTATGCAGATGGGCAAGCTGAGGTAAGGTGGCCTGTAGCTCTGCTAGTTGGCCACAGGATCTGTCCTGGGTTACTTGACTCCTCTCTCTGCTTTCCCATGGCAGACAAGGACAGGGATTAGAAGAAAGTGTCATATAAAGTGCTTTAGGACATGCGTCATTCCAACAGAAGAGACTGGAAGCCTTCTTGAAGGAGTAGATGTCTGAGCTGGACATTGAAAGAACAGATGGGTTTCATCAGTTACAGAGCAGGGAAATGCATTTCAGGCCAAGGGGCCTGTGTGAAGATGTGGAGATGTGGAAGTACATGCTTTTCACAAACGAAATAACTCAATGCTGGATGTTACAACACACCCTCTGCCCTAACTAGAAGTATGGATCAGCAGGGGACAGCATGCATATTGAGATGGTGCCCAGGAGGCCTCTGAATTGTTCAAGCCAGAGGCCAGGAGTGCCTGAGCTGAGGCAGTGCCAGCAAAACAAAGACAACTTTACACCCAAAAATTTCCAGTCCAGGGAGAGAGGAAAAACACATGGGGAAGAGCAGAGGGGAATGGAAAGAATGTGACTGTCTTTTTAGGCATTTTTAGGCAAGTGGCTTTTGAGGTGCTGGATTCAGTTATCAGGGTCCCTTTACACAATGGAACCAAAAATCATCTTTAAAGCAACAGGATACAGTATTCCCCTGCAGGGGGTTCTCCGTATGATTTGAGGCATGAATGAGCACAGAGTGAATCCCTAATAGGCAAGCTCTGGTAACACCTGATGGCCCCTAAAAAACCCTCCTCTTCTGAACGGGGAGGGTGTAGTTATTTGCAGGGCTTTAGTTTTGCTAAGTGGACTCTGCAAGTCAAGGGCCAGAGTGGAATTGCTGAGACAACAAAGCAGAGGCTGAAGCTGCCAGTGGGCCCTTCTTCCCTTCCCTCTTGCCCTGAAGACCTTGGTTATGCTTAGAAGAAGAAAAAAGAGAAGGAGAAAGGGAGAAGAAGGAAGGAAGGAAGGAAGGAAGGAAGGAAGGAAGGAAGGAAGGAAGGAAGGAAGGAAGGAAGGAAGGGGAAGGAGGACAGGGAGGGGAGGGAGGGGAGGGAGGGAAGGGAGGGAAGGGAAGGAAGACAGGAAGGCTAAAGACAATTGGCACCAAAATGAGGGACTAAACCAAGAAAGGTAAAGTCATGGGATACCAGTGATGAGGGATCCCACCCAGTAGAAGGTGGAGGGATGCTTCAGGGTGACTGCTGTGCATCAGGCCTATGAGGCAACCTGTCCAGACTAGGGCAGAAGGATGGAGACTTCAGAAGGGGAAAAAATCAAATCGACAAACTATCTAGTAGGTTTAACCTTGAGAAAAGCTATATTGAGAAGTGATTGAAGAGTGTGGAAACCAATGGCAAAAAATACAATGAACTCTAAGCAAATGAAAAGAACCTAAGCAACTCAACTTCAGAAATACCAACACATTGCGTAAAAAAATAGATGCAATAATAGTATACTATATGACTCAGGGTATACAATATGGGCATAGTTGTAATAATGTAAGTGTTGGTCACAGATAAGGAAAACAATGTGATGCTGCAAGAGAGCTAATCTCCAATTAGGAAGTCACTAGATGATATCTAAAACTGACGTATCAAGAAACATCAGAATATTATTTTGGAATATGGTGATATACAGTAGTACCCCACTATCCTTGAGGGATATGTTCCAAGATGCCCAGGATGCCTGAAACTACAGATAGTACAGAACCCTATATATTTTTTCCTGTGCATATATGCCTATGACGAAGTTTAATTTACAAATTAGATGTGGTAAAAGATTAACAACAGTAATAATAAAATAGAACACCTAAGACAAAGTGTCAGCATTACTACTCTTGGGCTTTAAGGCCATCATTAAGTAAAATAAGGATTACTTGAACACAAGCACTGCAATACTATGACAGTTGCTCTGCTAACTGAGACACTACTAAGTGACCAATGGGTGGGAAGTGCCTACAGCATGGACACGCTGGACAAAGGGATGATTCACGTCCTAGATAAGACAGAGTGGGACAACACAAGATTTTATCCCGCTACTCAGAATGGCACACAATTTAAAACTTATAAATTGCTTCTTTCTGGAATTTTCCACTTAATATTTTCAGATCATGGCTGGGCACACTGGCTTATGCCTGTAATCCCAGCACTTTGAGTGGCCAAGGCGGGCAGATGGCTTGAGCCCAGGAGTTTGCGACCAGCCGAGGCAACATGGCAAAACCCCATCTCTAGGCAGGATGCAGTGGCTCACGCCTGTAATCCCAACACTTTGGGAGGCCAAGGTGGGCGGATCACAAGGTGAGGAGTTCGAGACCAACCTGGTCAACATGGTGAAATCCCATGCCTACTAAAAATACAAAAAAATTAGCAGGAAATGGTGGCACATGCCTGTAATCCCAGCTACTTGGGAGGCTGAGGTGGGAGAATCATTTCAACCTAGGAGGCAGAGGTTGCAGTGAGCCAAGATTGTACCACTGCACTCCAGCCTGGATGACAGAACAAGACTCTGTCTCAAAAAAAAAAAAAAAAAAACTCTACAAAAAATGCAAAAATTAATTGGATGTGGTGGCACACGCCTGTAGTTCTAGCTACTCAGGAGGCTAAGGTGGGAGAATCCACTGAGCCTACGAGGTTGAGGCTACAGTGAGCCAAGATCACACCACTGCACTCCAGCCTGGTTGACAGAGCAAGATGCTGTCTCAAAAAAAAAAAAAAAAAAATTTATATATATATATATATATATATATATATATATATGAGATAGATAGATGATAGATACATCGCAGCTAACTGAAACAGCGGAAAACAAAACCACAGATAAAGAGGGACTATTGTAATCCATTCTAATGAAATTTACCCCTGAAAAGTAGCATTGGAGAAATTAAGAAGGGCTTTAACATTTTATTTAATACATTCTTGTGTCTTTTGAGTATTTGATGATGAATATATGCTATTTTTACATTTTAATGAGTAAAATATTTTATATATCCCTAAAAAGTTATAGTGATAAATACTGAAAGAAACAGCTTGAAAAGTTGAAAAGGGTTACTTCTGGGGAATAAACCTAGGGTGGGAGAGAAAGAACAGTGGACTATTTTTTATTAAGCCTTTCAATAGTACTTGACTTTTAAAATTTTGTGTATGAATTACTTTGAAAAAAATTTTAAGACAAATGACCACAAAGAGTAACAAACCCAGGAAAAAGTAGGCAGAGGACATAAACAAGAAATCCACAAAAGAAATAGAAATGTCTCCCAACACATGGGAAAAAAAAAATCATCCCTACCAATGATGAACGAAAGCATCAGAGGTAGCTGTGTGTCCATGAACCTGGAAATATGTTCTCATTACAGGATTAAGTGTGTTTGTGTTACGGAAGGAGCAGTTTACAAAATCATACAATAGTGTCATTTTATAACAATTTAAGCATTCATTCAGCAAATTTTCTGTGAGCACCTATTATACAGTGAGCACATAAAAATGTATTTTTTTTAAAGTCTGAAATGAGTTGTGTTCAGATGTCAAGAAGTTCTCTGTGATGGGTGGCACAAGAGGTGATTTTTACAAAATTCTCCTCCCTTTGTATTTGTTAATTTAGTCTCTAATATTTAAAGAGGGAACATATCTTGCTAAGGAGATACAAGTAAATAGCAAAAGAAATGAATCACCTATTTTGAGCACTCCCAAAATAAGAAATAAAGCACTGACAATTGGTTTGGATAAGCACCCAATTATTAACCTGCTTAGAGACTGTATCACATACATTTTGTTTGTTGGTTTTGTTTTTTGAGACGAAGTCCCACTCTGTTGCCCAGGCTGGAGTGCAGTTGCGTGATCTTGGCTCACAGCAACCTCTGCCTCCCGGGTTCAAGTGATTCTCTTGCCTCAGCCTCCGGAGGAGCGGGGGCTACAGGCACACACCACCATGCCCAGCTAATTTTTTTTGTATTTTTTAGTAGAGATAAGGTTTCACCATGTTGACCAGGCTGGTCTCGAACTCCTGACCTCAGGCGATCTGCCTGCCTCAGCCTCCGGAAGTGGTGGGATTATAGGTGTGAGCACCATGCTTGGCACACATTCATTTTTATACCTCAATCCTCAACAGCATCAGGCACATAATAGGTCTCCAGATAAACGACTGAACAATCAAAACAAGCAGGGGCTCGTGTGGTGTGGTGGTCAGGGGCTTACTGTTTGTATGTGAGCCTCCAACATGCAAATGGGTACTGATCAAAACTACACAGTGTTAAAAGGATCCACATGAGTGATGCATATAAAGCACTCAGCACCGTGTTTGGCAATAGGCAAGCACTCAAGAAAAGTTGGATGCTACTAATAATAGTAGTAGTTGTTATTATTATCATTGCTATAATAGTAGCTAGGACCCCAGAAATTCCACCACTCATGCAAGTGCCCATGTGCAAGACAGTCCCCTCAGCAGTCCTGAGAACAGTAACCTTTCCCTCTTTCTCCTCTTCCTCCTCTTCCTCCTCCTCCTTTTCCTCCTCTTCTTCCTCCTCTTCCTCCTCCTTTTTTTCCTCCTCTTTCTCTTCCTCCTCCCACCCCTCCTGCTGACGTTCTTTCTACCCCATTGTTCACTGACTACCTGAGAGCAAATACGTGGGACAGCACAAGCTCAGTCATCACCGGAGGCTGGCCACCTGGTCCAAAACCAAGACGTGCAACTCCCATTCCCTCCTTGGGTCACATCATACATAAGGCACTGTCCTGTATGCAGCTCATTAGGTGCTGGAAGAAAAAGAGGAAGGGGACAAACTTAGGGGAAACAAGACTGAATTTTTGGAGGGGGTGGCCTGCCATTGACCCCTCTTTAAAAATATAGACTTTAACTGATGTATAACCCTTGTAGAAAAGTGAACAATTTTCACAAACTGTACACCCCATGTAACTAGTCCTTAGATCAAGAAACAGGACATCATCAGACCCTAGAAGTTCTTCTCATGCCCACTTCCTGACATCTAACACCACAAATTGGTTTCACCTGATTTTGAACTTTATATAAAGGAATCATACAGTGTGGACTTTTCTGTATGTGCCTTCTTTGGCCCAGCATTACAACTGTGCAGATCATCCTGCTGCCATGTAGAGTCGGAGTTCTTTCATGCCCCTTGTTGCATGATGTGCACTGTGTAAATAACCATCTACTTTTGACAGACATTTGAGTTGTTTCAGTGTGGAGCTATTATGAATAGTGCTGCTATTAATATTCTTTTTTTTTAATTTTGAGACAGAATCTCACTGTGTCACCCAGGCTGGAGGGCGATGGTGTCATCTCACCTCACTGCAAACTTCGCCTCCCAGGTTCAAGCGATTCTCCTGCCTCAGCCTCCCAAATAACTGGGATTATAGGTGTGTGCCAACATGCCAGACTAAGTTTTGCATTTTTTTTAATAGAAGTGGGGTTTCACCATGTTGGCCAGGCTGGTCTCAAACTCCTGAACTCAAGTGATCTGCTGCCTCAGCCTCCCAAAGTGCTGGGATTACAGGTGTGAGCCACTGTACACAGCCTGCTGTGAATATTCTTGTACATGTCTTTTAGTGAATATATGTGTGCATTTCTGATGCACGTATGATTCTCTTTAGCTTTGGTAGATTACTGCCAAAAAGTTAACCAGTTTATACCCCCAGCATCATCACACGAGAGTTCCTGTTGCACCACGCCCTCACTCCCATTCAGCACTAAGTGGCGTATCTTCAAATGAACACTGGCATCTTTTAAATTCTGCTCCACTAATAGACAACTATGAAAATGAATGATCTCCAAAAATGTCTGTGATGTATCATTAAGTGACATACGCAGGGCGCAGGCCAATATGTAGAATGTGACTCCACTGGTGAGAATTGTATGTGTGCATATGTAGAGGCAGAGGCCAATCCAGAAAGGGGACATATCAAAGTCTCCAGCATGCTCACCTCTGGGGAATGAAGTTGGAGGGCATAATTTAAATGATGAGGTTAGGGCTAATTTTTACTTTTGATATCATTTTTCAATATTTTTAAAATTCAAGAAAAATATCTGTATAAGTAAAATAAAATCTTCCACGCTCCACCCCCCATTACGATCACTCACCGTTCCATTACCTAAGGCTGGCAGCTAGACTCTGTCTTTCTTGTTATTTCCCAGCATGCGCTCCTGCTCTGGAATTACCCCGGGCAGGGCCTCTGGGCAAGTCTCCTGGGCACTGTAATTTCCCTGGCTGCAGTGTGTCATTAGATTTGGTGCTGATGACACGACGCCCATACACAGTGAATATTACAGCCCTGGATGGGACAGGACAGCTTGGCCAAGGAGCAAGCCCTTCCTGCAGAGAGACCCCCAGAGTCTCAAACTGCCTCAGTGGAATCAGGCCTTAGTGTGTTTCTGTCTCGACCTTGAGGAACAGATGCTGGGAAAACTACTCTTTCAAGGCTGCTGGTGTCTCTAGCCTCCCCTGGGGACCCAGGGCCCAGAGCAAGGGCTGTGGAGTTAGGCAGACCTGGGCTTCGGTTCTACCATTCTCTCATAGTGAGTCTCTTGCTGGGCCTGCAAGTCTTCACCTGTAAAATGAGCTAATGAGAGCACTTACCTTAAAGACAACACAACGTAGGCCGGGCATGGTGGCTTACGTCTATAATCTCACCTACTTGGGAGCCTGAGGTACGAGAATTGCTTGAGTCTGGGAGGCGGAGGTTACAGTGAGTCGAGATCATGCCACTGCACTCCAGCCTGGGAGACAAGAGTGAAACTCCGTTGCCAAAAAAAAAAAAAAAAAAAAAAGTACCTTACAGAGAGTGCCTGGCACATACTTAGCCCTAAGTAAACGCAAGTTTTTGTTACTATTATTGCGGTCGTAGTTGTCACTATCACCACCAACCCAAGAAGTAAAGTTTTGCATTCACCTTTTGGGAGAAAACAGTATAACAATATGCTTTTTATTTTCACAAGTGTTATAAAGTAATACATACCCACTTTTCTTTTTTTCTTTTTGGAGATGGAGTCTCTCTCTGTCACCTAAGCTGGAGTGCAGTGGTGTAATCTCAGCTCACTGCAGCCTCTGCCTCCCGGGTTCAAGCAATTCTCCTGCCTCAGCTTCCCGAATAGTTGGGACTACAGGTGCCTGCTGCCACACCCGGCTAATTTTTAATAGAGGCGGAGTTTCACCATGTTGCCTAGGCTGGTTTCGAACTCCTGAGCTCAGGCAATCCACCCGCCCCGGCCTCCCAAAGTGCTAGGATTACAGGCGTGAGCCACCGCGCCTGGCCCCATACCCACTTTTCTTGGAGAAAAGGGAATGTGGCTGGGCACAGTGGCTCATTCCTATAATCCCAGCAAGGCAGGAGGATCACTAGAGACCAACAGTTGGAAACCAGCCTGGGCAACATAGCGAGTCTCCGTCTCAACAAAAAAAATAAAAAATTAGCCAAGCAGAGTGGCGCTCACCTGTAGTTCCAGCTATTTGGGGGGCTGAGGGCAGGAGGATCATTTGAGCCCAGGAGTTCAAGGCTATGATCCTGCCACTGCACTACAGCCTGAGCAACAGAGACCCTGTCTCTAAAAAAAAAGAAAAAAGAAAAAAAAGGAATTCACCTGGAAATTAAATTCATATATTTTAGTTGAAAAGTTAAATAGTCATTCAACATTGATCCAACCAGTATGGGTTGAGTGCCTTCTATCCCTGCTATGTGCTGGGCATTGTTCTAGATTCTGGGGTTATGGCAGTGACCAGAGCTAAGTCCCTGCTGTCACAGAACTCACACTCTGCTAGGGGCCTCTGACAACAGTCAAGCCAACAAGCAGATATATAATAAAATATCAAACATAGGCCAGGTGCAGTGGCTCACGCCTGTAATCCCAGCACTTTGGGAGGCCAAGGCAGGCGGATCATGAGGTCAAGAGATCGAGACCAGCCTGGCCAACCTGGTGAAACCCTGTCTCTACTAAAAATACAAAATTAGCCAGGCATGGTGGTGTGTGCCTGTAGTCCCAGCTACTTGGGAGGCTGAGGCAGGAGAATCACTTGAACCTGGGAGGCGGAGGTTGTGGTGAGCTGAGATCATGCCATTGCACTCTAGCCTGGGCAACAAGAGCAAAACTCTGTCTTAAAAAAAAAAAAAAAAAAGGCAAACGTGTATACAATACAGTAAGTATAGTGTCAACCACCAATATGAAGAAAATTCAAGCAGGATAGGCGAGAGTAGCTGGGAACATGGTCTGATGAATCCAATCAATGTGTTCAATGGAGCCGGAGCTCTGCTCTGAGCCTCTCTCTCTTTGCCCAGAGGATACTGGTTTTGGCCAGGTTGAAGTGGCCCCTGGCCTGGCTGGAGCTGTATCCTAAGGAGACGAGAAGGTGAAGAGCTGCTTCAAAGACGATGTAGCTGAGGAGCAGGCAAGGGCGGGGTTTCATCAGAGAGGAGCTCTGGACCAGGTGGGAGACTGTGCCCTTGGAGGACACCCAGTGGCAGTCCCTCATGGGGCACCACTGGAGAGGCACTTCATGCCAATTACAGCAGGTATTTACTCATCACCTACTATGAGCCCTGTGCTGGGCTTTGTACTATGAAAGGATTCAAGTGAGCATGAGGGCTGGGCTGATGCCTGACCTCAAGGAGCTTCCAGATGCTGGAGATACAAAACCCAGCTCCATAAAGGAAAGAAGCAAGCCAGATTCTGCAAGGGACTGAGTGTGGGGCACAGGTCACATAATCGTCTGGATAGGCAAACCTTCAAATCTCAGCCACAAAGAAAAAGTTCCACATTCAAACAAAGCCTGCAGCAGACCCAGGGGCTCTCCGGAGCAGCAATTCAGGATCCAAGCGGTTTCCATCTCTGTCTCCATCATCCTAAAACATATCTTCCAGGTCCCTGTGGCAGAGGGAGAGAGAGAGCTGGGTCACCCTGCACCAGTTTTTCAGTGCTTTAGCTTGGAAGTGACGCATGGCACTTCTCACAGCCCATTGGCCAGAACTGGTCACATGGTCCCAAACAAACTGCAAGGGAGGCTGGGAAATGAGGGAAGTGCATAAGTATTCCCTGGGAATAAAATGTCTTGACCCCAGTCACTCATTACTGCTGGGATCTGGGCAGGCTGAGTGCAAGACCTGGAGTTTGAAATGGGCATGGGACAGAGCGGTGAGCACCAGGCTTTGGATAAAAGAGCCCTGGGTTAGGCTTAAAGAAAACTGCTTGGCCACCTCTTGGCTGGGTGACTTGTGTAAATCTCTCATCTCTTTTAGCCTCAGTTTCTTCTAAAATGGGGGCAGTCAGAGCTCCCATCCAGAATCATTAGAGGAACGTGTATGAAAGGGCTGTCTGCACTGCAGAGAATGGATTCAATATAGTTGTCTGTGACACATCTCTATTTTCTTTAAGGTTCAAAGCAGTCCTAATATACACACTCTATTTCTGTCCCCAGGGCTTCTGTGTCCCACTGATCTTACCCTTTTCCACCAAAGTGCCCACGGCAGAAGAGAAACTGCCAGGACCTGGAGCCACCACTTAAAGCAACACCAAGGGCAACCACATGTCCTTGAAGTGTCTTGATTTTTCTCAACAATTCAGGTCAAGTTTGCATTCTACTACGTAAGATATAAGGGCTTATGGTAGAAACAATTGTATTCCTTCTCCCCCTAAGCTTCTGCTAAAATGGCAGCTCCAGGCTTAGCAAGAGCTTCCCCTGGCACCTGGGCACATGTCCATGGCAGACTCTGCCTCTCAAATTCCCAGGAAGGAGAGTACAGATTCCCTAGGAAGAGGCTCCCAGCTCTCCCAGATGTCCGCGGCTCTCACAGCTGTTTAAATGGACCCTGCAGTGGGCCAGCCCCAACCCAGGCAGCGTGCCCCTGCCCAGCCTCTCACCCCCAGCCCAGCCAGGAAATTGTCCCTGAATTAATCAAAGCACTTGCACTAGTCCCAACTCACCAGAGTCCTCCTCCAGCGGCCACTTTGTGTTGGGTAGATTAATTGCAGCTGGGGGAGGGGAGGGAATCCATTTTTAGAAAATCATTACTTTCAGAAAGAGAGCGGGGTGCTTCTGGCTGGGGGAAAACTGCTGAGTTAGCAGCTCAGGCCTCCTGCTTGAGAGCCGCCAGGAAACCGGGGACTGTGCAGGCTGCTCCTGGCTCCGAGGGTGGCAGCCTGGGCCCATGCACCCCTCCTCCTGAGGCCAGGGCACCCCAACCCTGCAGCCCTGGCTGTTGCTGGTCTTTGCTTCCTGCCCTGGCCTGGGCTTAGCAGTTGGATGACATTCTGAGCAGGAAGGAATCGCTTCAATATTGGCCACCCCGCTACTATCCATGGACTGGCTTTCCGACTGTCTTCTCTCACTTGCTGCAAAATCCACCACCCAGAGGGCACCACCAGCCTCTGACTGCAGCTGCGGGATGAAAAGAAGGGTGGGGACCCCTGATCACGGCTGGTTTCCTTGGATTGAGTATCTAATAAAGTATCTGAAATTGCCCTTAGTGTAAGTCAACATGATCAGATATTAGCAGTCTCACGTGGCTCAACCTAATTAGCATATGGTCAGCTCTTCACATGAATTTTCTCCCCAATCCCTATTTTAGCCTCACGAAAGTATAATACACACTTTATGCTTTGGAAATTGAGGTTTGAAGAGGTTGTGACTTGCCCAAGTGAGTGCTCAAACCCAGATCTGTCTGACCTTCAAACCCATGACTGTGAACCACATCCTATTTCACATCAGGCCCCGACCCCGCCTGCCCCCAGCACACCCTCAGGGACAGTCAGGAGTTGCTCATTGAGGGCACACCAGCTGAGCTGACACACAGGTCCTTTGCAGGCCCCTGAGTGTTGGGAGCTTAATAGACCCAGTGAGAAGTCGTCGCTTGCTGTAGGTTTGGGTGTAAATCCAGCTTCCATCACAGGCTGTGCACGTGGTCCTGGGCAAATCACTCACCCACTGGAGGGTCGGGCCTTTCCTGAATCAGGGAAGGCCTGCCCACATCCTCTGCGGCGTGGGGGCACAGGCAGCATGACTCTTGGTGTGCACGGACACGTACAAATGGCAGGTGTTGTTTCTGTTGCTCAGCAGTCAGATCAGCTTGGTCCTTCCAAACCAGAACTTGTTTTAGAAAAAACATACACAACGCCTTGAGCCAGGCCTGCTCAGAGAGATTAGATAACACAGAAGTGATGAAATCTGATGCTATCACTTAACAGCTGGCAGACTGTGGGCAATTCTTTGAACCTACTTATCTGTAGAATGGGAGTGATGATCACAGTATTCACTCGCAGAGTGGCTGTGAGGATCATATGGGACAATCCCAGTGAAAAGTGCTTAGAACACTGCCTAGCAGAGTCAGGACATACTCAGTGTTGCCTCTTGATGATGACGATGATGACCATTATTCCCAGCCCAAGCTAAGCCCACAGATATGCCTCGTTCATGAGACAAGTCCTGTCTGAGCACCACACCAGGAATTGTCAGGGCAGTGGATCCTAACTGAGACTCCAGTTGAGACCCCAGGGTGCCAAGAGCTTATAGTTCAGCAGGAGAGAGAATCTTACACTATTGATCACTCTTCAGGACAAAATTTTTTTTTTTTTTTTGAGACAGAGTTTCACTCTTGTTGCCCAGGCTGGAGTGCAATTGTGCAATCTTAGCTCACCACAATCTCTGCCTCCCAGGTTCAAGTGATTCTCCTGCTTCAGCCTCCCAAGTAGCTGGGATTACAGGCGCCAGCCACCACACCAGGCTAATTTTGTATTTTTAGTAGACGTAGGGGTTTCACCATGTTGGCCAGGATGGTCTCGAACTCCTGACCTCAGGTGATCTGCCTGCCTCAGCCTCCCAAAGTACTGGGATTACAGATGTGAGCCACTGCGCCCAGACAGACAGAAATTTTTTAAAGGGAGGAGGCCTCTTGGAGGAAGTGTTGCTTGCATCACATCCCAAAGGATAAGGAGGATAGTAATTGAAGTGGCCGCAAAGCACTTGCTGCATGGCAGGCCGGCAGCACGGTGCATCCCCCTGCATGCCTGGAACAAAAGATTGCTGTGTGTGGAGGGCTGGGGGCTCAGGGGAGAGGTTGGCAGAGGTGGATGCTGAAGGGCTACTTTGACCAGAGGTAAGGGAGACCCAGGGAAAACTAACAGGCCCTGAATTAAGTCATGCTAGTGGGGGTGGAGAAAAGAGAACGCTGAGAGAGACATTTGCATTTTATAATTATTGATTGAATGAAACAGGGTGGAGGGAATTTGTTTTTTTATTACGGGGGACAGGGGCAAGGATGGGGAATCCAGGTTTCTGGTTGGGACAACTGAGGCATCTACAGGTCCAAGGGAGACAGAACCACCAGAGCGATGCTGTCGTCCAGGGAGAGGGTATGACCCGGGCAGAGCCTGAGATCGAATTCTATAAGACACCCTGAAATTTAAGGGGTGAACTGAAAGGAAGGAGTACCAAGAGGCAGGAAAACTTCCTTCCAATGGGGTAGCTTCTCCGCCTACTCTGCTAATCTCAATGCCATCCGAGCTAAAAGTCCCACATCCTCTGCAAGCACCTGTGGCCCCAAGACCAGGCCTCCTCCTGGGTCCTCGCCTTTTCTTCTGCCTGCGCTGTTGCTGATCATCTCAGGTGTGGCATCTTGTCCCCCAGCATCACTCACAGGCACTGTCCAGGTCCATGTTACCTCCATGCCCACCGCGGCACAGTTCTGGGCACATTGAAGGTGCTCAGGAGATGACTGTGGGTGACGGGCTTGCCGGCAAAAAGAGGGAAGTGTCAGAAACCAGCAAATGCCAGACTCCTCCTAAGCACACCTCTTTCCCCACCATCCAGAATCAGCCATGCAGCCAGAACCCACACACCTACACCCCTGTGCCAGCCTCTCCTTCTTCCAGTTGCCACAGCTTCTGCCTCCCAAATCCAGAGGCCTTGCGCAAGTGGCAGGGCCAGGAGGAAACGTGGCGGACCACCCTCCCACCTCCTTTCCATTTCAGGGAGTTGTGGGACTGGAGTCACACAGGATCCTATCAAATAAACATCTCAACAGGGCACGGACCAAGCAGGAAGAACCACTCAGCCCGGAGTCAGATCCTGATCTCCCTAACCGCTTACTATCTTACTGTGTGACCTTGAGCAAGTCATTTCACCTCTCAAAGCCTCCATTTTTGCACAGCGTCCTAATGAAGATGAAATCAGAATTCCCTCAAATGCCTAGACATTATGCCTGGCACCTAGTGAAGCATTCAATAGATGATAGCTACTATTATTAAAGAGCTTCCCGGCATGCCAACACAACTTAGAGCAAGCTAAAATGACTTTGACAGCCCCCAGTGTGACACCTTCCCTCTCCACCCCTCCTCTGCCACTACCACCCTGGAGTTAATTAGAACCCTCCTTGGGCGTTTTCTAGAGATGAGATTTTGCACTTATTCTGGGTCACAGAACTACAATGGAAACAAGTTTCAGTTCAATGATAAAAAGCAAAAAGTGACCAGGCATGGTGGCCCACACCTGTAATCCCATCACTTTGGGAGGCCAAGGCGGGTGGATCACCTAAGGTCAGGAGTTTGAGACCAGCCTGACCAACATGATGAAACCCCATCTCTACTAAAAATACAAAATATTAGCCAGGTATGGTGGCAGGCGCCTGTAATCCCAGCTACTCAGGAGGCTCAGGAAGCAGAATTGCCTGAACCCGGGAGGCAGAGGCTGCAGTGAGCCGAGATCACTGCACTCCAGCCTGGGCAACAGAGCAAGACTCCATCTCCGGAAAAAAAAAAAAAAAAAAAAGCAAAAGCTACTTTGAGAGGTAGTGGGCTCCCCATCACATGTAAACAAGTTGGCCTGGATGACCACTTGGCATTAACGCCCTGGAGCATAAATCAACAATCAACATGTATTCATATTTCTTGCTACACAATCGTATTGTCATTCCCTTTAATGAAATTGTGGCGCCAGTAGGCTGTAGCGCTTTGGGTCATTTTTTGGCAAAACAGAAAGTTAGCTGTCCTATATTGGCCTTCCCAAAAGCTTTCATGAAATCATACAGGCTTATGATATCCAAAATCAAGGCCGGGCGCTGTGGCTCACGCCTGTAATCCCAGCACTTTGGGAGGCCGAGATGGGCGGATCACAAGGTCAGGAGATCGAGACCATCCTGGCTAACACGGTGAAACCCCGTCTCTACTAAAAATACAAAAATTAGCCGGGCGCGGTGGCGGGCGCCTGTAGTCCCATCCACACGGGAGGCTGAGGCAGGAGAATGGCGTGAACCCAGGAGGCGGAGCTTGCAGTGAGTGGAGATTGCGCCACCGCACTCCAGCCTGGGCAACAGAGCGAGACTCTGTCTCAAACAAAAACAAAAACAAACACAAAAACAAAATCTTAACCCCCACTTCAAAAGGCCCCCCTTCCTGGATATAAGGTTCAAAAGCCCTTACACAGACACCTGCACGGCCGTTAGTTTCGTACCCAATTTAGACCATCTCTTGTGCAAGATTTCCCGAATCTAAAACATGGCTCAGATCACGGCTCAGCAGCGAACCAAGGCAGGCTGATGCCAACACAGCACTGAAGAGGCATTTTGACTGCAAGTGCCACCAGGGCTGGGCTGGGGAAGGGGACTAGTGAACTGTCGCTTAAGTTCCACCAGACAAGGGAGGATACTGCAGAGTAGAACTTGGACTCTGTGACCTCTGTGGCCCAGGACAGTATTTGGGAGGGAGCCAGGAAGTGGCCTAGTCCCTCTGACCACCACTGACATTCAACCCCCACCTTCATCACCCCTCCAGGGCCTCAGGCCCAGGAAACTTCTCCTGGAATCCAGTCTGGCAGATGTATCTTAGGCTCGGGATTTAATGCCAAGCGAAGAGTTGGCAAGAACCAGATGAACCCAGGTTCTTGGGGCTAAATTTCCCCATCCATCCATCCATCCCTAATCCGGTCTCCTTCCCATCACCCTAGTTGTAATTCCTTGTCCTCAATTCTACAAGCTTTGAATTATCACCCACAGGGCTCCTGTAGGTTGTCTCCCATTACAAATTCAAGACACAAGGAGGGATGTCTGGGTAGCTGCAAGTCTTTCCAGCACTCTTGAAGACCAGGGCTGTTCTAGATGCCTCTGTTTTGTGGCCCATGTCTCCCCTCCTCCAAGCACTGGGCTGGGAAGACGCCAACTCAACTGAATTTCGATGAATACTCCTCCCCACTCCCTCCAAGCAGCAGAAGAAAAAGGAGCTGGAGGACAACATGAAATCAAGTGTACATTTTAAAAATCGTTTAATGGAACATAAACTCCTTTAGAAAAACATTCAGCTAGGTGATAACACCCATAGAAAAAAACACCAATTTTGTGTTTATCTTTTTTAATTTGGCATTTGTTATTTGCATTTATATTAAAGCAAAGTGCATCTTTTCTTTATTTTTCTTGTTTATACACATTGCACAATACATAAATAATGATGCTTATAAAACGTCTTTATATTTACAAGTAATAATATATTTATATATAACATAAAATACATTTTTTTCTTTAATAAATCTCAGGGTTTTTTTTCAGGAGTCCTTTCTCTCTCAAAGCACTACAATGCTAAATTTCCAATGAGAATGCTTCTCTTGTTCATTTAAACCTTTGTAGTTAGAAAAATAGCTTATGTTAAAGTCTAAACATGCTCATTGAGCTAAGAACAGTGTCAAAGTATCATACGAGTGTATGAGTTGTAGAAGAAATGAAAGAAGAGTTAGGTGTCAGCCTAGGATGGTACCTTGGGTTATGACGGACCAAATCCTTCTTGGAGGGAAGGGGACTGCTAAGCATGTCCCTCCCAGGGACGTCCCCGCTTGCTGGCCCAATAGCAGAGCTCAACACACAGGCTGGGAGCAGGGAGTGCTGAGCTGGTTTTCTAAGTCCGGGAAAAACCTGATGTCACCAGGGCAGGCAGGGGAGAGGCTGAGGGGAGAGGGCACTGGGTGAGCAATACTGTGATGGGGCTGCCCCGGCAGCCCTTAGGAAGCCCATTTCAGGGAGATCCAGGAGCAAATGGCCAAAAAAGAAAGACCTACAATGGCAGGGGCTGACGGGAAGGGAATAAGACAAGGATGAAAACAATTGATTCTGGTTCAGCCACTAGCAGGCTTGCTGCTCAGAAGCCTGTGGACAGGCCCGTGTCCTTGATGAGGGAGAGGAGGGGCAGGGGCTTTCCTAGGCTGGGGACACAGCCGTGCTCCTGGCAGCTGCTGGGACCCCTGCCGCCCAGGTACTGCCTCTGCCCCACTGAGCATGTCCAAGGAGCACGAGAGACACGGCTTGGGACTGCAAACCTCTCTGCTGGGGACATTCGTAAGAGACACAAAACAAAGCACATCGTCTCCCCATTTGCTGCTCCTGCACACGCGTGCACACACTCGTAGCCTCACACACACACACACACTCCTGACAAGTGAAATGATGACCGCCCCCCTTCATACGCTGCATTTGGTGGTGCTTGGATTTCTGCTTCCCCTCTTCCTATCAAGGTGTCCTGCCGATCATACCCACCCCCTCTTCCAAAAAACCCCCAACAATTCTTTTCATAAGCTATTTCTCAAAGAGCGAAACAAAACAGAACACAAACGAGGACAAGAAGAAGAAAACCAACCAGCCAACCAACAAACAAACAAAAAAACGACCAAAGAGTTTGCATGAAAAGCAAGCACTCAGGAGGAAAATATTAGCAGCAAAGTAGTTTGAAGTGTGGCCTGCTCAGCTCACGCTCTGTCCCCTCCACACGCGGCTACCGGCTGTTGAAGATGACCTCTAGCCAGCACGGGCAGCTGCTGATGAACTGGCGGGTGTAGCACTGGCCCCAGCCCTTCACAAAGCTGATCTGCACGGTAAAGCCCGTCCACGGCTGCTGCATAAACTCGTGGTCATTGGGCCGCTGCAGGCTGTACGCCTTCTCGTAGTCGAAAGCCTTGATGGAGAAACCGGGGAACACCTTGTGTACCAACAGCGTCCTGGAGTCCGGGTTGTCCAGTGTGGCGGACTTGATGAAGATGGGGTAACTGCTACGGTTGTACACCCACACGCCATCCACCTCCCGCGTCAGCTGGATGCCACAGCCGATTTTGCTCCGCACCTTCTGCACCAGCTGACTCTTGTTGTCCGAATTGAGCTGTCCGAGGCAAAAGCCATTCCCCTGAGGTAGATCATAGAAGATATCCAGAGAGGGCTCCTGGACACAGTAGAGCCTCCCCACTCTCGTCTTCTCCTCCCAGTATGCCACCACGCACCAGTGTGACCGATCCCCAGGCTCCAGAAGAAGTTGGGAATCTAGAAAACACAATGGCAGAGAGGGTTGGTGGGGACAGGCATTGGTGACTACTAGAATGAAGATACCCTCCACCCCGGTCACCAGCTCATCTCTCAGGACGAGACAGAAAGAAGGAGGCGGTGAGGATAGTCCTGGACTTGCCCAGGCTCTTACAGCCCTTTGACCAGGACCCTGCCTTTCTTTAAGCATAGGAAGCGCTGGGGGCTGCTTCTCTCCAGGCCCCTGCCTGTCAGGAGTCCAGTACACCAGCACCTGTGTCCACCTGGCCAACAAAGCCTCTTCTCTGCAGAGCACAGACTCAAAGACACCCTTAGTAACTTGGGTGGTCCAGTTTTAGGGCCGCAAAAAGCCTCAGCAACATGCTGGAGTTACAGATCTTTCAACCGGATGGAACCTTGAAGGCCAGCTCCTCCAGCCCCTTGTCATCCTGATGAGAAAACCAGGACCCAGACAGCCTGCTGCTGGAGTACCAGGGGATGACACAGCCAGAGCTAGAACCCAGGTGTCTAGACTCTGGGGCCACCTATGTGACGACGGTCTCTGGGTGCCTGTCACCCAGCTCTCAAATCAGTACCGTGGTCGTGAGGGACCTCTTTATCTGGTAAAAATAAAAATGAGAGTGGCTTGGGACAAAAACGTCTATATTCCTAATAGAAAAACAAGTCTCAGTGTGTCAGCAGCAGCCCTGTACACAAAGGGTGAATTCATGTCAAAATGCCAAATCACAACGTGCAGACCGGTATTAACCCAGGCTACCTTAACAAAGCTTCCTCCAGCCCAGACAGAAGATTATGTGTCTCAAATAGATGTGTTCCCCTTCTCTGCCGGCACCCCCGTCACCATGGGTGCCCCCTCTCTCCCCTCCTTCCACAGAAGCATCCGGAGCCTGCAGGGCGCCCTGCTCCGCCCTCATCCCTCCCCTGCAGGCCCCGCCCCGCTTCCCTACACAGGGCTCTTCCCACAGGCAGCCTGGGGGCTGGGGTGATTCTGGTAAGGTAATTTTCCTCAACAGGCGCTTGGAGGACTTTAAAAGGGGGGTCACACGGACGGAAAGGGAGCCCCGGCAGCGGGCATTCTGACTCCTCCTTAAGCAGGAGCCAGCGGGCAGGCCTCAGACTTGGGACCATAAATCTCCCCAGCCCAGCCAGACTGCAGGAACGCTGTGGTTTGTGGCAGCAGGGTGGAGACCGGAAGTCTTGTATTTGTTAACAAAAATGGGGACAGCAGAGGGGGGGAAGCAGAGGGGAAGGGCCCCATGTCGGTCAAGCCCTTGCCCTCGCTCCCTGCAGCCCCAGCTCCTCCCTCTCGGGAGCCTGGGGGGCACAAAGCAGGGGTTGAGTGTGAGATGTGTTTTGGTGTGGCCTTTGTATTCTGGAGTAACTGGGTTCAGAGTGAACGATGATGCGTTGCACCCTGCGGGGGGTCGACGGCGGAGGATGGGGCCGCATCCTGCTGCCCCAGCAGGCTGTGTAACTGGGGCAGCCCAGGACACCAACTCGCTCCAACTTTTCAGGCGTGTTAGGACCTGGGAACCCATTGGCTCCACTCAGTTGTTTTTTTTTTTTTTTTTTAAGTAGCAGCCAGCGTTGGATGGAGGTGCCCATCAGTAAGGCCGTACAAATGTGCACACTGCGGCCCGCTGAGGCAGCCACACACACACACCCTGAGTGGCGGTTCCCTACAGACGACCCCAGCTGGCCTTCCCAAATGCCTGCCCCAACAGCTCCACAAAAAGGGGACACTGAGGTCTCATTCCTTTCCCTCAACCCCCACCCCACTGAAAATCAACACCAGAAAACTGGCCGGTCACCGCCCCCCACTTATCTAGGAAGTCCAGTGGGTGTGCAAGACTGTGTCCATCATGTCAGTGTGTACGAGTGTGTGTTATATATGTTTCCGTGTGCACATACGTACTGGAACATATGGAAAACAAGACAGGGGCAGGGAGAAGGTGACTCATCAGCCATTTACTTGTTTCTGCAAAGTATCCATCAACTGCTAATAAACTTGTGAGCACTGGCAATCTTTGAATTTTCTTGCTGAGGGAGCTCAGCTCTGAAGGCTACACCAAAGACCCGAACGCCCATGGAGGGAAGGACACATTGGCATCACGTGTGAAGCGGGGCAGAAAGCCCTCTTCTGGGAGGCACAGGACATCCACCCTTTTGGTGGGGAGGAGGGTGTTTTGAAACACAAGAAGCTTTAGTTTATTTTCCCAATTCAGGACAACAAACCTGGCCTGGAAAGGAAGACTCAGGGAGTCGCTGGGAGGGAGGTGGGAGGGAGCGAGGATGGGAGACCTCAGCAGAGCCTCACAATGCTTTGTTTCATGCAGCGGGGACCCATGAAACCGGGCACCAGCCAACAGGAGGAGGAGGGGGAGGAGGAAGGGAGTGAGTGGAGTATGGACCTGAGATCGAGGTGCCCCCATGCCAAGCCTGTTAGCCACCTAGACAAGGGGTGGGAGCCTTGTCTGCCAAGGGCGGGGGCGTCTGGGGGCAGAGGAAGCTGGGTGGGGACTGGAGCCTGAGACCTGTAGCCGGAGGGGGAAGTATCAGGGGGGTTTCTGGTTCATCTGTGCAGCCCGCCAGCAATTTGCTGCCAGACACCCCCTGGAAAAAGCCCTTTTCTGCTGAGGTTAATGGCCCGGCCCAGAAAAACTGCAGTGCGTGGCTGTCAGCAGTGCGTGGAGGTCGTGAATGCCGCTGTGTTTGAACAAGGCCCCTGAAGTCCATTCGGTGCCCTAACCCACCGCACGGAGACTCCTGCCTGCTCCTCCCTCGCTGTCCCCTCCGGCTCCCCCACCAGCAGCCTCTGCCCTTCCGTTAGGACAGCTCCAGTCTCCTCCTGCCCGGCCTATTTCTAAGCACACACAAAAAAACAAGCTTTCCAGCAAAACCATTCGACAACAGCAAAGGCCCTTCCAACACACACCCTTGTGTGAACATCACACCTTCTGGGGACCCCGCACGACACCTCCCATTGCCAGTACAGAGATTCCCCTCTTTGCCCTGAATTCCCCGCCATTTGGGCTCATTTCTGGGAAATGCTCAGCTTCATCTTCACAGAAACACACTTCCCTGAATCGGGCCCACAGCCCGCACAGTCTCCCCACAAAGGTCTGTGTGGACGCTCTGCTCCCAGGGACTTCCCGGGCCACGTGTCGAGGGGCTGGGAAGTTCAATCAGTACAAGGACTAAGGAAGAGCCTTGGCCTCTCTCGCTGATATTTAACCTCCAAAGGCGAAACTCACAGTCCTTTGTTAACTTCCCTCAGCTTTATAACCTTTTCCGGTATTTTCCATAAACTTCTCCCCCTCCCCAGAAAACTGTACAGGGGCTTGTTTTAAAAGAGTATGTGCTCATTTTAAAGCATCCAAAAGAAAAGCTGTGCTGTAAAAAGCTCACTAATCAGATGCCTGCTCACAATTTTTTCTTTTTATTACAGTGTAGGGAATTTTTGGAGCAACACCAGAAAAATGCTGAATCTGCCTAAAATTCCTTTAAGGTGTTCCCCCACCTTCACCTTCCCCATTTCCCTTAAAGCATCAAATCCTCCCTTTAAAGGGAAAGGGGAGGTGGGCGTTGAGAAGGGAGAGGACCTCAGCCTCTGTTTGCGCTCCAATTGGGGAAGACCACTTAGCAAGGAGCTCCCTGACTCTCACAAAGAGTTATTTAATTACCCGGCTCATGAATGAACAGACCAGACCCTTCCAGGAGACCAGAGGCTCATGAATGAACCTCACACCCCAGGTCTCAATGGCACAGGGTGACCGGGCCTCAAGGCCACATTTTAGGTTAAGTAAGGAACTTTCCCCTTCTTAATTTTTTTTTTTTGAGACGGACCCTTGCTCTGTCGCCCAGGCTGGAGTGCGGTGGTGCAATCTCGGCTCACTGCCAGCTCCACCTCCCAGGTTCACGCCATTCTCTTGCCTCAGCCTCCTGAGTAGCTGGGACTACAGGCGCCCGCCACCACGCCCAGCTAATTTTTTGTATTTTTAGTAGAGATGAGGTTTCACCGTGTTAGCTAGGATGGTCTCGATCTCCTGACCTCGTGATCCACCCGCCTTGGCCTCCCAAAGTGCTGGGATTACAGGTGTGAGCCACCACACCCGGCCCCCTTCTTAAATTTTTAATTTGAAGGCGTCAGGAGAAGAAAAATGGGGGGAGGGAGGAAAGGCCTTGTTCAGTGCCTCAGCAATACCATTTCTGGTCTCCACCTGAAGGCAGAGGGCAGAGAGAGGCTCCAAGAACAGCCATGGGGTTCTGAGAACACGGGCAGGCATGGAAGAGAGGCTATACTGGGCCTGACTGGGCCCAGACACACAAAGGAGGTGCTTGTGGGGAGGGGGTTCCCAAGATTCCATTTAGGAACAAGGACAAGCTTGGGGAAAAAAGCCAGTAGAGACATGAACTCCATCAGCTGACACTCCATGGTTAAATGTGTCCAATTGCCAGAGTACTGGGAGCTGGGGTCAAAGGTGGGTGAGGAGGGGTCTCCACCAGCTCTCATCTCTGTGAGGCACTTGGATAATGAAGTAATATTCCTCTGCCAAAGTCCTACAGGGCCACGGGCTTATGAGCTCCCTCCTCTATGGTCCAACAGAGCAGAAGGCTGAGGACGGAGAAGTTGGGGAGGAAGAGCGTCTGGGCAGGCGTGGCCGCCTCCTGCAGGCCTCCCTGTGCCAATCAGGGGCAAACGAAGGGCAGAAATGTGGACATAACTTGCACCTGGCAACCTGGGAGCGCAAACATCACCACGCCTCGCCAACGCCAGGTCCAGGGTCCTTCTGTCCTCAGGACCCAGGCGCCGCCAACGGTTGCCTCATCCTGTCTCTCCCTCCATATCAGACATCTCAAAGGTTACCAGCACCCATTCCCTGCTCCCAACCCTGTCAGGAAATTGGCTGTTCTGATATCAACAAGCCCTCTTCAGGCACAAGCCTGAGATAAAAAGGGACTCCAGTGCCAATCTATCCCATCTATTCTCACCCCAAATCATCATAATTCACAAGGACCCTTGCTGGTCTCTTGTTTTCTAGGCAAATCCCCCCCGCAGCAACCCCACCAAATAGAGACCTGTAAAACTTGCTGAGACATCTGGGCTCACTTTAAGACCTGGGGCCGTCTCTAATCCACCATGCTCACAGCCTCATCCAGAAGAGGAAATAGGACCCCAGAGCTCCCTCAGACTCCTCAGGAAACACAGACAATGCTGGGGTTTAGAGCGAGTTCCTCATGGAGGAAACAAACCAAAATGTTTCAGGTAAACTCTGAGTTACTCAGAAAATGCTGGCACCCAACCCATCTCCACCACCCCACGCTCCTTCCCCAAACAGATCAGAGGATGAATCCTGGCTGGTGGAAGGTTGACCTGAGAACAATGGTTTTTTTTTTTCATGTTTTGCAACATCTCTAGTGAAGTGAGATAGCTGGACTTGGGGGTGGGCAGGGGGTGCCACAGGGTCTCCTTCAAAGGCCAGGCAGCTCTCTGGTTCCCGGGCCCAGTAGGCTTCGTTTCCACCCCTCGGGGATTTCTAGCCATGGCAGAACCCCTGCCCCCGTGCCAACCCCAGAGGTGAGCTGACCAGCTACAGACTCAGACACACCAACCTCGCATGCAGCCTTGGGGTAACTTCAGCTCATCCCTAAAACGGGGCTCCCCCAAGGCCAGCCTCATAAGGTTGCTGTACCAATTTGATGCAAAAGTGATTGAGGCCAGTTGAGGAGAGTGCTGCACACACGTTGGTCTCATCTCTGAGGCTCCTGGGTTCTCCAGCTGCTCAGAAAATGCCCACCAGTCTTCCCAATTGTCTCCACAGCCCCACACCCCATGGGAGGACAGTTCTGGGCCAATGCCTATACTTAATAAGCATTTACTTTGCATAGGCTGTGTTCTCTAAGTGGCTCATGACAACAAGCCTCTGAGGCTGCATACTATCACCAGTGTCTTCAAAAAGGGAGTAGTGGGGGTGAAGCACAAGTCACCGGCTTGTGCAGAGCTATACTTCAAGCCCAGAATATTGCCTGGTGTGAGCTGTGGACACAGGCCTCTAAAGCCACCAAGCCCCACTGTTCCTCTCCAAAGTGTCCTTCAGAACACACTTTGGAAATGCTGCACCAGCTTTTAGAGCTGAGCATGGGGTGCAACTTCCCTGCAGCAAGAAGTGGGGGGTGAAATGGCTTTTTGCCAGCAAGCTGCTCTGTGACCTTGGCCAAGTGGCTTGCCCTCTCAGGGTCTCAGTTTGACCTGTCCATAAATAATGTAAAGGGGACAAGGGAAGATGGCCCCATGGGCCCCCTTCTGGCCTTCATGGTCTCTGGCTGCACTCTGATTCTCAGTATTAAACAACACTGGTTCCATTTATTTTTACAACCTTCCAGAGAGTAAGAAAACCACTTTGAGGAGCAGGGTACATTTTTGCATTTAATTTGCAACTATAAAACAAAATCAAATCAAAAGGGAAAGGAGGTTTTGAGTCAGGCTTTGCTGTGTCCATCTCTAAATCAACTTTTTGTTTTTTAATTTCAAATAGTCAGAAATGAGTTTTTACTCTGTCTTACTATTCATCACCCTCAAGAGACGGTGGGCCCCCAGGAGAGGATCTCTTTTATCACTGTCATCCTTCCACTGTCTGCCCAGGTTTGGTTCCCTGAAGTTTCTCCTCCCATCACCGCCCTCAATGCCACCTCTCCCAAGCCTACATATTTGGCAGATCTTGCTGGTCTAGAACACTAATTAGTGACTGTGTCCTTACAAATTACGTTAAATAATCAATTCCTGGAACTAAAATGTACTCCCTGGCTCCCCAAACTGGTCCCACACCACCTCCCAAAACCCCCAAACATCTGAGTCTGAAGCCCCCAACCTGGGGATAAATGCTCCGAAGAGCGTTTATCTTGCCATGGAGAATGTAATTGAGGGTGGCACAGGGCAGGGGAGGAAAGCCACACAAATCAAAAGCTCTTGTCTGTCTCGCCAGCCAGGCTGACGCGGCTTCCTGTGCCCCAGCATTCAGCCATGCAAATTATAGCGTGTACCCAGCTGCCTGCAGCCACTGCTGTCTGAGGAGGCCCGCTCTGCCCAGGCTCCTCTGAGAGAGGCCTCAGAGGAAGGGTGGGGACTCCCGACCCAGCCAACTCCATTCATAATATTGACAGTAAAGGGCCTCTCTGGCTGCTGTTTAGTGTGCATGCAGCCGAATCATTTCTCAAGTTCGAATTTCCAGATACTTCCCCTCCATGGTGCACCAACCAGGTTCCCACTGTTACTCCCCAAGTAACTCAGAGCAGCTCTCTTCAGAAAGGGGGTTCACATATGAGCAGGCACAGAAGCCCTCAGCCCTGCATGGCATTGTCTGATCAGCTGCCTTCCCTCTGGGCATGACCCTGACACCCCCAGGAAGGCACAAGGGCTGGGACAAGCATGGAACAGAAAGTCTGTCATGTCCAAGAGAGACATCCAAGTCAAGTCTCTTACCTCACCCACCTACCCACCTGCCACCCTGAGAGTGTCAGGAGATTCCCCAAATTCCCTATCTGGATTCCCATCTGGGCAGTTGACACTGAATGCTGATTCTCTCTCTCTCACACACACACACACACACACACACACACACACATTAAAGCATCATGAAAATCTTAATAGAAACCACTGCATCATAAGCCAATTTTCTAAAAGGACAAAACCCCTAGAAGGACAGGACAGTTTTTCCCTGGTTTTGCAGGTGTGGGGGCTCTGTGCCTGCAAGAAACCAAGCTACTTTTGCCGTGGGCCTCGTTGTAATAAAGTCCCAGGGCACCAGGACCCCTAAGTCCTTGGAAGGTATCACAGGACCCAAAGGCAGACCCTGCCCTCTCCCACCCCATCCCCCACAGGTCCAACTCCACTCCAGTTTCTAGAGGGTAGGAGAGCTGTCTGAAGACGTGGAAAAATACAGCGAGAAACAAAAGTCCTTTTCATTCCTCCCCTCCCCCGGCTCCCCTTGTTCCATAACAATTATGAAAACTGTTGGATGGGATGGCATTTTGAACATTTACTGCATTCCAGCCAATAAATTCCAATGCAGGATCCGATGGAAAAGATCTCTCCTCTCCGGCAAGCTCCCTCCCTGTGCACTCCCAGCCCTCATTCCATCTCTCACTTTACAACCCAATACCAGGGCCTGGCCAGGCCAGGGCCGCACTGTACTTAGAGGGAAAAACAACAGTACGACAGCCTGGAGACAGCGTGCAGACTGGAAAAGTTAATCATTACTTCTGTCTGCCTCCGTAATCTAATCTCTCCCGCTTGGACACACTCACTGTTCAGCCATCCCAGCCCTTTCACCCCTGAAGCACCCAGGACCTCCTAGACCCGAGCCCCCACTCCCTCTGGCGGGCCCTCCCACTCCTAACCTCCAGTTAGGAGGTCAAGGGAATAAAAGAAGAATGAAAGGGTCCCCCACCCAGAAGCTGCTGTCACAAGGCCCTGGAGTCCAACACACACAGCCAGACGCTCTGTGCTGGGTGCCCCACCTTTCAGAGCCTCCAGGTCTCCCATAAACATGGGCTCCCATAAATGTGAGCTCCAAATCTGGCTGGTGACTGCAGCAGCCCAGCACTGCCCCTCCCCCACCGTGCAGGGACAGACTGCCCCCTCCCCCCTTTCTCACTCCCTCTGCCCCAGGATTCACCCTCAAGCCCACCCGCAGTCGGTAGGGCTCCCCCACCCCATGTGATCAGTGTGTGCCGACACACAAGTCAAGGAGGCTCTGCCGTTGGCGATGCCTTAAAAAATTAAACACAGAATGACAGTGTAATTTAGCAATTCCACCTCTGGGTATATACCCAGAAGAACTGAAAGCGGGGGCTCCTACGGTATTTGCGCATCCATGTTCACAGCAGCATTATTCACAATAGCCAAAAGGTAGAAGCAAGCCAAGTGTCCATCAAGCACTAAATCAACCAAACATGGGATATTCACACAATAAAATATTATTCAGCCTTAAAAAAGAAGGAAATTCTGACATACCCTACAGTAAGGATGAACCCTGAGGCCATTATGTTAAATAAGCCAATCACAAAAGCACAAACACTGTCTGATTCCACGATTCTATGAAGTACCTAGAGGAGGAGGCAAATTCATAGACAGAAAGGAGAATGGTGGGTGCCAAGTGCTGGGGGGAGGGGAGAAGGGAAGTTAGTGTTCCATGGGAACAGTTTCAGCTAGGGAAGATGAAAGTTCTGGAGGTGGACGGTGGGGATAACAGCACAATATGAAGGTACTTAATGCCACAGAACTAAACACTTAAAAATTGTTAATATGGTAAATTTTATATATATTTTACCACAACAAAAGAGAAGAAAAAAGGCCTCAGCTCTCTTAATGCTCTCCTTTGCACCCCCGTAACCAGTCCTCGTAAGCATGGAGTTCCTGAATTGGGGATTCCACGGGTGGGACTGGGCTTCAGCAAAGATAGCGGCCCCCTGCAAATGTATACAAATTGTAGTATATCGTGCATTTTTCTGGACAGTCCTCAGTTTTCACCCATACTTGGAAGAGTTTGCAAGTCAAGAGACAGGAAGAAGTCTTTGGCTTCCATAGGGATATCTCATCAATGGCAGGTCATTCCCACACCCCTCAAACCCAAGAGACAAAGATCACAGATCACTGAAGGGACTCAGCAGCCAAGCCCAAGCCCTTATTCTGCAGATGAGAAAACTGAGGCCCAGAACACAGAAATGGCTCCTGCAAGGCCATGTGGCCAGCCAGGGTTTGAGACACTCGGTCTCAACCCAGGAGGGCAGGCCAGTGTCTAGCGACAAAAAAGGTGGAGGATGCTGGCCCCGCCATTGTAATTCTCTCCCAGCCCCCTCCTGGGACTACAGCATCCTGGACACCCTGGGGAGAAGAGGAGGCTTTTGAACCTTTGCAGGCTCCACGATCCAGGGCTCTTCCCCAGGAAACAGCCCTCCAACGGGGTTTTGATTGTGTCCCCACTGAGCAAGAGATGGGGCCCATCTATTTGTAAGAACAGTATGGTGCACTCAGATCACACTGAGAACTAAGTTTTTAATTTTCCCTCTTGGTTATTGATTCATGAGGGGGTGGGGCAGGACTGGCTCAGAGGCTGCAGTGGGGCTGACCAGGTACCCAGGCCCAGCTCTTGACGACCCTCACTTAGCCTGCTGGGGAAGGAGACACTTAACAGCGTCATGAGGTGACTGGAAGGTGGGACAGGAGACAGGGACAATCATTTAACCTCCGAGTGAGCCACCCCAGAAAATGCAGACAGCCAATCTGCTAACGGCACAGTCATATCTTGGCGTCTTATTGTTTTTGTTCCGTTGAGTGACAGTCGCAGATCAAAACGTAAGAAAGCTATACTGAAATGAGCACACAGTTGCTGGCCTGGTTATCTGAGTTGTCTTCTGGCTGAAAGAAACTCCCAACTTTGCAAGATGAAACTGGAGTTGAGACCAGATCTTCCCTTTCTGCTCTGATCAAACCTCCCAGCAAAAGCAGCGCTCCCCGCCTTTTCTTCCTGGGGCTCCACGGAGGAGCAAGAGTAATTCAATTAGTGAACTCCACACAGCTCGGAAGCCATCGCTTGGCCCCAGGGGAACAGACAGGGAAGGATGAACGTGAAAATGAAACACCCTGGTAACTGCATCTTAGATTATTTCATCCAAACCCAACCCCAGACAGGCCAGGGCCTCACACGCAGGGCTGACACCTCAGAAACGGGCTTAACTCTCAGATTTAAAATTAAAAAGCAACAGTTTCATCCCCTAGATGGTCTTCATGAGAATCAAGTCCTCTGGAGTTACAAAGGGAAAGTCACTCCTGGGCTTCGAAAACATCCCACTTCCCCTCTGGCTGTCAAGACATCAGATACTGTCTTTCCAGATGTTTCCCCACCCCTTGGCTGTGGTCCACTGAGGAGCCTGGCGCTAGGCTGGTCACTTCCACTCTGTGCTGTGCCCCAGGTACTACCAGGGTCTGGAGGGTGGATTATAACCACAGCTCCTGTTCTTCCTGCTGTCATCTTACAATCAGCAAGAAGAGGGGTGGGGAGGCGGGCTGGAACCAAAACCCGGGAGACCTACCTCTGTTTCTGTTTATCCACAAGCTTTATCTCAATTCTCAACAGACCACACAACCAAAGCAGAAGCAGAAGTAGATGACTCAAGAGCTCTGCCTACTCCAGGGGGCCCACCCCTGCACCTCCCTCACCTATGGCCTGGCTTCATGGAGGGACCAGGCTCTTCTGTCCTACAGAAGCTGCCCCGGCCTGCCTCCAGATGGAGGCAACTCATATTCAATCCCCCCTCCCCACGGCTCCATCCCCATGGATTCAACATCACCTTCGGACAAGCCACTCCATCTGCCAATTCTTAACTCTATCGCGGCCCAGGAACTGGCCCTCTGCACAGCACATAGCCTGGCATATCATAGGTGTCAATACATATGTGCTCCATAAACGAATCACAGGGACACACTGGCTTCTTCCAAAGCAGCGGGCCCACCTAGCTTCACACCCAAGAGAGGGAGGCACATGTGAACCCACCGGAGAGGGGAGCACACCTTCTAAGCAGGAAGTCAGTCAGAAGGACCAAGTCCCTCTCCCGGACTCCCTGCGGAGGACGCAAGAGAGAAGCCCTGTTCTGCGCCAGGCCGAGAGCAGCGGCTGTAGCAGATGCTGCTGAAAGGTGTTTCCAAGGCAGGCGCCGGCCCGCCAACCTCTGCCGGCACACCACCTGCCCACAGCATTCTGCTTTGGCGTCCCGCTCTGTTTGGACAAGTTACCCCACCAAGTGTTCAACAATGCTTTTACACACCCCAGGGCCCTTGTTGTGTTATGAAAACAAAACAAAGCACGCTAAGGAAAAAGCTGGGAGGGTGGGGGTGAGCGTGAGTGGAGAATGGGCCAGCCACACACACAGGTCTCTTTCTTTCTGGTCTCTATCCTAAAGATGGTTCCTTGGCAGCACGGGGCCGGGGCAATGTCCCATGCCCTGTGTCATTAGAACAATGACATCAACCAAGAGGGGATTTAGAAACCCAGAGACAAATAAATGGAACTGGACCTCATCTACACCACTGTAGGGCTGTGGCAAGCCCCCTCTCTGGGAGATGCTTCTAGGAGAACCGTATCACCCCTTCCTCCAAAGCACAGCACAGTTACTGGACACGGCTGTACCAGGGGAGCTCCGAGACCCATTTCCCCTCCACTCCTCAGTAGCACCCTAGAAACAGTCTCAGGAAAGTTACAGAACTCCTGCAGGATGAGGGGGACTCGGTGGCTTGAAAATACAAAGGCAGCCCTGAGTTCCCAGCGGCTAAATGCCAGGCACGTCTGCTAGGAAAAGGCAGTACCGGGGTGAGTAAAAAGGCTAAAGGCGTGAGTAAATTCTTACCTACCCCTCATCCAAAAAAAAAAAAAAAAAATACAATCTTTTTTTTGCAAGTTAAAACTGAGCTAATGACACTGGGTGGGGCTCAGTGTTGAGGACTCCGCGGCCAAACCAGAATTAGCTTCCAGCCAAGAGCTGCTTGGCCTAAAAAAAAAAAAAAAAAAAAAAAAAAAAAAAAAAAAAAAAAAAAAAAAGAAAAAAAAAAAAAAAAAAAAAAAAAAAAAAAAAAAAAAAAAAAAAAAAAAAAAAAAAAAAAAAAAAAAAAAAAAAAAAGAAAAAAAAAAAAAAAAAAAAAAAAAGAAAAAAAAAAAAAAAGAAAAAAAAAAAAAAAAAAAAAAAAAAAAAAAGAAAAAAAAAAAAAAAAAAAAAATACCATTTGGGGAAGGAAGCTGAAAAAGTCAAGAAAGATTCTTTAGTAAAATGGGAAATAAGGCTGCAGTTAACATTTCAACTGAAGGTGACCCTTCTGGTGAAATATTTTTTTTAATAATAAAAATAACATGAAGTTCTCAAACAGCCTCTTTCTTAAAGAAAATGGCTGTGTACATGTTCTCGTGGGAGTGGAAGGGAAGAAAAAAAAAAACACAAAACAGAAAACAGGCTAGCCGTTTCTCAGCCACTACCTTTCACGAACCACTTTTTTCTGGAGTTCTTCTTAAAAAAGAGGTGACGCAATTTCCTGTCTTGTCCCAATATTTCCTGTTAACTTACAAGGTGAAAGTTATCGCCCTGTTTTAAATAACTGTCCTCAACACCGCTGAAAGTCCCTTTTCCCAGCCAGTGCCCACCCCGATTAAAACATGTCCCCATCTTAGAGTATAACTACGATCATTTTCTACACCTTTAAGAGTTGGCTTCAAAAGAAGCCTGTTTCTCTCTATGGCAGATACTGAATCTACAGGGGCGGCTTCCACGGGAATGGCGCTAGTAGCCCAGATCTCCAAGGTGAACCCACAGAGAGAAACAGAGAGGCTGGGGGGCAGCCGAGTCCCCCAAGTGAGCCAACAGGTTTAGGTAGAGTGGCCAGGATCAGGTGAGTGTTGCTTTCTTGGTGTGTTAACCACTAAATTGAGAACTGTGCCTCAGCAGTTAATAATATCTTCCTGCTGAAAATAGCCGGGAGAGGAAGCCTCTGTGTGACAGTGGGCAGGCGGCCAGCCTTGGGGCTAGCCATTCAATACTGAGCGAGAGGTGGTAGGGCCAGTGGTGACCTCCCAGCGGCTGTGCTTACAGTATCCTTTCACGAGGCTCCTGTGAAGGGAGGGCGCCCGGGCCAGTCACCTGCGGCCTCTGCAGCCCTAGAACTTGGGCAAGGACATCACAGGGACTGGGGTCTCCAGCGGCCCAGGAAGGGTCTGGATCGCCAGCTTTGGGAGCCAACCCTGGCACCATCCTGGTTCACAGTCACTAGGCTGGGCAGGCCAGGGGACCCCCGCGGCGTGAGAACAAACATATTCACTTCCCCTGGCAGAAAAGTCAGGCCAGGAATCAAACCAGAGGGAACTTTCCTGTCTCTCATTTCTGGAACCCACGAAGAAAAACGGAAGGTCGAAAGATCAACACAGATGTGTCTGCTTGCTCAGGTAACACACAGCAGAAGGCCAGGCCTGGTGGCTCACGCCTATAATCCAGCACTTTGGGCGGCCAAGTTGGGCGGATCACTTGAGGTTAGGAGTTCGAGACCAGTCTGGCCAACACGGTGAAACCCCCCTTCTACTAGAAAAAAATTAGCCAGGCATGGTGTTGCACACCTGTAATCCCAGCTGCTAGGAAGGCTGAAGCATGAGAATGGCTTGAATCCGGGAGGTGGAGGTTGCAGTGAGCCGAGATCGCGCCATGCACTCTAGCAGGGGTGACAGAGTGACACTCTATCTCAAAACGCGCACACACACACACACACACACCCCCCAGAGATCCCAGGCAGGCTACCAGCCTTGCTCCCTGGCCCATCAATGTACTTCCCATGCGACCTCAGGGCTGCCACCAAAACAAATGTCTACCATCATCAGGTCCCAGGCAACTAACAGAAGTCTCTCCAATGTTACTCTCCACAATCATTGTTCCTTATAGATTATCCAAATATCTGCATGTATTTAAAACCTTCCGCTGGCCATTTTTTTGGTCAAAACTGTGGTAAAATACACGTACATTCAGAGAACTGTGCAACCATCACCACTCTCCAGTTCCAGAACATTTTCCTCGCCCCAAAAGGAAACCCGGTCCCATGGGTCCCTTTTACAATCCCATTCATGACAGCAAAGCAAAACAGTGGACCATGTATACTTAATAATAGTTTTCTCTCAAATGTTTCTACAAGCAAGCAAAAAACCTATCTGGGAAGCTGAATCCCGAGGGATTTTAGTGTGGTGAGCAAGTCTAGGAACCAGCACTTTATACTTTTGTTTTCTTCTGCCAGGTGAAGACAACTGCTTTGAGGATGCTGCTCCGAGTTCAAGGCCTGGACCGAAGGGAATAAAGACCTGCCTGGCCATCATAATTCTGCAAGGAATTATGACACAGTAACAGCAATAATAGAGGAGCAAAGAGGCCAGGCGCAGTGGCTCATGCCTGGAATCCCAGCACTTTGGGAGGCCAAGGCAGGCGGATCACTGGAGATCAGGGGTTTGAGACCAGCCTGACCAAAATAGCAAAACCCTGTCTCTACAAAAAATACAAAAATTAGCTAGGCATGCATGGTGGCACACGCCTGTAATCCAACTACTCAGAGGCTGAGGCAGGAGAGTGGCCTGAACCCAGGAGGCAGAGGTTGCAGTGAGTCGAGATCCCACCATTGCACTCCAGCATGGGTGACAGAGCAAAACTCCGTCTCAAATTACAAAAAAAATAAAATAAAATAAAAAGTAAAAAAAATTTTAAGAAGCAAAGGAAGCCAAACTTGATCATGAATTCTTCAGCATTTCCTCCCTTTTCACTGCTCCACTGGCTCTGAGCTTGCCACGGAGGTCCCATAGGTGTACAAGTCTACGCAGCTACAGCCAGGCTTTGCTGTAAAGGCCTGTGTGTGTGTGTGTGTGTGTGTGTGTGTGTGTGTGTCTGTAGGAAGTGAAGGGCAATCAGCGTGCTAGAGCGTCACCAAAAGTGACACCACCCGAAGCCTGGCCTTCACCTGGCCCCCTCTCCCTTTGCTGGCCCAGTTCTGCCTGGGGACAGGATGCGTGAGGCAGCAGACCAGCTTGTCTGGCCGGCAGAGCAGCCTAAATTTGCTCCAGAGATTTTAAATGCTGTCACCCTGTATTTAACCCCTGCCTGACTGCCACATTCTTTCCAGGACAAAAGGGGTTTTATCAGTAAGCCCTTCTCCAGGGGGAAGTGCATGACCTGGGGCACTGCAGAAGAGGCGGGGTCCAGGACTGGTCTTCACCAGGGTGTGGGTGTGCACCAGGTGAGCCCGCCCTAGCCCTGACTCATCCTGTTGGCAGGTGTTTAAGGAGAGGCAGAAGGTCTCGAGTTCCAGACTGTCATTTCTCACAGTGGCCTGCAGGGTACTAAGGCGATGGGAAGGAAGGAGCTTTCTCATGGTCACAAGCACCTGTCCACCTGAGTCCCCCAAAGTCCATGCTCATGAGCACTTGGGTGAAAGGCCCACGTGCCTGTGAGCTCAACCTATGCCCCCTACCCTCACTCCACAATGGCATTAGAGATCTCAGTGAAACCGTGAGCTGTTTTGTAGCCAGGCATGGGGAGGTGACTTAATTTAAAGGAGGGAGGAAGGACAGCATTAGGAGATATACTTAATGTAAATGACGAGTTAATGGATGCAGCACACCAACATGGCACATGTATACATATGTAACAAACCTGCACGTTGTGCACATGTACCCTAGAACCTAAAGTATAATAAAAGAAAAAAATTTTAAAAAATAAAAAAATTTTAAAAAGCAGAGCAACAGGCACCCAGGTTCCCAGTTCACGATCACAATTCCAAGCCAGACAATGAATAATTGTTCACGTGCAGCTGATTAACTTTCCTTAAAACAGGATGGAGCAATGTTTCCTAAGCTACTTGGTTTGAGCCCAAGTCAACTGTGGACTGAGCCAGGGGTGCATTTTCAGATTATACAGGTATTTTTGAAGGCTCTCCTCTGAGACTATGACAGATGCCAGCAGGGATCAAAGAGATGGAGAGAGAAACATTCTTGAATGCTGAATGGATACTGACTCAAGGACGCTCCCATCCCCCAGACTTGTGAACTAGTGGCCACAGATGAATCTTAAGACCTTAGCAAAAGAGTTGGCCACCCTTGGGTTGGAGGCCTGGTGCCGGGTCTCTCCAACAAGTATGACTTTGCACAGCCAAGAGATGGAGTTTCCCAGGACACGTGAGCACTTCTGTCTCCACTGCCTCCTACCTCCCTCCTTGAGATCCATGGGAGCATTTCTTTTGAAGTTTAAATAACTACAAGTGGTTGCTGGCTTCCAATCCCTACCCTAACTGGGGAGGTCCATATGGCTGAGGCCGAGCCAGTTCCAGACATTCATACATAAAGGAGGAGGCTAGAAGATGAGTCTGCAGTTGAATAACCTAGAACTCACAAGGGAGATGCTGCTCCCTCAACCCACCCAAACCAGGACAGCAGACAGGCAAAATGAAAGCCCCCAGACAGAAACTCCAGATGGAGGCTGCAAAGATGATAGCTTCCAACAGATGCTTTGCATTCCCAGTGATCCCCGGAAAGCTCTGGGAGCAAATCCTTTCCATTTCCACGACGAATCTGAGCCTAGAGGCTTCCAAGCTACATAAGACCTCTCAGGTGATCTTCCTGAGCCATGACACATCCATGTCCAAGCAGCGGCAAGGACCTGTTCGGGAGTTGCATGCCTTTCAAAAGACACCCATCCCAGAGGGTCGGGCGCAGACTGCCAAATCACAATGCAGAATCCATTCACAAACTCCACCCACCAAGTCCACAACCTCTTGGAGAGGCCACCCTGACATCAACCCACCCCAGCGACAGGGACCCACCCTATCCCAGAGCCTGCCTGTGGGCATCTGCACAGTCTCATGTGTTTGCGCACGGGATTGTCTCTCTGCACGTCTGTGGCAACACCCACCCACCCCCTCACCCACCCCCTCAACACACACACACACACACACACATCCACACACAAGCCTGCACCCAGCAATCCATCTGTCTCAGAAAGCCAGCTGTCAAAAATGAAAGTACAATCTCCTGGAAGCAAGTCGCTGCCTTCTAAAAATGTCCCGTTTTCCCAGACCGAGGAAACTTGCAGGGGTGGGGTGTGTTTCACTGCAAGTCCCTAACGACCAGGCCCGTCTTCTACCCACCCCCACCACTCCCCCAAAAGAAAGCTGCAATGCTGGAATTCCAACCTGCAGCCAGCAGCCCCGCCCCCAGGCTCCTACCCACCCACTCCCCTTCCTCCCTGGCAGTTTGCAAGGGCGCAGGAAAGGGAAGGGCCAGCCTTGGAGTCACCCCTGCATTTCAGGAGGGGACAGGCCATTGAGCACACCCCACCCCCACCTCCAAGGCACACATTTTCACATTTGGCTGTTTTTTCTTTCCCTTCTTCCCTTGCCAAAAGAATCAAGCCCTGGCTCCTGCTGCCGACCTTCCTCCCACCCTAAACTGAGCCCCATTCATTAAGCCCGCTCTCAACCAGGGCAGGACAGGAAGGAAAACAGCACACAGGGCCTGTGAAAGAGGCTCAGAGAGGTTATTTCAAGGAGGAGGAGGGAGAAACTCCTCACTGGCGTTTTCACTGCTCCCCACCTTGCTGCCAGGCTCCCAACCCCCAACCTCAGTGTCTGCTATGCCCCTTCCCCCATCCAGCCCTGCCACATCCAGGCACTGGCCTCATCCTCAGCAAGGCAGACACACCCAGGCCACCCCCCATGGAAGGATCAACTTCGTGAAAAGGAGGAGGTTTGGGCTTTCTCCATTTACAAAACTCTCTGCCCTGGACCAGGGCCAATAGAGTTCCCTTTTGGAAGGCATTCTCGCTACAAAGAGGACAGCCCTGGGCTTTTCTCCGTGCCCATCGCCTCCCCTCCAGATGCCCCCAAGCCAGTGACATCAACCGCCAAAACACTGTACCCTCCCCACCATGGCCCATTATGAATACACTGCACCAACTCTGAACTGAAAGAAGAAAGAGCTCAAACTTTGAAGCCTTCGGAATTAGTAAATCAAGGGAAGAAATTCAAAACAAATGCTCTTTCCATGTGGAGGGCCCCCCTTTTTCCTTTCTGCAGCCTTCTGAAGCCACGCTGCCCCTTCAGGGAGTCACTGCTTCTTCCTAGCAGCTCCTTATTAATATCTGTGTCTACAATCACCTGGGGTGTGAGGGGAAGGAGTTAATGATTGTTTTACCCCCAGTTTCTTTCTAGGACTGGAAGAGCTTTGGGGAACAAAAAGCCCACCCATCGGCTGGGTGCGGTAGCTCACACCTGTAATCCCAGCACTTGGGGAGGCCGGGGTGGATGGATCACCTGAGGTCAGGAGTTTGAGACCAGCCTGGCCAACATGGTGAAACCCCGTCTCTACTAAAAATACAAAAAATTAGCCGGGCATGGTGGTGGGTGCCTGTAATCCCAGCTACTTGGGAGGCTGAGGCAGGAGAATTGCTTGAACCTGGGAGGCGGAGGTTGCAGTGAGCCGATATCGTGCCACTGCCCTCCAGCCTAGGTGACAGAGCGAGACTCTGTCAAAAATAAAAAATAAAAAAAAAAGCCCACCCATCTCCTGAGGGCTCCACAGGTCACATGGCATGGGCGGGTGGGTGAGGAGGCGCTCAGGCTGGCATCTCAGCCTGTGTCGCCATTTCCTCCAGCAGGGGAGACAGACAAGATGTTATCAATAAGACAAACCTTCCGAAAGGACCTTTTCAAAAGCTGCCACTTCCCTTGCTTATTTCATGTGGTTTGGAGGGGCCGGGGCTCCTCCCTGCACATTCAGGGTTTAAAAAATAAAACTATCTAACAACATCCTGAGCGTGTTATTCTACTGAGACCCTTTCCTCTCATTGGCCTTCTTTCTTTCAAGAACTCTCTTAGCCTTAGAAAGCAGAAAAGATGCAGTTCACACACTGCTGCCTTTTCTCCCTCTGTCCACTCCCACTGTCCTGCCTGAAGCCCCCTCCCTTCTCTGGGTCCCTCTTTTTCCTGCTTAATTCTCATTAGAAGCTTTGAATAAACAATACCCTCAGTCTCGGATAACAGTCAGAGTATATATTGCATTGAAATGAAAACAAACAAGGGTCTCCCTAAAGACGTTCTCAGCAAGCTCAGTTCCTGGAGAGGGGAGCCTGGGAGGGAGCCGTCCGGGAATGAACTTTGCCTCAGCCAGCCATGGAGGAAACACTTCAAGTAGAGCAGGCACCCCACAAAAGAGGATGCCCCTCACACAAGAGGATACACCACAACGGGGCACAGCTTCTATTTGAGCTGCTACCACTTGATCCTACGGGCAAGGAAATGCCAAATGCTCAAAACTCTGCTAGCATTGGTTTCTAAGGTTGTTTTCCCTCTTGCTTCAGCCATTTCTTAGAAAATCTAGTGATGACATGGTGGGGATGGAAAAACAGATAGAAATAGGATTTCTTCAGAACATGAAATGCATCCCATGTACATTGCCAGTGAGTTTCTCTAAGTACTGTCCTCTTTTCACATCCTCAGGAACAACAATGCTATGGCTACCCAGTGCCTCTCAGCCAGCCCCGTGACTCCCCAGCACTGGCATTCCAGGCCTTCACGCACACCTGTGTGCCCCGAGGAAAACCTGCCCCGCTAGGGAACCATTATAGCTCCTACTGTCAGCAGTGCTCCCACCCTGGTGCTCCCAGGCCCAGACATGTGCTGCAAAATCCTGCAGCAAGCTGGGCTGGGAATCAGAACTTGGGAGGGAGGCCTCAGATATGCTCTGAAATCCCATCGTACGCTTGGGATCTGTCTTCAACAAATTCCTTAAAGGTAGGTCCATTCCCTTTACATCCCCCATGCACAAAGAGCAAAAGCAAAAAGAGAGCTCAAATGCATGAGTTAATGACACCAAAGTCACCAAGCTGAAGCCCCTCAACCCAGGAGCTGCTTAAAAATAACCGGGAAACACTTCACACACCAAAGCAGTCCCCAGCTAGCTCCTGTCTCCCCGTCCACGGCACAGACCCAGTGTCCACAGCGTAAAGGACTGCAGGGTGAGCAGCTGAAAGGTACCACAATGTCACCACCGATGCATCCAGCTTAAGGCATATAAAAATGAGAATGAAGTCCAGACCAGCTGGGGTGGCAGAAGGCCGCCCCCATTCCTCCAGTCTCTAGCAATTTCAAGAAACCCTGGAACTGCCAAGAAAATAAGAGAAAGCATCTTACCTGAAAGCCCCCCAGGGGCCAGATAATTCGTTCCCCCTGTTTCAGCGGAGGAAGGCACAGCATCTGGACAGTCTGCTGTGGATTTGAAAAGGGGAGAGAAAGAAATAAATACACAAATAAAAACACCAAGATCCATCTTTAAGCACGCTCTAAACAGCATGAAAGACAAACCACACATTCCAAAAGGCTGACTCGTGGCCTTGATGCTGATTATTAATGGTCTGCTCAGGCTTCGCTGCCCATCGTAAGACAGACCACAGCACCTTGTCACCCGTCTGGGCTCCGGGCGGCCAGTTAATCATTACTCAAGTCAGGCTCAATCAGACTGGCTGGAATTTCTCTTGCATTACCAGTCCCCCATTAAGGATACTAGGTGGTTCCAAGGTCAAAGGAGGTTTGGGTTGGACTTTCTTAACCCTGGTTGCTCTGTCATCCCTCATCAAGGGCAGAAGCCTCCCTCCTTGGAGCCCATGTCCTCTCTGCCTTCATCCTTTTAAAAGACAGGTTTCCCAGTTCTTGAGAACATTCTCAAGATTGGTATCGGGCTGTAAGGACTTCTTTCCCCTTTTTTAATTGAGGAGTAACTTAAGTAGAGCAAAGTATACAAAATCCCGAGTAGACGCGATGAATATTACTCATGTATACACCTGTGTAACCACCACCAGATCAAGACAGAGAACATTCTCAGCAAGGCTCCGAGCCGGAGGGGAAATGTTCTACCTCTCCCAGGCTAGTCCAAACCCCTCATCTCTGGAAACCTTCCCAGGCAACCCCAGACCTGCAAGGCTCTCTGCCCTCAGCTCCTATAAAACCTCTGGCACCCAACACTCGGAGTTTCCTCACTGACTTTTACCTTTAGATTGCACCTGCCCTTAACTAGACTATAAGCTTCTCTTCAACTTCTGTCACCCTCAGGTACTCCGCACAGTGACCTCACCGTTAATGAGGATAATGACAATTCCAGCTGAGAAACAGAGACTCCACAACCGCCCTCCAAGCAATTAAAGCAAAACCTAATGTCCATGAACCACAACTCATTAGTCCCATGAAACACAAATACACAAGACCCTGTAAGCTTGTCATGCACCACTGACGGCGCCGAACTCCCTGAAGTCCTAGGAGAGAGCCTGGCTAAGGAAAGGTGTCGCCCAAGTCCGCAGCAAACACAACAGGTTGGATCATGCAGACACCAGGCCTCCTACCCCAGGCCACTAGGACAATGTCCCTGTGGGTTTCCAATCAGAACCACTCGGCCATGCTGGCAAATAGGAAAGCCAAAAAAAAAAAAAACAGCAGCCAGGGACAAGTAGCCCATGGGAATCCTTCAGTGGCCTACACATAGCCCCAAACCATCTTTGGGTTTCTGCTGTCTGCCCCCCTTAATGCTAAGGTTCTCTCTCTAACTCCGGGTCACTCCCTCTCCCACATTCTCCAGGCTGGAAGGACAACTTTTCAAGAACTCTCCTAAGCAGGGGAGAGGCAGAAGTGGAGGCAGGTGTGGGGATGAGGTGGCCACAGTGGGCAGGGGAGAAAGAACACTGTGTGTGTAATCTCATTTTATCAGGGTAAAGTCTAATTCCTAACATGAATATACAGTTTTACAGGATACACTTTTTTTTTTTTTTTTTTTTTTTGAGACGGAGTCTCGCTTTTCGCCCAGGCTGGAGTGCAGTGGCCGGATCTCAGCTCACTGCAAGCTCCGCCTCCCGGGTTTATGCCATTCTCCTGCCTCAGCCTCCCGAGTAGCTGGGACTACAGGCGCCCACCACCTCGCCCATAGTTTTTTGTATTTTTAGTTTTCACCATATTAGCCAGGATGGTCTCGATCTCCTGACCTCGTGATCCGCCCGTCTCGGCCTCCCAAAGTGCTGGGATTACAGGCTTGAGCCACCGCGCCCGGCCAGGATACACTTAATCAAACAGAAAACAATAGAGGCAGGCAGGAAATGGAGTTACTTGTTAAATGGTGTATACTCTGCCCTTTCTAAACCTTTTTGATGGCCTTCATCATTTTCCAGAGATAGGCTTCTCAACCCACTCCTCCCAGACAGAAGACATCCCCACATTAAACATGATGACTTATCCACAGCCACTCCCCCACACCTTTGGCTGGCAGAATCCCAGGGGCAAGGTGTGTTTCAAAGGAAAAGCCAGGCATCTCAGAGCAGAGCTGGGACCACATTCAGGGTGTCAGCCCATCTCAGATCAAAGGTAAGCCAGCTCCATGCAGGCAACCACAAGTGTTTTTATGAAATGGTGCTCTGCCCATCTGCAGTGGCTTTGATCTCAGGAGGGATTTACAAACGTTAATTAAGCCTTACTGCCACCCCTGTGAAGAAGCAAAGTATACCACAGGCACCCAGGTAAACTGAGGCACCACTGACTAGCTCAAAGGGCCACCCAGTGAGCTGGGCTATACCTAAGAGTCCAGCCCTATCCCATGGCTCTCACCCCGCAGGCAGGCCATGGAGTCCCTACCCTCTTTCCTGGCGGTGGCCAGGCCATCCAGACTGGCCTTAAGGTTTAAGGAGCCATACCTCCATCTCTCACTCACAGAAAAGCTCCGCACAGACAGATCTCTAAAGTCAGGATCTCACCTTAGGCCTGTGTTGCCTGTTCCCCAGAGCCCGGGCTGGCTGGCAGACAGAAGCTCTAGGCCACTCCTGACTCATGCAACACTAAGTATTACCAAGCACTCGGTAAGCGCTAGGTTCTGTGGGAGAAAAAGACTCATTCCTTTCTCCGAGCAGCTCCAACAGAGTCTTTGAAAACCCAACCCTGGGGAGCAGCCAAGGAGTGAACTATTGAGAATCAGCACGAGGTAAAGGAGCTGGCAGTACCACGATAGCCTCAGCAACTGCGTTCTGGGCTTCCTAAGTACTGTTAAAGACAGAGGAGCCCCTACCCACCAACCACACCACGAGTATACCCCAAGGGTCCCAGCTCTGCCCCAGGTAGTTCACCCAACCCAGAACTCAAATGAACCCTGGTTATAGAAGAACATAGCACTGCATCGGAATCCTCACATTTCTAGATAGGCACATCATCATGCCTGTAAAATGAATGAATGAACCAAAGAACGAATGAATGAATGACCTAATCTCTTTCATCATGCTGATTTTAAAAGAGGCCTAGAAAAGTGAAGAGGCACCTCAGTTAAGAGGCAAAAGCAGTGCCAGATCTCAGGTCAAGATGCCAGACTTCCGACCTGGATTTGGAGGCTGGATCTGCCAATGGACACTGGCCACCTGGGGCCCTCAAGAGCTCACCCAGCCACCCCCAAAGGCCAGCCATTCTTCAAACCTTTCAGACCATTACATGCAGTGAAACACGGGAAGCAGAGCCCACACAGCTATCCCCGAGACCCAGCTTTAAACAGCAAATTCTTGTGGGATGCGGAGGTAGGGGTGTCTTTCTGACTTCTGACAGCCACAAGTCACAACAGGCTCGCCCTAGGTTCAGTCAGTCATGTGAACGCTCTTTCAAAGATGGCTCTGCTGGCTGGACCACACAGTATGTAGGTGTCTCAAGTCCAGGCCTCCCAGAGGCTGAGTAGAGTGGCTTAAATTACAGCAAAATGGAGCTCCTAGCTTTGAGCCTCTGTGTCTCCAAAGGCTGCAGGGGTACCAGGACCCAGCCCCATTCCCATCACCTTTTCCCAAGATGGAGACGTCACAGGATGTATTCCTTTAGTTGTGCAGCTGGTTAAGATTTTAACAGCTGTCCACTGTAAAACTTTGTGCCTGTTTCACCTAGTAACCCAAGACTAAAAATTCAACCGAGGACTTAGAAACTGAAAAATGTAAATGGTGCACGTAGATTCCTGGGCCAAACATTCTCCCATATGCAAAATGGGGATGAAGACCTGGGTCAGCGCCCATCTGTGGTCTGACCTCAGTGCCCCCGGCCACAGCAGCTGGCAAAACCAGCCCCAGACCTGTGGGAGGGGGGTGTGCTCCAGCTCCAGACCTGGCCGTCCTCCAATGTGGCAGGACAATTCCCTTTGTGGGGGCTTTGTCTATTACTGATGCTAAATTCTTACACAGCAGCGCCTTTTCTCATTTCTTTTTTTGTTCTATTTTCAACAAAACATTTTGGGTGAGTAACCAGCTGTCTTAGTTTCCGATTGGCAGGTTAATCACTTCCTATTGGCTGATCTGGAGAACTTTTCTCCCCCTTGGAAATGGCACATTCCTGTCTTTGTGGCTTCTCTGTTTACACACATTTTGCTACCTAATGTCAACACTTGCTAATGAATAAATATATCACTCCACTCACCGAAAATGAGGTCCTGGCCTGGCAGAATGACTGCTTAAATCCTGAGAACAGATTTATCCCAGTGTCTCTGCAGGAAACCCAAGGGAACATGGCCTTTCTTTTCTACGGTTTTTGGAGGTTTCTTTTCTACGGTTTTGGAGGTTTCATTTACCCCTGCTGGTCTTTATCCCTGGGGCTAAGGTCACTGTTCTCTCTCTTTTAAGGAAAACCTCCAAATTTGAAGAATATGGAAGGACAAACAAAAACAGGTCAGAGGTGGCCCCTTGGAAAACTAACTTCATAAAATAATTCTGGATTCTTTAAGCCAAAACCCAGTCAAGTTACAGTCTTTAGGAAAACAAAGCTTGGTAATTCCAGTTAATGTTTGTTACAAATACAGAGAGCTGGGTATCTCCTCATTAATAACCATTTATCTGGTGTTTTGTAAATCGAAAGCAAAATATCACATGCTTTGCGGGCCACTTATTAGACCGGCACCAGGCAAGCAGGAACGCCTTCCCAACTTGAGGGAGCTGGTAGAGTCCCAGGAGGACTGGCTGCAGAGTATGGGCTTCGGTTACACATTCATTAAAGTATTTAATTTATGACAACGCCCCAGCAAAACTTTTAATTAGTGAGGGGAAAGGCCCAACAGCCAAAATGCAGAAGGCGGAAGGACTTGCAGAATTCCAGGAGCTAAATGGTGCCCAACTCTTCACTTTTCCTTCTCCCAGAACCTTGGCAAAATAAAAATGTCCCAAGTATTAATGTTTTTTCAGGCACCAGTATACAAGAACAAAAACCAAGGTTACACACGGCCTGTACTTGTAGCAAACAGATCTATCTCCTACTGTAAGAAGGAGCTCCAGGAATTGAGGTTTGTCCTTGTTGTCACCCCAAAGTTCATTTTGCTGACCCCGTCCCCAGCACTGTGATGTCCAGGGATGGACTCCTGTGCTACTGCCGGCCAGAAGTTGAATGCAGACAACCACAACAGGGCTGGTGCCAGTCTCAAATGGGCTTCTGCCCTGGCTCCATGCCAGTCAGTGACAAAGCAACAGACAGGCAGAGCTGTGCTCAAAACTTTGACGGCCCCTATGGAGAATACTGAGAAAACCCCGGGAAAGGACTGACTTGCAGGTGACTGGGGCAGGGGGAACCTACCCTCCTTTCACTGCCTATACTTCTGAAACGTTCCAGTGTCTACTCTAGACCAAAGTCTTCTTTGAACCTTTCTAAACCGCCTTCCCATCTATCTAATCACGCTTTCCATTATTGCCGTTGATGCTCCTGGCACTCACGAAGTCTCCAAGTTTTCCCCATCAACCAGTCCTATTTGGTTCCCAAGACACTTCTTTCTGGACTAAAGCTTCCACGTATCAAAGCTGAGCCCACCGGCTACAGAGCGCAAATACAGGAAAAAGGAACAAAATGTAAAGCATATCAAGGGAACATCTTTGCAAAAACACAAAACAAAAACCCAGTCACAACAGAAAAATTCACCAAACTTCCAACAGAGGAAACCTAGAACCAACGTGAAGTGAAGCAAGCCCAGCACCTCTCCAAGCCTTTGCCTACACACAAAAAGCCAGGTTCTAGAGGCTCTATTTCTAACAAGATAAGAAGGATATTTTAAAAATCATCTACTCACCAGTTGGTTTGAGAAAATCCATCGGGTATCTGGAGTAAGGAGGGGGGGGAGACTCTGAAATTAAAAAAGCAAGAGAAAATAAAGGCCCAGCCATGAGAAGAGAGATAGAAACTTATGATAACAGAAGCATTCTTTTAGCCCAACTGTTTGTCTTAGCTGTGGGGGTTGGAGGCAGGGCCGCGAGGCGGTGATTGCCTTGATATTTAGCTGTCAGATAAACAAAAGAGGCCGCCTGGCGCCAGCCTCGGCGCTCCGCTCCTCCACGTCTGCGGCCGCCGCCGCCGCGCTCGGCTGGCCCGGCTGGAAACCACCGGCTCAGCCGGAGCCGCGCACTTCACAGTTCACAGGCGGGGGGCGACCATACCCCCTCCCCGTTCTCGGACTCCAGACCCAGCTCCCAGCAACCTCGGTTCCCCGCCCTGGCCCGCCCCCCAGGGGCGCAATTCACCTCCGCCCCCGCCGGTCCGCTGGGCACCCGCGCGAGGGACACGGGGCTCCCCATTCCCAGCGCACTCGGGAGATGCAGCCCAAGCGTGCTGGTGAACTTGGGGGATCTGCGGTCGCCCGGGGTGAACCCTCACATCACACTCCGTGTACAGAGACATACAGAAAAGGAAGGAATGGAGAAAGCTGACAGGATAAAAGGGAAGAAGTTTCAGGGTCTCAGCCGAGAAGCCCTGGCCCCAGCGCAGTAAGGGGCGACAACGTCACCGAGGCGCAGGGCCCCACTAATCTATAGACTTATCTGTGCGGAAGGAAGGAAAAAGTAGGGGACACCCAACTTCTCCTGGCTGTTTGTTCCTCTGCACCCTGGGGCTGGCAGAGTTGAAATGAGACAGACACCCAGTTCGGCCTTCCATCCAACTCTCTTTGCCCCAAAACTCCAAAGCTGCGCGGCAACGACAGTGTCTGGGCCACTTGTGTTCGACGTGATTCTCCTTATTTACTGAAGGAGTAAATACGGAGACCTTCCAGCCTTTTTATAGCATGCTTCTCCCAGCCTTCCTTGGAGGGCCTGGACCAAATCCAACTCGGTCACACACCTCAACGCCTTTCCGGGTGCGGGGAGGCGTGACCCCCCCATCTCCCTCTGCACCCCCTTGTTGATCCGGAAATGAAGGCGTCTAATTTTTAACCGCAAACTGTGTGCAGGAGCAGTGCCCATAGACCCCTTCGGGGCAACACAGGAGAAATCCTGGAAGGGAAACCCCAGGGAATGCCCTTTGAGTTTCCCCGTGTCCCTTCTCTACTTTCGGCCCCCAGTCTCCTCCCAGGAGGGGATGCACACTCCCCCTGGAGGGGTGGCTGCACAAACGCACTGCCCTAAGGGCTTTTCTTCCAGCACTGGCGCGCCGGAAAATGCTGGGGGTAAGGGGACAACTTCTCACCTAGTTCGCAGAGTCGGCTAAGGTGATGGGGGTTGCAGCACACCAGCTCGGGGTTGATCTTCCCGTAAGATTCACAGCAACACAGCCTCTTGACTTCCGAGGAATGCCTGAGATCCGGCCACCTGAACACTTTGCACAGCAGGAGGGGGAGCGAGTAGGACGAGGGCGGCTGCGCAGGCTGCGCGCTGGCGGGCGCCCCCGGGCCCAGCCTGCAGTCCAGGCGGCCGGGCAGCAGGAGGCACGCGGTGCGCGTCCCGCCGCGGGACTCCACGGCCTGGAGCAGCAGCTCCAGCTGCCGCTCCTTCAGTTTCTTGAGCACCGAGTGCGTGAGCGCCTTCAGATCCGCTTCGGCGCCCCCGGCCGCGCCGGCGCCCGCGGCTGGCGGGTGGGGATGGTGGTGACCTTTGGCACCTCGCACCGCCTTGCCCAGGCAGCATCCAGCCCTGCCCGGGCCGCCGCCACCGGCCCCATGCGCTCGGCTGTCCGTCGCCCCTTCTCCCCGCAGCTCGCCGCCTCCTCCACCTCCCCCCGCGCCCTCCTCCTCGTCCTCGCCGCCGGGCGCACGGCTCCTCCAGAGACGCCGGACGAGCGCAGATCGTTTGGTCCTGAACATGCGGGGCGAGGAGGCGAGGAGAAAAGTCGTTTGGCGGCTAAGGAGCGAACATGACCTCCGCACACCATGAAGAAGTCGGGCGCCGAGTTGGGGCAGCAGGCGCAGGCGACAGCAGCAGCAGCAGGGGCCCGGGCAGGAGCGGCGGCGGCCCGAGGGGCGCTCCGTGGCATGCGCCAGTCTCCCGGAGGCCGGGGCGCGCGCGGGGGCCCGGGGGCGCCCGCCGGGGATCGGGGGCCTGCGCTCCGGCTGCCCCACCCCGCGCGGCCCGCGCCCTGCGCGGCTCTCCGGCCCCGGCGCGCCCCGGAGGAACCCGGCCGCCGCTTCCCTGGGGACGGCCGAGCCTGCCCCCGTCGGCGCCTCCCCAAAAAGAGGCCCCCCCGCAGTGGCTCCCGAATGTCGGGCTCGCCAGCCTCGGCTTCCTACATGGAAGGTCCGCGGAGGCAAAAAAGCGAAAGGCGTTCGGCTGGGCTGCTGGAAGAAGGAAAAAGCCTCTTTCCCCCTTGCTAAGCAACTTAATTTGGGGGTGGGGAGAAGCAGGCAATTAAAAAAAAAAAAAGCAAGCACGCAATTTATTTTTTTTCTCTATATCCTTAGTAACCGGATCTCCTCGAATTCCGTGCACACGAAGACTCAGGGGAGGGGGCCGAGTGGACTTCACCCCGCATGAGATGTCTGGCGAAATAAGAAGGCTCTCGCAAAACCTAACAACCAAATATGCAAAGCCCCAAATGAAAAACACCACCTCCTCGAACCTCTGAGGTCTGGGGGCGTCCGGCTGGAGCTGGGGTTTAAAAAAAGAAAATGTTTACAAAGTATAACAAGATGTTTGAGGGGTGGAAAAATGTATCCACGAGTTACATCCCCCCCTTTTTTCCTTGCAAAGCCCCGCTGGTCTTCCTCTCCTTCTGCCAAAAAAAAAAAAATCGTGTATTTTTTTAATCCACAGAAAGCTTTGGCTAGACCGCTTCAATCCTGCGCATCTGGGTGGTTTAGGGGAGTCTCTGGTCTTTCCTCCTGCGCTCCTGGGGGCCCAGGTCCTCGGCGGGGACTTCCTCGAGGCTGGCGGGGGCGCAGGGGCAGAAGATGCTGCGGCGGCGGCTGAGCCCGGCGGGGCTGACAGCGCGGGGGAGGGCGGCGCGGCGGCGGCGGCGGCGGAGGGCCCCAGGCGGGTCGCGCGTTCTCGCCCCCCCTGGGCACAAGCTGCTTGCTAGTGCGGGGGCCGCCGGTGTCCCTTCCCCTGGCCGCGGCTGCCCGCCGAGGGTCCCCGCATGGGCTGCTCGCCTGGCCCCAGCAGCGGCGGCAGGAGGCCCCGGTGTCCTCTCGGCGCCTCCTCCTCCGAGACTCTCCTCGTCGCGCCCGGGAGCCTCCTTGTCCCCGGTCCGCCCTCTCCTGGCGCTCGGGTCCTTCTGCCGCCGCCAGGGGCTCGCCGCGCCGCACTCTGGGGCTCAGGGGCCGGGCGTTCGGCGGCTCGGCGGCGGCGGACTGGCTCTGTCTCGGGCAGCTCTCTCCCGCGCGGCGAGCGGACCGAGCACGGCGCCCGGCTGGCTCGGCTGGCGCGGCTCGGGGACAAGATCTTCAGTGCGCCGAGCAGCAAGCGAGTGTGCCCAGACCTCGCCGCCTCCCGCAAGGCCTCCCGCCCCCGCCCCCGCCCCCTTCCCTCCCCCTTCCTCCCCCTTCCCTCCCCCGCCCCCAGCCGCCGCCGCCGCCGCCTCCTCCCCGCCCCCCCGCACCCCCCCTCCGGCCCTCTGCTCGGCTGGTTCCACTGCGCAGTGGCGCGCCCGGCTCCGGCCTCGTCACGTGGCCGTCTAGACACCCTGTCGCTTTAAAAAAAAAAAAAAAAAGCGATTGTGTTTCGCAAACAACAGATCGGGTTTCTAAAAGCTATTTCTCCCCCCAACCCCCCGCCACCGCCACCCCCTCCCGGGGCTGTAGATGGGGTACCGACGGAGGGGAGAGAGAGGTGGGGGGCAGAGAAGCTCACAGAATCGATTGAGCCCCGGCCGGAGCCATGGAGAAATTGGAAAAGCAGGGAGCACCGAGCGGGCTTCGCTGCGAGTTTTGGAGCTTAGAGAGCCGGTCGGTGGCCCGATTTCGACCCGGCTGGGCTTCGCGGTGGCCATCTCGCGCGCGCTCGCTCTAGCGCTTCATTCATTGGTTTTGTTTTAAAGGCCCTGGCGGCGGATCCCTTGGCCGCGCCGGAGGGCAAGGGGAGGAGAGCGCTGTCTCGGTTTAAAAGACATTTATACGGGACTGGACCGAGGCCCCGGGAAGTGTGCGCTGAGGGGAACAGCCGCCGAGGGCGGGGAGGCGGCGTGAATATGACCTCAGCGGCGGCCGCGCGCTCCCTCCCGCCCTCTCCGCTCCGGGCTCCGGTTTCTAGGACTGCCTGGAGAAGTGTGTCTTGTGCACAGCTATGGAATGCATTTGGCCGGCTGACGAGCTGCGAGGGGCAGCCTCCTGGCGGGAGAAGGGGAGCGGGAGGCGGGGGCTCGCCTGCGCGCCGCCCGCAGGTTTCCTCCCGGGCCCGGAAGACCTCCGCCACCAGCCACCCTGCCTCCTGGCGCGGGAAGGTTACCCAGCGAGCAGACCTGCCTAGGGCATTTATTTGCATGCAGGGCCTGTTTCTGGGCCTCGTAGCTTTCAAGGTGCTTAGGGTCAGAGAGTTTATACCTTGACCCCAGGTCCCGAAGAAACATATACTCAAGCTGGCGAGTTACTGCATAGAAACGGGCATGGCATTGCTAGGGCATGAACGCATATACAGTGTGAAAGCTGATGGCTCTGAGAAACGTAATTATTTAAATACACACACATCAGTATTGATGAGGCCACTGGTTGGCATGGTGATCTAACCTCACTTCATATTCAGTGAAATACGATTAAAAAAAAAAAAAAAAAAAAGCCATTGAGAATTATGAGATCAGGCCCGCAGTGAAACTCATTGGGGGCTTTGAAGAATCTTTTTTTTTTTTTTTAAGAGTCTCACTCTTGACCCAGGCTAAAGTGCAGTGGCTCGATGTCGGCTTCCTGCAGCCTCTGCCTCCCCGGATCAAATGATTCTCCCACCTCAGCCTCTGGAGTAGCTGGAACTACAGGCGCTTGCCACCACACCTGGCTAATTTTTGTAATTTTTGGTAGTGACGCGGTTTCACCATGTTGGCCAGGCTGATCTGGAACTCCTGACCTCAAGTAATCTACCTGCCTCGACCTCTCAAACTGCTGGAAGTACAGGCGTGAGCCACTGCACCTGGCCTTAAAATAATCTTTAGAAAAGGTGAAATGTGCCGGGGCGCGGTGGCACACGCTTGTAATCCCAGCATTTTGGGAGGCTGAGGCAGGTGGATCACCTGAGGTCAAGAGTTTGAGACCAGCCTGGCCAATATGGTGAAATCCCGTCTCTACTAAAAATACAAAAATTAAACAGGCAGGTGGCACGTGCCTGTAACCCCAGCTGAGACAGGAGAATTCCTTGAACCCGGGAGACGGAGGTTGCAGTGAGCCGAGATCGCACCACTGCACTCCATCCTGGGCAACAGAGTGAGACTCTGTCTCAAAAAAAAAAGAAAGAAAAGAAAGAAAAAGATGAAATGTACATCTCCTCAGCTAAATTATATGTTCTTAAAAGGAAAAGGCAGGAATGAATCTTAGCCACCTTTAGAGCTCAAGCCCTCTCCCCCTCCAGCAATTAAAAAGACTTATAACATATTAATACAATAGTAGATGCTTAATAAATAATTAGAAATCAACACTTAGGGCTTAAGGGGCATTTGGACCCTTCCTCCACCCCACCAAAAGTACCTTTGGTAACATACATTCCAGAAGAAATCAGCAACATTGCTTACATGATCATCTCCAGGCAAGGAGATCCTAACACTTATTGACTTGGAAGACAGTAGGATGCCCCAAGCAGTACAGAACCCTATTGGACAGGACAGAAGCTGCCATTCTGAACATTTACTGTGTAAGGCCACATAAGCTGCAGTTGTATAACATCATAATTTTATTGTAAATTAAAATATGGCTTGTTGAAAAGGGCATCGAAACCTTGTGTGTGTGTATAAAACATTCTAAGAAGCAACCTGTGAAGACAGCAGCCGAGAAAGCACAGAAGAGAATGGAGAAAGGGTGTAATCCCAGCACTTTGGGAGGCCTATCACAATAGGCAACGGAAGACGAAAGAGACAGAAATGGGATTTTTAAGGTGTCTGGGAAATGTATCATATTTTCACCTTAGAAAGGCTTAGAAAGAGTACCAGACTAGAGGTCAGAAAATCTGATTCCAGGCTGGGGCGTTGTCACTCACTGGTTAAGCAACTTGGGCCAACAGCAATCCCCACATTAGGCGAGCACTTGGCAGCGTTTATAAGGTTTTCTGGGCAAGTTTCTGCCCTCGAGGGTCCCATCCCCTCTCTGTTCTGGGTCTCCCTAAAAGATCTTCACTTTTTTAGAGTGGTTAGACCAGGCTTCATAGCAACAGAAAGGACTTCAATAAGCAGAGAAAGCAGAGGTCATAATTCTAATTAAGCTTCTTGGCTAAATGGAGAATCTGAAGAATCTTTTGGAGATCTGGCCAGTAGTGCTAAGGCTCTGTAATGAGAGGCCGGAGCACACACAGGGCAGGTAAGTTTCATGGGTGTTTCAGGAACGGAGTCTGACGTCACGGTTTGTCTAGGTGGAACATGCACGTACTTGCAGAGATATGTTCCCATATAGTGTAATTGTAGGTGTATTAATTCAGGTGTCACCCCTCTCTACACGGCTTTCCTCTTCCATTTTGCTACCCTAGGTAGAAGCTGGGTGCGGTGCTTAGCAAGTAGCTACAATGATTGGTGCTGCTTTATAGCTCCCTGGCATCCCCTGAATCAGTTAACATCCCAACCTGCCTGATAGCCCCACCCCATCACATTCTTATTCCTCTCCTCTCCAAGAAAGAAGCCAGAAGCCTGGCAGTAGAGGAACTCCCGGCAGGCTGGTGTGCCTAGAAAGGTAGCTTCTTTCTTTCCGTTCCAAAGGCACAAAGGAGGCCAGCAAACGCAGTTTCAGACTATTCTGACCCTTAAGAAAAAGTTTAAGAGTTCACCAAACTATTGTGAATGAATTTGATTCTAATCATTTGCTGGCAGGGAATATGGAATAAAATAGCTCATTTGCAGTTGTTTATTTCCTGTTGTGGCTTCTATTTTCATCTTTTAGTCGCTTTGGTGATAGTAATCAAACCCTAATCATGGTGCCGCCACAAGTCACAGAGACCAAAATAACTTGCAGCAGAGTTATGACAAACAAGGATGGAATCAGCTAAAGACCTGGCTACTTAATCACCGGCCCCTGCCGCCCAGAGGACTGTGGGGCTGCCTCTTGACTGGCCGCTGGCTAGGAATCGAGAGGAGAGAGGAAGTCTAGGGAAGTTGCTCCAAGGCCCATGTTTTCTGAGCAGCCAGGGAAGGCAGTAGAGTGCACAGGAAGTGACCAAAAACGCAGGTGAATTCTCCACACCTGCCAAGGGGAGAGGCGGGCTTCTGGAGGGGCCTGACTTGAGAGAGAAAGAGGAGGGGAAAAAAAATCTCCAAAACTCTTGACACCTCAAAACAATGATAAGTAAAAGCTGAAAAGCGCCTGTTTAGAGAAGACAGGATTCTACCTTTCAGTTCTTTGCTCATTTTCAATGAATTCCAGAAGAGAAGGGCAAAGAGAGGCCCCAAAGCATGTATGGGTGTGTGTTGATGGGAGTGAGGACAGAGGTAAAGATTTTTTTCTTGCACAAGCCAAAAGAAGAAACAATTGAGGAGGCCAAAAAAGTATTGGAAAACATCAACATTTCTTGCACAATCATCCCCTGAAAAATGTGTGAGTGAGCCCTAAACCATCCTCAACTGGCAACAGTACAAATGGAAGTGATGGCTTATGAAAGGAAGACAGTACAAGGAAGGCTGATGGGATAATCAACGCTTCTTGGCTTCTCTTGGAAGAACAAGAACATAAGTGAATGAAAATGCATCTAATTCACTATCAAACAAAGATACTATAAGCCCGGAGTCCACAAATATTCTTGGATTACAGACAAGCTGTCAGCTGATCCCCAACATTTGCCAGGTGCCTATCCAGAGCATGCAACTAGGTATCAGGGATTGGAATGGGGACAGGATGAAATGAATGTTGCTATGGAGGAGACGAGAAACATCCAGAAAAAGTAAAGAGTGAGGACAACAGAGGCATTCAAATCTACAGTCACATATAGAAGCAGTTTCCTCCAAGGTGGGCTACTGGACAGATGAAGAACAGAACTGGGAGGGGAATTTTACTCTGTATAATTTTGTACCTTTTGAATTCTGAACCATGTGAATGTGTTACTTATTCAAAAATAAACAGATTTAATTTTTTTAAAAAATATCTGCTTGCTTTTCTCATTTCCTGAAATTCGTTGTGCTGATGCCCTTGTAGAAAAGGACAAGTTGGCAAGGTCCCACGTGGAAATGATGCTGTAGATGGCTTCTCTCTCTGTAAGGCAGTTACTACAGGAAGAGGCTGGTGACAACAGAGGCCAATGTCTCATCCCAGACAGCAAGGTGGAGGCTGCTTCGTCGTGACCGTGGCCAGAGTCAGCGAGGAAACATGCCCATCCTAATCAAAAGTCATTCCAGATATCAGTCAGGTGCAAGTCCTAACCTGGGATGGACAGCCTAATAAATACTGCTGTCGGGGCAAGGCGCAGTGGCTCACGCCTGTAATCCCCGCACTTTGAGCGGCCAAGGTGGGCAGATCACTTGAGGTCAGGAGTTCCAGACCAGCTTGGCCAACATGGTGAAACTCCATCTCTACTAAAAATACGAAAAAATTAGCCAGGCGTGGTGGTGTGCCCCTGTAATCCCAGCTACTTGGGAGGCTGAGGCAGGAGAATCACTTGAAGCCAGGAAGCTGAGGGTGCAGTGAGCTGAGATCACCCCACTGCACTCTAGCCTGGGTGACAGAGTGAGACTCCATCTCAAAAAAAAAAAAAAAAAAAAAAAAAAAGATAAATACTGCTGTCAGGATGACACAGGCACAGGAAGGAGCCTGCCCAATCTGAGAAAATGAGAGCTTTGCTTTTTGGAACAGAAATGTGTTCACATGATTTTCAATTCATTTAGCCAGCACTGATTCAGAGCTGATTGGAGCCAGGATCCAGGAGAGACCTCTGAGGGTTATAAATGTGAATATTAATCAGCCTTTGCCCTCAAGAAGTCCACAGTCTAGGAGAGCCACAAACTCTCATGAAATGGGATCAGTGCTACCCCAGCAGCAAGAATGGAGGCACTGACTCTAAGAACAGAAAGTCAAGGGACTTCTTCTGTCTGGGAGAGGCCGCAAAAGGTTTCCCAAAGGAAGAAATATTTTAGACTAGATTGGCTGAGTTGACTAGCCAGGCAAAGGTGATCAGAGTCCTAATTTTCCTATCAAAAAGAAAAAGAAGAAAAGATTACAAATATGAGCCACCACACCTGGAGCAAGGCCTGGCATGGTGGCTCACATCTGTAATCCCAGCACTTTGGACAGCTGAGGTGGGAGGGTTGCCTGAGCCCAGGAGTTGGAGACCAGCCTGGGCAACATAGTGGGAACTCGTCCCTACAAAAAATACAAAAATTATGGCCAGGCCTGGTGGCTTATGCCTGTAATCCCAGCACTTTAGGAGGCTGAGGCGGGTGGATCCCCTGAGGTCAACAGTTGGAGACCAGCCTGACCAACATGGTGAAATCCTCTCCCTACTAAATATACAAAAAGTAGCTGGGCGTGGTGGCTCACACCTGTAATTCCAGCTACTCAGGAGACTGAGCAGGAGAATCGCTTGAACCTGGGAGGCAGAGGTTGCAGTGAGCCGAGATTGCGCCACTGCACTCCAGCCTGGGTGACAGAGTGAGACTCCATCTAAAAAAAAAAAAAATAAGAATAATACAAAACTTAGCTGGGTTTGGTGGTGTGTGCCTGTAGTCCCAGCTACTCTGGAGGCTGAGATGGGAGGATCACTTGAAACCCTGAGGCAGAGGCTGCAGTGAGCTGAGATTGCATCACTGCACTCCAGCCTAAGTGACAGAGCAAGGCTCTGTCTCAAAAAAAAAAAAAAAAAAAAAAAAAAAAGAACGAAATTTTGTTTTCTTTGAGCTGACTTTTCAATACCCAAGTGACACTTATCACTTAAGTGTATAATTTTATCTATAAACACCCCCAAGCCATAGGAAGTCAGTGATGAAAGTGAGGTCCCTGCAGTGGGTGGTCTGGGAGGGCATCTCCCTCAGAAGACAGTTTTCAGCCGGGCGCGGTGGCTCAAGCCTGTAATCCCAGCACTTTGGGAGGCCGAGATCGAGACCATCCTGGCTAACACGGTGAAACCCTGTCTCTACTAAAAATACAAAAAACTAGCCGGGCGAGGTGGCGGGCGTCTGTAGTCCCAGCTACTCAGGAGGCTGAGGCAGGAGAATGGCGTGAACCCGGGAGATGGAGCTTGCAGTGAGCTGAGATCCAGCCACTGCACTCCAGCCTGGGCGACAGAGCGAGACTCCGTCTCAAAAAAAAAAAAAAAAAAAAAAAAAGAAGACAGTTTTCTCTGTAGAAAAACTTTGGAGGAAAAACACTAGATCATCTATGGTTACAGAGAAGTTTCTCCTCAAATAACTATAGAGATCGCCATGATCTCCACCCCTCAGATCAAGAGCAGGCCTTCCCTGAGTCAAACTGGTTCATGTTAGGAAGTTATGCCAGTTTTAAGACAAGTGGAAGGGAAGTACCCTCAGCAGGGAAGTTGGCTGAGATGCCTCAGTAATGGGGGTACTTAAATAATGCTCTCAAATGCCAACAACAAAAAAGTATTATTTGCCATTATCGTATAGACGGTGAGACATACAGTTGGCTGATCCCGACAGGTACTAAAAAATTGATTTTAAAGACAGCAAAGCAAAGCAATCAGTGTTGAGCCTAACCCAGATGGACCCTGATGGGTCCTGGTGTTATTTCTCACTGGCCAAGTTGCAGACAAGTTCTTCATTCCAGCTTCCAGCCACACTCAACTGGGCAGTCCCAAGTTCCTGGTCACATTGGGCTACCAAATTATCCTTTTCAGTTTTCTGATTTTTTTTCCTATTTTTATCTTCCCCATTCCTCTGCCAAAAGTCCTTAATGGGTCACTTTAGTGCTGACTGCCTAGTAAGTGCTGGTTAGGATCTGAGCTATGAGACATACTGGTAATCGTGAATCAGAACGGAAAGCTTGTGGAGGGGTGAATGATGCTTTATCCGTAGTAGGGAATTGGGACTAGAGCAAAGGGATCATACAGGTGACTGCACATGCTGACCCTGGCACGTGCTAGGATCCACCGGAGGAGTGAGGGCCAAGGCATCTTGCTCATTCTCCCGACGCAGACCTAGGAGAACAGAAAGGCCCTCAGCTCAGCTTTAGGATTCAATAGACTTTTCTGTGTTACTAGCTACAAGACCTTAAGGAAGTCTGTTTCTAGTCTGTCTACCTTCCTCATACAACAAACACTGAATCAACAATGTCTTGTGTCTTCTGTGTGCCAGACTCAGTGTAAGTCTCCAAGAACAAAGTCCTCACGGTGGGGTTGCTGGGAGGAGACCTTTACACCGCAAGAGCCCAGTGCTATGTAAACCAAGTGGTATACAGATGCTAATTATCATATTATCATGGATTCTGAGGTCCTAGCTGCCCAATAAGCACATTTTGCCTAATCTTCCGTGACTAGGAAATGAATTTTTAGGGGAGATAATTGTCCAAGTGATAGGGTAATGAAGAAGGAAGTTACTTTTTCTAGTGGCTGGGATTGTGTTTGTGTGGGGGGGTTTTTTGTTTTTAGTTTTTTGAGACAGAGTCTCGCTCTGTCATGCAGGCTGGAGTGCTGTGGCACGATCGTGACTCACTGCAACCTCCGCCTCCTGGATTCAAGTGATTCTCCTGCCTCAGCCTCCTGAGTAGCTGGGATTACAAGCGTGCGCCAACACACTCAGCTAATTTTTGTATTTTTAGTAGAGACAGGGTTTCGCCATGCTGGTCAGGTTGGTCTCGAACCTCAAGTGACCTCAATTGATCTGCCCGCCTCGGTCTCCCAAAGTGATGGGATTATAGCCATGAGCCACCATGCCCAGTCCCTTGTGTGGGTTTTGTAAGGACCAATTAGAATTCTGTCAAAGAGGTAAGGCTAGCATCTGAATTTAAAAACAAACAAACAAACCTGGGGAAATCTATTCCCTGTTGGAATAAGAGAGGGGTAAGTGAGGAAACAATGTAAGTGTTTTTAATTCTTTTCTAGTACTACTATGAGTCATACATATTTTCCTGTGTCCTGGAAATATCTCCCCTGGTAATTACGAGATACAAGGAGGAAGTGAAGAGGGATTCATTTTCACGGAGAGGAGTTACCCAGTGGGCAGGATCCTGCAGTGCCCAATTTAGTTTTGATCTCCCTTTCTCCCATAAACATTTCCTTTGAAGGCTGTCAAGGTTAGGGAAAGATGATGTTATTTAGCATTGTTAGAGTTTGGTAGACTATAAAATAAAAATCTGGAGAAATGCAGTAAAATGAGGTTCAAGCCAGTAGAGATTATAAAGGTTGCATAGCCCAGAGAGTCCCCATCTTCAGTCCATCTTATTTGGTACTTTTTCTTTGCTTTTTCTATTTTATTGACTTTTGAATAGGCAATGCATGCACAGTGGTACACAATTCCAAGAATACAAAAGGGGAAGAAGAGAAAGGTAAGGCTTCCTTCTACCTCGGCTGCCAGTCACCCATGCCTCTCACTGGCAGCAACCATTACAGCCAAAGAGGCAGAACATGATCAGGCCTCAGCAGGGCGCGACGGGTCACGCCTGTAATCCTAGCACTTTGGGAGGCCGAGGCGGGCGCATCACGAGGTCAGGAGATCGAAACCATCCGGGCCAACGTGGTGAAACCCCGTCTCTACTAAAAATACAAAAAATTAGCTGGGCGTGGTAGCATGTGCCTGTAGTCCCAGCTACTCAGGAGGCTTAGGCAAGAGAATCGCTTGAACCCAGGAGGTGGAGGTTGCAGTGAGCCAAGATCACGCCACTGCACTTCAGTCTGGATGACAGACTGAGACTCCATCTCAAAAAAAAAAAAAAAAAAAAAAATTCAGGTCTTTGCTTTGCTCTCCAGTCCCATTTGCCTGGTTGACATCTCAAAGGCACCCTGAGCTCATTAGGTCCCAGATAGGCCATCTTCCTCCTGTTACAGGAAAGTGGTCCCGAGCCAGACCACGAGAGAGTTCTTGGATCTCGCATAAGAAAGAATTCAGGGCAAGTCCACGGTGCAAAGTGAAAGCAAGTTTATTAAGAAAGTAAAGAAATGGCCGGGCATGATGGCTCACGCCTGTAATCCCAGCACTTTGGGAGGCCGAGGCGGGCAGATCACGAGGTCAGGAGATGGAGACCATCCTGGCTAACATGGTGACACCCTGTCTCTACTAAAAAGAAAACGAAAAATCAGCCGGGAATGGTGGTACATGCCTGTAGTCCCAGCTACTCAGGAGGCTGAGGTAGGAGAATCACTTGAACCAGGGAGGTGGAGGTTGCAGTGAGCCGAGATCGCACCACTGCACTCCAGCCTGGGCAACAGAGTGAGACTCCATCTCAAAAAAAAAAAAAAAAAAAAAAGTAAGTAAATGAATAAAAGAACAGCTACTCCATAGACAGAGCAGCTCCAAGGGCTACTGGTTGCCCATTTTTATGGTTATTTCTTAATGACACGCTAAACAAGGGGTGGATTATTCATGTGTCCCCTTTTAGACCATATAGGGTAACTTCCTGACGTTGCCTGGAATCTGTAAACTGTCATGGCGCTGGTGGGAGTGTAGCAGTGAGGATGACCAGAGGTCACTCTCGTCGCCATCTTGGTTTTGGTGGATTTTGGCCAGCTTCTTTACTGCAATCTGTTTTATCGGCAAGGTTTTTTTTGTTTTTTGTTTTTTTTGAGATGGAGTTTCGCTCTTGTTGCCCAGGCTGCAGTGCAATGGCATGGTCTCGACTCACTGCAACCTCCACCTCCCAGGTTCAAGCAATTCTCCTGCCTCAGCCTCCTGAGTAGCTGGGATTACAGGCATGTACCACCACGCCCTGCTAATTTTGTATTTTTAGTAGAGATGGGGTTTCTCCATGTTGAGGCTGGTCTCGAACTCCTGACCTCAGGTGATCCACCCGCCTCGGCCTCCCAAAGTGCTGGGATTACAGGCATGAGCCACTATGCCCAGCCACAGCAAGGTCTTTTTGACCTGTATTTTGTGCCAACCTCCTAGTTCATCCTGCGACTTAGAATGCCTTAACCCTCTGGGAATGCGGCCCAGTGGGTCTCAGCCTCATTTTCCCCAACCCCTATTCAAGATGGAGTTGCTCTGGTTCAGACTCCTCTAACACTCCCAAACAGGCTTTTGCTCCAGAGCTCCACACTCAGAAAGCTCACTCCTCACCATCCAGTGATCCACAGCCAGAAACCAAGGACAATGAACCTCTTCCCTCACCCCTTATCCCACCAACCCCAATCCTATCCATTTTACCTCCAAAGTGCCTCTCCACTCATCTGCTTTTCTCCAGGCTCACCCACCACAACCACCCAGCATCTGTCTGGGACTGGTCCACGCCTCAGCCTCTGCTGTCTTCCTCAGACCCACCCAGTCTCCCTCCCCTGCCAGGCTGTCAGGCTCAGTGCTGATTTGAGTGCACCACCACCCAGCGGGGCTTCTGCACATCCTTGGATCAAAGACAAATTCCCTTCCTGGGCATACAAAACCCTGAGTGACCTGGAGCCCTCTCCCTCCCTCCTGCGTCCCCTCAGTACTCTTCCTTCCATCCCACTGAGCGCGTTCACTTACACAGGATGCTTACCAATCCGCTTTCCAGCTGTGGAATCTCTGCCGGCTGCATTTTTGGAGTAAATGGCTGTATGTACAAAAAGAGCTCACATTCATTCCTCTTTTTTTCTTGGAATGGGCAGAGCATGTTAAGTAAAATTTGATGATGGAGATGATGAAGAAACTCCCTGACGTTAATCTGAAATTGATCACTTGTTTAAAATTATACAAACACATCTTGCTTTTGAAAGAACCAAAGGGAAATACCATTCAATGCCAAAAGAGGCCTAGGAAAGCAGGGATGAGCTCATTTGAAAAAGCCCCAGGAGCCTGATCAATGTCTAGGTTCTGGCTTTCCCAGAGGAGCTTCACTTGCCTTGCTCATGCTTTCTGCATGCAACATCTCCCAGTGCAAAGAGAGGGTAGTCACAGGCTCTGGGTGGAATCAGAGATCTCGATTTGCCCCTACATCCTTCCTCCTCCTGGCACATTGGTCTACTGGGCAGCAGCCCTCAGGCTGGGGGACGCTCCCCAAGGGTTCCCTGGTCAGGCCTCTGCCTCACTCTCCACTTCCAGCTTAGTTTTCCCCTCTTCCAAGTCCCTGGATTCCAGGGGACACCAGCTCTGTGAGCATGAACACCCAGACCAGGGGAGAGGCCCCGACAATTGGCTGTGCGTGCCCAGAACTGCCTATCCAAGTAGACTTCTGTTGTCAAGCCAGAGACACTAAGGAACACGTACTCAATGAGCAGTAAATCCCTCATGACACTAGGAGAGGGTGGGCACACCCATTCCATCTCCCGTCCACCCCACTCCACAGCCCACCATTTGCACTCACCCTTGATCTCAGCCAGCTGTCCCCTGGTGTCCTTCACTGGCCTTGGAGATGAAGAAGTACAGGAGAAGCAGAATAAATCCCACCCCAGCAAGAAAAATACCGGTCCCAGAGGCACTCAACAGACACGTTCCCTTCCTCCTTCTCTCCTGGTGACAGTGACAGATAGGTGCCCCCTGGGGCGGGTGGATATTTTCATCTTCCAAGATAATGCACTCCATTACTCCAGGACTTTTCTGTCCTCTCCACCTCCACACAGCCTTCCAGCCTAACACTCAATCTCTCAAGGAATATTCTTGACACTTTAAAGGATCTGGCCAGCACATAAGCCAATGTGGCTGCATTCTTTAATTAATATTTATTGAGTGTCCCTGTTAGATGCCTGGCAAGCTCAGAGTGTTGTATGTGGCTAAAATATCTATTCCCCTTCCTCTCCAAGAATGTGTGTTCCTGGACATCCCAGGAATGTGGACATGCCAAGTAAAGGAGCAGCACACTGTAGCAACAGCAAGAGCTGGGAGTCCGCAGATAGAGGCAGGACTCAGGCCAGAGGGAAGGGGCTTGAGTCCTGGGGTCCCAGATGGGCTGTGTGACATCTAGCAGGTAATGTCACTTCTCTGAGCCTGTCTACAAAAATGTGATTGGCAATATCACTCTGCCTGCCTCCTGGGGCTGCGAATGTTGTAGAAACCAAGTGAGATCACGTAAGTGATGTATTTGGAAAAGTTTAATAAGAATACCACATATTTCCTCCTAAATAAAATCTTTGGTGCCTATCTTGATAGGCACAAACAATGAATCAGATTTAAAAGAACAGGATCCTAGGAAGTCAACATCTGAAAAACGCAAGTCATGGCATGAATTTAGATTTTGAGGCTCTGATCCAAACTGTGGATGAGCTCCTTTACCCTTTGATAAATATTAAATATACTCATCTTCAATTCTATATCTTCAATTATATATATCCCTCCCAATGTGTATGTATGTATATATAATACATATACATATAATCGAAGATTATCTAAATGTATTATATACATATACAATTATATATGTATATAATACAATTATACATGTATGTAATCTTCATTATATGTACATGTATTACATGTTGTATTGATGCTGCATAGTTGCAAATGCAATAAACTCTATGCATGTGGGCTATGAATTAATTAGACTGTGAGATACCATAGTGAAGAGTTAGCTATGCAAACTTCAGAATTTTAATTTCATCCATTCTTTTTTTTTTTTTTTTTTTTTTTTTTTTTTTTGAGACGGAGTCTCGCTCTGTCGCCCAGCCCAGGCTGGAGTGCAGTGGCGCGATCTCGGCTCACTGCAAGCTCCGCCTCCCGGGTTCACGCCATTCTCCTGCCTCAGCCTCCCGAGTAGCTGGGACTACAGGCGCCCACAACCGCGCCCGGCTAATTTTTTGTCATTTTTAGTAGAGACGGGGTTTCACCGTGGTCTCGATCTCCTGACCTTGTGATCCGCCCGCCTCGGCCTCCCAAAGTGCTGGGATTACAGGCGTGAGCCACCGCGCCCGGCCAATTTCATCCATTCTTATCGAATGTGTAAATTGGTGTGATCTTTCTGGACAGCAGCAGACGATTTGAATCAAGAGCCTTAAAAGTGTTCCTATGGATGGCCGGGCGCGGTGGCTCACACCTGTAATCCAGCACTTTGGGAGGCCCAGGTGGGCGGATCACGAGGTCAGGAGATGGAGACCATCCTGGCTGACACGGTGAAACCCCGCCTCTACTAAAAATACAAAAAATTAGCCAGGCATGGTGGCAGGCGCCTGTAGTCCCAGCTACTCGGGAAGCTGAGGCAGGAGAATGGCGTGAATCCGGGAGGCGGAGCTGGCAGTGAGCTAAGATTGTGCCACTGCACTCTAGCCTGTGCGACAGAGTGAGACTCCATCTCAAAAAAAAAAAAGTTCCTGTGGATACACAAAATGTGGTAAACTATACAAATATATAGTTTCCATTTATAATAGTCCACTATACATATACACACACACACACACATATATATGATGAAATATTATTCAACCTTAAAAAAGAAAGAAATTCTTACACAGGCTTCAATATGGATAAACCTTGAAGACATGCTAAGTGAAATAAGCCAGTTGCAAAAGGACAAATACTACATGATTCTACTTACATGAGGTAGTCAAATTCAGAGTACAGAAAGTAGAATCACGGTTACCAGGGGCCGGGCAGAGAGGACAGGGAATTATTGTTTAGTGGATATGGAGTTTCAATCATGGAAGATGAAAAAGTTCTAGAGATGGATAGTAGTGATGGTTGCACAGCAATGTGAATATACTTAATACCACTGAACTATATGCTTTAGGATGGCTAAAATGGTAAGGTCTTTTTTTTCTTTTTTTTTTTTTGAGGCAGAGTCTGGCTCTGTCGCCCAGGCTGGAGTGCAGTCACACGATCCTGGCTCACTGCAACCTTTGCCGCCCCGGTTCAAGCGTAAAATGGTAAATTATATGTTATATGCATTTTACCACAATTTAAAAAAACGCTCCTAATCTCTGACCCAGTAATCCATCTAGATATCTACTCAAAGAACAAGAACAGAAGATTAGGTGGCTCACAACTGTAATACCACCACTTTGGGTCACAGGTGATAAAAGTCTTTGACAGTGACCACATTTGGGTAGCCAGGAGACAAGGTTCCATCCACACCAGGTGTCATCACTGAACTAGCCTTGTGACCTCGGACACATCACTAAACTTCATTGGGTATCATCAAAAGAGGCATCAAGAAAGGCAGTGGTTAGAAGCATAAACTCTAAATTCTAGAACTAGGCTACCCCAATTCAAACATTGGCTCTGCCCCTTACAGTCATTATGACTCAATATTCACATCTGTAAAATGGGGGGATAACAATAGCACTTTCATTGTAGGGTTGTTCTGAGAATTAAATTAATAATTGTATTAAAATACATAAAAGTTCTTAGAAAAGTACCTGACACATAGTAGTGCTCTATAAGTGTTAGTTGTAAAAATAACAACCATCGCCTGGGCACAGTGGCTGGCACCTGTAATCCCAGCACTTTGGGAGGCCGAGGCAGGTGGATCACCTGAGGTCAGGAGTTCAAAACCAGCCTGGTCAACATGGTGAAACCCCATCTCTACTAAAAATACAAAAATTAGCTGGGCGTGGTGGCGGACACCTCTAATCCCAGCTACTCGGGAGACTGAGGCAGGAGGCGGAGGTGCAGTGACCCAAGATTGTGCCATTGCACTCCAGCCTGGGTGACAAGAATGAAACTCTGTCTCAAAAAAAAATCGTCAACATTATTATTAATAAAATTTAGCTGTACATAGAAAAAAACAACTCTTAGGCTACAAGGTAGATGACCTCATTTACAGATGAAATTTTAGATCCTGAAATAAGAGATTCTGTAGTCTCTTTTCTCAGGAATTGTGGACTCAGAGTTGGGAATAACATTAGAAATAATCAATAAGAAAGGTCATTCAGCCTGTTTGAAGACTTTCAGGAACCGTGAATTCCCTGCTTTCAAGGAAACCCATTCTTCCTCGCTGAACTTTCTAGTTAAAAGGCTGACTCCAATCTGAGTTGAAATTTACCTGCTTATAACTTCTTCGAGCTATTTTGTTTTTCTTTGAGACAGGGTCTGGCTCTGTTGCCCAAGCTGGAGTGCAATGATGACACTGCAGCCTCTTCCTCCGGGGCTCAAGCAATCCTACACACCTCAGCCTCCCAAGTAGGTAGGAGTACCAGTGTGTACCACTACACCTGGCTAATTTTCTAAACATTTTTTTGTAGGGACGGTGTCTCCCTATGTTGCTCAAGCTAGTCTCGAGCTGGCCTCAAGCCATCCTCCCATCTCCCGTTCCCAAAGTGCTGGGATTACAGGCATGAGCCACTGTGCCTGTACTAACTTCTACCTATTGATCCTACTCTTACCTTCAGCAGCAGCATAACAAATGTAATCTAATTCCACCTGCCAGCACTCCTTGAACACCTTTCCTGCATCCTCCTTCACCCTCTCTCCTATGAACTGAACATGCCCTTTTCTGTCAGGTGATCATCCCAGGACAGGATGTCCAGCTCAGGGTCACCCTCCTCTGGGAACCTCAATTGGTCTACATTTCTGTTAAAAATTGCCATCCAGACTGCAGTGTTTGGGTCTGGAATGTTCTAGCTATGAATGAGGAAGGAAGGAAGGAAGGAAGGAAGGAAGGAAGGAAGGAAGGAAGGAAGGAAGGAAGGAAGGAAGGAAGGGAGGGAGGGAGGGAGGGAGGGAGGGAGGGAAGGAAGGAAGGGGAAGGGAAGAGGTAGGGAGGAAAAAAGGAAGGAAAAGGAAAGAAGGGAGGGAAGGAGGAAGGAAGGAGTCTAATCAGCATCACAATATACAAGAATCATTCTCTCCCTTGTGTTTTTAATGACAGTCCCTTCCTTCCTTCTTTCCTACCTCAATCATTAGTTTTTCCAGGAGGAGCTTCCAGAGCTCATTGGCTTGGGGATAGGAGCATGCCTTCCCAGATCTTCTCCCTCCCTGAGGAGATAGGGCCACAAGCCCCACTGACCAGTGCCCATCCACTCTGCGAGCCTGCCAAAAAGAAGGTAGCACAATAGAAAAGCTGAAATCAGAAAGAAGTCCTCTCATCATGCAAATAAAAAGGCTTGCCAATGACTGACTCAAAGCATCCCATCTCTCCTGATATCAAAATGTTCATTAGCGTTGCTTAACAGATATTTCTGTTTCCATTCCCAGGTGAAAGGTAGAACTGCATACGCCCAGCCTGGCCCCCCTTGGAGTGAGGGTAGTAATGCATCTTGGTTTAGCCAGTGAAATGTGAGTGGCAGAGCCACATACTATTGCACTGCTCTTTTGGCCTGCCACTGGCAATCATGTCCACCTAGAGATGGGGTGTCTCTCAGTGGAGATGACCAGAGCAGAGCCCTCCAGGCAACCCACGATGGACACAGAGCATTGAGTGGAAAATGGACCTTTGTTGCTGGACCACTGGAAAAAAAGGTTGTCAGGGGGCAGAATATGTCCACGTCTATTTGCCAACTTGACCTGACCTCAGGGATCCTGGGGGACAGAAAATGGAATCTCATACAGATGGAGCCACAGGGACCTAGAGAGAGGCCCAGACCCTGCCATTCCCAGGTGTGATCTTGAGAAAGTCACTTGGACAATGCAGGCCTTCATTTTATTTGTATTTTATTTTATCTAATTTTTGAGACAGGGTCTCATTCTGGAGTGCAGTGGCACTATCACGGCTTATTGCAGCCTCCACCTCCCAGGCCCAAGTGACTCAACCACCTCAACCTGTAAGTGGGATTACAGGCGCACACCACCTTGCCCAGCTAATCGTTGTGGTTTTTTGTAGAGACGGGGTCTCGCTATGTTGCTCATGGTGGTCTTCAACACCAAGGCTCAAGCGATCCACCTGCCTTGGCCTCCCAACGTGTTGGTATTAAAGGCATGAGCCACCACAACCAGTGGTTTTCTTCACTTTACAAGAAGACATTCTGGTTAGGTGATCTTCCCTCAGCTCACACAAAAGACAAGACAATCTTAGTGCAAGATTAACATCTTTGGGGGAATCTAGGTGAAGGTTACACAGGTTCTTTCCATAGTATTTCTTACAAATGCATGTGAATTTAAAATGCTCTTAAAAAAAAAAAAAAAGCTTTTAAAAAATTTGAAATAAAACAAAAATGCCCTTAGAGTTGAACCCAGTTCTCAAAGCACTGGTTTGTGGGTTTGATGGCAAAATTCTTCGAGACAGAAACTCCTCCAAAACCCTCCATGGGGTTTCCTGAGTGTGGGGAATTTGGCTGTGACCCTCATTCCTTCTCCCTCAGCTGGACTCAACTCCACCCATCCCCAGACCTCTGGAGAAGTTGCTGGCAACCTAGTCAACTCTCAACAATGGCAAACCAAGAGTTGCTATTTTCTTCCTTAGTTACAAAAATGAAATATTGAAAAAATGTTTATGTGTACTATCACGATAGGTGTTCTTTCACAATGTAAAAACTTTCAGGGCCGGGTGCAGTGGCTCATGCCTATAATCCCAGCACTCTGGGAGGCTGAGGTGGGCAGATCACCTGAGGTCAGGAGTTCGAGACCAACCTGGCCAACATGGTGAAACCCCGTCTCTACTAAAAATACAAAAATTAGCCGGGCGTGGTGGCGGGCGCCTGTAATCCCAGCTATTCGGGAGGCTGAGGCAGGAGAATCGTTTGAACCTGGGAGGTGGAGGTTGCAGTGAGTCAAGATCGGGCCACTGCACTCCAGCCTGGGTGACAGAGTAAGACTTCATCTCAAAAAAAACAAAAACAAAAACAAAAAAACCTTTCAGACTTGCATTGTTGATGCTAGAAAGACAAGTCAACTCCGGTAATTGTGCTTTAATGAAAGGCATTTTGAAAAAAAAAAAACAAAAACCTTTATTTAAGGAAATAAAACCCATGGTCCCAGTGGCAGCTTGTTTGGTTTGAACTGTCTGAGGTCACTACTGCGGGTAGCCCAATAGCTGGGGACGTTGGGCAAATCACTTTATCTGTCTGAGCCTCAGGGTTCTCTTTGCTGGACCGCATGTCCTCTGAATGACCCTTGGAAGTCAAAGTGCAAGACAGAAATGGGTGGCTCCACCCTTCAGCTCTTGTCTCCCTCTCTTCCCCTCATTATGTTGTGACAGAACTAGTCACCTGCATTTTCCTCACATCCCTATTTGTCATGCACAAACTCTCCAGTGGAATCTGAGAAATCACACAGACCAAGACAAGTCTAACTTAAGACAAGGCAACATTTTTGGCTGATCTACCGACATACTACAGTAGTTGGAAATCCTCTTTAATGGCAGGTAAACTGAGGCACAGATGAATACATGTTTGATCTAAGGTCACCAGGTTGGTACTGGTGCTTCCTTGAAGTTCTATCACCAAAGATGTACCCGCCGTGCCCAGACCTGTAGGCTGGTGAAAGGGGTTTTACTGCTCCCCAGAGAGGCCCAGTGGCATAGCCCTCATTTTAGACAGGGAGCAAGGACACCAGGGCTCTGATGGCCTCATGCCCCCAGATAAATTGTTTGAACTCTCTAAATTTATTTGCCTGGGGGAGTGTTGGGGGAGGGAAGAGAGGAATGTTGGTCTCTCCCAGCTCTAAAGTTTAATGCTGGAAATCAACTTAATTAATTAATTAATTTTAATTTTAATTTTTTATTTTTGAGACGCAGTCTCATTCTGTCGCTTAGGCTGGAGTGCAGTGGTGTGATCTTGGCTCACTGCAAACTCTGCCTCCTGGGTTCAAGCTATTCTCTGCCTCAGCCTCCTGAGTAGGTGGGATTACAGGTGCCTACCACCACGCCCAGCAAATTTTTTTGCATTTTTAGTAGAGACAGGGTTTTACCATCTTGGCCAGGCTGATCTTGAACTCCTGACCTCATGATCCACCCGCCTTGGCCTCCCAAAGTTATAATTTCTTTTCTTTACTTTCTTTCTTTTTTTTTTTTTTTAAGACAGAGTCTTGCTCTGTCACCCAGGCTGGAGTGCAGTGGGCGATACTGGCTCACTGCAACCTCTGCTTCCCGGGTCCCAGCGATTCTCCTGCCTCAGCCTCCTGGGTAGCTGGGACTACAGGTGCACACCACCATGCCCAGCTAATTTTGTATTTTTAGTAGAGACAGGGTTTCACCATGTTGACCAGGCAGGTCTCTAACTCCTTACCCTCAGGTGATCTGCCCACCTTGACCTCCCAAAGTGCTGGGATTACAGGTGTGAGCCACTGTGCCCAGCCTATTTTATATAATTTCTAAACTTTTTATTAATACAACTTATTAATACATACAGAAAAATGCACATGGATCTACATACCTTGCTGGATTTTTCAAACTGAAAACATCCAGCTAGCCAGCTCCCAGCTCAAAAGGCAGAACATCACCAACCTAGATTCTCCCTCCCATCACCCTCCCACTGACTCCCCAACAAGAGTAACTACTAGTCCGACTCCTCACACTTCAACTGTATATGAACAAGATCCTTTTCTTTTTTTTTTTTAAGAAGGAGTCTTGCTCTGTTACCCAGGCCAGAGTGCAGTGGCGCAATTTTGGATCACTGCAACCTCTGCCTCAGCCTCCCAAGTAGCTGGGATTACAGGTGCCTGCCACCATGCCCTGCTCATTTTTTTTTTGTATTTTTAGTAGCGATGGAGTTTCACCATCTTGGCCAAACTGGTCTTGAACTCCTGACCTCATGATCCACCCGCCTCGGCCTCCCAAAGTGCTGGGATTACAGGCATGAGCCACCCCGCCCAGCCAAAGATCACATTTTTAAAAATACACTTTCTTTGTTTTAATTTCAGTTTACACATAGAGGAATTCAGGATGGAGTTGTTTTGGTTTGGACAACTGCAAGCTACTTTAAAATCACAATATATGGGCTATGATAATGATTTAAAAACCAAATTATTTTACCCTGCCTGATCAACTCGCCAACCGGTCCCAGCAGTTTCTTTCAGAGGGCCCCTTGGGAGCCATTGCTAACTCTTCCCCTTCTTCTTAGAATGCCTAAATCCTGTGAATCCTGTGATTCTAAGGCCCAATCTAGACCAGCTAAATTGGGTCTTTTTTTAAAAAAAAAAAACACAAACCTTTTCTTTTAGAATATTTTTAGGTTTACAGGAAGGTTGCAAAGAGAGTTCCTGTATTACCCCATACTCAATTTCCATCTTAAATTATTCTGGCAATACTTGTCACAACCCTGAAACTAGCGTTGGTATATTACTATTAACTAAACTTCATACTTTACTCCAATTCATTTTTCCCTAACGTCCTTTTTCTCTTCCAGAACCCATCCAGGATTCCACATTGGTCCAGTATTTTGTAGAATGTCCCTCATCGTTAGACTGGAATTAGGGGTTAGGGGAAAGAAGTCCACAGAGGTGAAGGGCCACTCTCATCCCATCATATTGTGGTGCATGAGGTCAACACGACTTAGCACTGCTGATGCTGACCTTCAGCACTGGTAAGGTAGTGTTTGCAGGTTTCTCCACTGTAAAGTTCTTCTCTCCCACAACCTCCTTCCATACTGCATGTAGCCTTTGGAAGCAAATCACTAAGGGCAGTGCACCCTCAACGGGAGAGGGAATTAGGCTCCACTTCCTTCAGGGGAGTTTACCTACATACCTAGATATGTAGAGTTTTATCTACATGAATTATTTGAAATTATCTGCATGAGAGATTGTCTCTTCTTCTCCATTTACTTATCCAACCACGCCTTTGTATTAGCATGGGTTCATTCACAAGTATTTATTTATTTATTTATTTATTGAGATGGAGTTTCGCTCTTGTTGCCCAGGCTGGAGCGCAGTGGCGCAATCTTGGCTCACTGCAACCTCTGCCTCCCGCGTTCAAGCGATTATCCTGCCTTAGCCTCCTGAGTAGCTGAGATTACAGGTGCCTGCCACCACGCCCACCTAATTTTTGTATTTTTAGTAGAAATGGGGTTTCACCGCGTTGGCCTGGCTGGTTTCAAACTCCTGACCTTAGGTGATCTGCCCACCTTGGCCTCCCCAAGTGCTGGGATTACAGGCGTGAACCACTGCACCCAGCCCCTATTTTATGTTTTAGATTAGAATCTAATACTACGTTATTGATTTTGTTGTTCCAATTGTTCCAGGTTTGAGGCTGGGCCCTCTTTCGGGTTGGTCCCTGTGTCCTTCTGACATACCCACATCCTTTTCATCTTGAGCACTTTCCTACTGCCCAGAACCACAAGGTGCTCCGGACTCATCTTCAGCATTTCTGGCCCCAGTCCTAGGATCCGCCGTTGTTGAACATTTTGAACAGAGCAGACTGGCCAGTTTTGACCCCTTTTTCCATTAAGATGTAAGTAGTCCTCTTGCGGGAAAGAACCCAGCTTTATTATCTGGTGCAAGTCAGTCAATTGCAAGTAACTTGAAATGGAGTTCAGGAGTTCAGTGTTTTATAGGGTGTTTGTTTCCATGGCTAGCATAGCTAGGCCCGCACCTTCAGGTCCATGGCCCTTTCTCTCAAAAGGTTTTCAGTTTGCTTGAAGCCACTTTCCTTCCTCACTTTACTTAGATTGCAATGTAGACCCGCCCCAAGTGAGTCAGACTGAGGAGTTGAGAGAATAATTTAGAGAGGCCCTCTTCTCCTCCTGCAAGTCCTTTGACCTGCCAGCCTGCAAATCTGCTGTATAAAGATAGATAAGTAGCCAGCTAGCTACACACACACACACACACACACACACACACACACACACACCCCAAAACCGAGAAGGCTACGGAGAGAGGGCAGTGGAGGCATTCACTCTGAGAATTACTGTTCAAAGGGGAAAAACAGGGAGGCACTTGGGCAATCCAGAAATGCAGGTCTGAGCTGGCCTGGGGTTTTAGCAAAGGAGGAGTGAGTTCCTCAGAACAGGACCAATTAAAACCTTTTAAAGTAATTGTTCCCCTGCCTTCTTTCAAAGTTGAGCTCTAATCGTGGCCTTTCATTCTTCCCACCACTCCATCATTTTAAATTAACCTTGCTTCTCCCCTGCAGCTGCCTCTCACCCATCACAGACATGCTAATGCACGTGTGTGCTGCTGGGGGGCGGTGGGAGGGGACCCTGACACTAGCTTTGTGAAACAGCATCCCTGTGGGCTCTGTTCCACTCACCCCCCACCCACCCTGGCAGGGCAGAGGGGAGGAAGGAGGCGGGCAGGTTAGCAGAGCGCACGACCAGGCAGTAAAGTCTCCTGGCTGCGCTACCTCGCTACCTCGGGGTGTCCACATTACTCAGCCCCTCGGAGCCATGGGGGTGGGGAGGGCAGGGCCTCCTGGGACAGGACCATAAACCGTTTATGGCTCCCCAAATGTGACACATCAAGTTGACATCACCTGTTCACCTTCATTCTTCTCTCCCTCTGTGAAAAGTCCCTTCTCGCATTCCCTCCGGGCCTCTCCCTTCCTGACCCTTTGGAGTAGCAGCCTTCAAAGGCCTGAAGGTTCCCAAGTGATGTGGGAAGTAAAGTTCTCAATGGAGGTCTCCTCCTAGTGAAAGGGCACTCTGTAATTAATGGAACTGGCCAGACCGTGAAGGTTACCTTGACCTTGTCTGCGTGATAAATACAGCTGGAGCGGGGCGGAAAGCACACCATTCAGAAAAGCAAACTGCTTGCATCTTATTTTTAATCTCACTCCATTTTGCCTCTCTGCAGGATCAGAGCACGTTAAGGAGAGACAGCCTCTGTCTCTCAATCCTGGGGGCAGCTCGTGCAGTCGCCCCGCCGCGGCCACTCTCCTAACACTGACAGAGGGGGCAGCGACGTGTCCCGGTCGCTCAGCCAGCTGGTGGCAGGGGCAACCCAGGCCCCCAGACGCCTCTCCGCGTCTAGGCGCTTCCCATAATGGAAGGCTTCGCTCCATTAAAGGTTATTTTAGGGAATCCACAAGCCCACCACCATCCCCCCCCAAAGTGGAAATTTTATGTAAACGAGTCAAAATAAAGCAACAGTTTCTTAATAAGTATGTTTGGAGTTACACTCGGGACCAAGCCGAGCCGAATCGGGCGAGGGGATGCGGACTTAAAGGTTCCAGTGTTCTTCTCCATACAGCAAGACTATTTTTAAAAATTTAAGGACGTCTTCCAGTCCACAGTCCACACCGCCTACACCCCCGCAGGTCAGGCAGGCGCGGGTTCAGCCCGGTGACCCCGCCATCCTCGCAGCCTCCACCCTGGGGCCAGGGCAGCGGGCGCGGCCGACCTCCACCCCCCTTCCCGAAACCGCACCCGTCCCCTCCCCCACCGCGGTCCCGCGCGGCAGCGGAGGGGCCCAGGGGTGGCGGCACCAGGATCCCGCCGCCGCCCCCCCCACGGCGCGCACGGAGGCAGGGTTGGGGGAAACACGATTCCTGGGGAGATCGGAGGAGGCGAGGCCGCCGAGGCTGCGGGGGGGTTTTCCCGGAGGACTCGGGGGCCGGGTGGGAATGCGACCTCCAGGGGAGCTCTCGCTGCTCCCCCGTAACCGCCGCAGGGACCCTCCCGGGGTGGGGGTGGGGACGCGGGGGTCCAGGCCCGAGGGGCCCATGCAGAGTCAGACGCCGGGTGTGCGCGGCCCGTGACTCAGCCGGGTGGCGACGCGAGGCCGAGGAGGCTGGCGGAGGGGGCGGGCGGGCCGGGCGCGCACCCGGGACCCCGCGCCCTCGGGGGAAATCGGGTGCGCGCGCCCAGGAGTGGGGGAGGGGCAGCGGGCGCGCGTCCGCGCACGCAGCGGAGGCGCCGGGCGGCGGCGAGGGCCCGGCCGAGCGCCGTCTGCCCGGCGCCGCGCTCCTAGAGCTCGCGCCGCCTCCCGGGGCGCCGCGCGGGTGGCGCAGGTAGAGGCCGGGCGGGGGTGGGAGCCACCCCAGGGCTCAGGTTCCAGCCGCCAGGCTTGGCCCTCAGCGGGCGCTGTCGGAGGGCAGGCGGGCCCGCGGGAGCGGGGCGGTGGCGGTGGCAGAGGAGCGCGGGGCGGGCGGAGATCGTCGCGCCCACCTCTCCAGCCCCCCGCGGTGGCCGAGCCCCCAGCAGCTGCGCTTGAGGCGCCGAGGCGGGGTGGCCGAGCGAGACCCGGGCCGGGCGCGGCGCGGGCCGCACAGCGGCGGCGGCGGCTGCAGACCTGTAAACCTTAATGACAGCAATCTTGCCCGTCTGCGCCGCTGACTCACGCGGTGACCCAGCCTCCAGTCACCCGGCGGCCGCCCTCCGGCCTCAGTTTCCCCCGCCGCCGAACAATGGAGTCACTGTGTCGCCGTTCATTCCTGAGCGCCGGTTCACACGCGGAGGGCCGCCGCCTCCATGGGGAAGGGACCGAGGCGTCCGGCTTTTAATTATCCCCGGTGGGCGGGCGTGGGGAGGCCGCGCTCTGCTGGATAATTGAACGCTGGGACTGTTCCCTCGTCGGCCTAAGCTCTTTATCTTAAGCCGTCCTTTCCCCTTCATCGTATTTAAATTTTACCCCTTCCTCTCCACGCTGGTGGGACTGCTTGAAAAGCAATGAAATGTGGTGGCACGGTGGCTCACGCCTGTAATCTCAGCACTTTGGGAGGCCCAGGCTGAAAGATTACCTGAGGTCAGAGTTGAAGACCAGCCTGGCCAACATGGTGAAACCCTGTCTGTACTAAAAATACAAAAAAAAAAAAAAAAAAAAAAAAAAAAGGAAAAAGAAATTGGCTGGGCGTGTGGTGCATGCCTGTAATCCCAGATACTTGGGAGGCTGAGGCACGAGAATCACTACAACCCAGGAGGAGGAGGTTGTAGTGAGCCGAGATGGCGCCATTGCACTCCAGCCTGGGTGACAAAGCGAGACTCCGTCTAAAAAAGAGAGAGAGAGGAGAGAGAGAAAAAAAAAAAAAAAGAAAAAGAAAGAGAAAAGAAAAGAGAGAAAGAAAGAAAAAAAGAAAATAAAAGCAATGAAATGACTCCCCGCCTACTTTAGGCAATTTGTGTTTTCCCGAATATCAAGGGTTCAGTCAGTTTACTCGCAACAAACTTGAGCCCTTCCTTGGGCCAGGCCCAGTGTGCCCAGCAGTGAAGCCACAGCTGCTCAGAAGCCACAGCAGGTTCTCAGGAGGCCCAGCTGCAGGGAGGCCACCTCTCCCTGGTTCTGTTCTCTTGCAGGCATAGAAGGGATCAGACTACTGATGTGCGAAGCTGAGTAAACCCTACATACATTATGCCGAGTGAAGAAGCCAAACACAAAAGAATATGTATGGTGTGGCTCCCATTTATGGAAAACCCTAGAAGAGACAAATGTAGTCCCTGGTCCACCAAAAGCATTGGTTGTCTTGAGGTGGGGGTGGAGGCAGTGACTGGGATGAGGACAAGGACATTCTGGGGATGATGGAACTGTCCCGTATCTTGATTGAGGCTCTGGCACCCGTGACCGCAGGGCATTCCCCACCCACCTACCGGCCTCTCTGGACCCTGAGGCTTCAGGTTACTGAGGATCCCTCAGCCCTCCCTGCTGGAAGGCCTTTCCCCCATGGCACCTCACCCCCCATTCCTCTCTGACCCTGCAGGAGCGGTTATGTGGGTGGAAGCATACAGCTGTCCCAACTCATCCAACACTGAATGCAAAATAGGTGCATCTTACTGTGTGTAGGTGATACCCCAAGAAAGCTGGCCGAGGCCCTAAGGGTGTGGGAAGCCAGGAGGCTAGGTGGCTTGGTGAGGGTGGCACTTTAGTCATGGAAGGGGTTGGAGAGGAGAAACGCTGTTTGTTGAGGTCTGAAAGAGAAGGTGTCACATGTTTAATGGAACTCTTACAAGCCCCAGATGTTACTGTTATTATTATCCCCATTTGACTACTGGGGAAACAAACTCAGGCTGAGTGAGCTGCCCAGCCTCCCTAACCCTGTCCCTGGCAGATGGTACTGAGAGGGTCTGTCTTCCTCTCTCAGTGGATGTGTCAGATTCATCGCTGTGTTGGGGACACCGAGTGTGAGCGTCAAGGTTAGCAGCAGGGCCTTGGCAGCAGAGAGGACCCTATGAGAATCCTTCCCTCTTTCTAGTGCTGTGACCTGGGCCATGTTGGCTTATCTCAACCCCAGGCCAAGTCCTCCCGGGTGTAAGATGGAGAAGGTCCCGCCTTGGGCATGGTGTGAGGAGATGAGGGCGCTTAGGTGGGTGCCTGATTTGAGGCATGCCTGTAGTGTTAGCTGTACGTCTGTTACCTTGAGTGAGTTCCTTCCCTGTAAGGGCCTCAGTGTCCTCATTTGTAAAATGAGAGGGTGGCTTTAAGCCACCTTCCACATTCTGGTATCCTGGAGTATTTGGAGGGGCCACTGGGGAAAAGCGATGTAGGAACTTTCGGGGAGGGGCAGCAGGTGCAATTGCCAGAGGGAGGTGGCCCTGGGGTCCCCATTGCCTCTGTAGAACCCAGGAGGCTGAGGGGTTTGTGGCCCACACCTTGTGCCATAAAGGGGAGGTTCCTCCAACACCATTGCTGAGGGGGCCGCAGCGTTGCTGGAATTCATCAAGGGCATAGGGTGTGGGGCTTTGCTCCCTTGGGAGGCGGCATCCTCCACTGTTGTGCGGCTCCGGTTTCCAGAACATCGTCCTTGTGTGGACGTGGCCTGCCCCCCAGATCTCTTCTTCTGAGCCTCTGACCAGGCACCTCAAGCTGAGGGCATCCCTTGACCCCCCAGGAATATTTTCCTCAGCTCAGTCTGTCCAGAACTTTCCCTAACTAAGGGATAGGTCAGAGTTCTGGAAGGAAGGGCCTTCGTGAGCAGAGGCGAGCTGTGCCTGCCCACTGGGGACCTCCAGCCCGTTTTCTGCCATTGCAGACCCCATGTCAGCCCCTACTCCCAGGGACAGGTGAAGGCTCGGCCACTGAGATACCTGTGTCTCTGGCCCTAGGACGTGACCCTCACAGCTTGGCCTCCCAGCTCTCCTTGCACAGAGGCCACCCAGCCCGGGAGGCTTGCAAAGTGCAGCACAAATTCACACACCCCACATCACACACACCCACACGCAGCACACACAGATACACCACACGCACACCACACTAATTCTCCATTCTCACACCATGTACACACAACACAACCCTCTCCAACCACACATACCCCGCTCCCTGCACGCGTGCGTATATACCACACCCCACACAACAGACAACACAACCTTCTTCAACCACACATACCCTGCTCCCTGCACGTGTGCGTATATACCACATCCCACACCCCCACACAACACACAACACAACCCTCTCCAACCACACATACCCTGCTCCCTGCACGTGTGCGTATATACCACATCCCACACCCCCACACAACACACAACACAACCCTCTCCAACCACACATACCCCGCTCCCTGCACGCGTGCGTATATACCACATCCCACACCCCCACACAACACACAACACAACCCTCTCCAACCACACATACCCTGCTCCCTGCATGTGTGCATATATGCCACACCCCACACCCCCACACAACAGACAACACAACCCTCTCCAACCACACATACCCCGCTCCCTGCACGCGTGCGTATATACCACATCCCACACCCCCACACAACACAGTCACACTCCACACCCAGTGAGTCTCACACGCAGCACCCAGGTTGTGTCCTACACAAGGGTGCCCAGCTGAGGGTCCGAGGCATCTCCCAGGGTCCTGGGGCAGGGCTGGGTGCCTGGAGGGAGGAAGGGTACCTCCTAACTGGCACAAAGGTGCCCTCTGCACTGACTGAGACTCTGGCACCTGCTACCACAGAGCACTCCCCACCCGCCTCTAGTCCTCTCTGGGACAGTGAGACCTCAGGCCCCTGAGGAACCCCAGCCCTCCCCACTGGAAGGGCCTGCCCCATGTCCCACTCCACCATTCCTCCCTGGCCCTGGGTGCCCCACCTCGAGTACCTGGCTGCCGGCACAGCTGGCTCTTCCCTCCCCAGGCCCCTCAGTCTCTTAGTACCTGGACCACTCCCTTCATCCCCCACATGCTTATGGGGTACCTGCTGGGGCCAGGTCCTGGCTCAGTGCTGGGGAGACAGAGAGGACGAAGTCACGCTCATCCTCAGCAGGCATCTGCCGTCTACACAGCAGTGGCCATGCCCAGGGAGCAGGACTGTGGCAGAACGTCCCTGGCAGCTGTGGGAGCCCGGAGGGGTGATCTGTAACCCTGACTAGGGAGCAGTCAGGGAGAGCTTCCTGAAAGAGGTGGCAGTAGACAAAGGCACACGCTTTCTAACTGCCGTGACTCACTGCACGCTGAGCTCTGCCCCCTCTCACCAGAAAGGGAGGCCATGGTGTGGAATAGAGACTGGGCTTGAGTCCCAACCTTGGGAAAGTGTACCAGCCTCAGCCTCAATGTCCTTGTCTGTGGAATGAGAATTTCAACACTGCCCTTGCAGGAGAATAGTTGAGGTGGCACAAGGTGGGTGCTGGAGCCAGACAGACTGCCTTCAGTCTCAGCGTTGTCACTATGAGCCATGCAACCTTGGGGAAGCTGGCTTCCCTTTCTGACGCAGTGTCCTGTCTGTAACATGGGAGTCCTAACAGGAAGTCTCTCATAGAGTTATTTTGAGTATTTAAAGCATTTTGATTTGGAAAGATTTAGAATAGCGTTTGGCCACAGTGAGCACTATGTGTACAGAATGTATGGACATGCTGGGCGGTCCCTATAGCTAGTGGGGGCTCACCAGATGTGCCAGGATGAACATGACCTTGGATATGTTTCTTCCCTCTGGACCTTGAACTCTTTAACTGTCTCTGAAGGGAGAGATGGCAGGCTGGGGCGGAGACATGTTTGCTGTGCTCCATGGAGACTCACAGCCAGCCTGGGCCTTGGTTTGTGGAGGGGTGGGGCAATGACAAGGAGGTGCCTTCGGTCCATAGGTGGGTGGCCAAGGGTGCTAGCCCTGTGCCTGTCTCCTCCCAGCTGGCACTGTCCCTGGGAAGATGTAAGGCTACCTGTGGTGATCTCATTGCTGCCCTAACCTCTCCTTTCCCTGAACATAGGCTGTCTCTTGGCTTCAACCAGATTTCCATTATTATTGCTATCTTCTCATTCATTTTCTTGTTTTCTTTTTTTTTTTCTTTTTTTTTTGAGAGAGGGTGTCACTCTGTTGCCCAGGGTGGAGTGGAGTGGTGTGATCTCGGCTCACTGCGACCTCCTCTTCCTGGGTTCAAGCAATTCTCCTGCCTCAGCCTCCTGAGTAGCTGGGACTACAGGTGCCTGCCACCACACTCGGCTAATTTTTTGTATTTTTAGTAGAGACAGGGTTTCACCATGTTAGCCAGGATGGTCTTGATCTCCCGACCTCGTGATCCACCCGCCTCAGCCTCCCAAAGTGCTGGGATTACAGGCGTGAGCCACCGCGCCCGGCATTTCCTTCTTTTCAAAGTAAATGTATAAATACAAGAGAGCCCGGCCATTCCTTGCAGAGTTGAATATAGATTTCCGCTGTGACCCAACAGTTGCACTTCTCAGTGGAATGAAAACATGCACCTTCATCTGTGACACGGAAGTTATGACAGTAATGACTGACACAGACACGCATGCGTGAATGTTCACACAGCATCGTTCATGATAGCCGAGAGATGGAAATAGCCCAAATGTCTGTCCACAGATGAGTGGATAAATCAAATGTGGTCTATCCATACCATCAAATATTATTTGGTCATAAAAAAGGGGTGACAGACTGATACATGTTCCCACGTGGATGGGCCTCAACATGGATGAAGACTTTATGCCGTGTGAAAGAAGCCGCATGCTGAAAGCAACATATTGTAAGTCTCCATTCATTTGTTTTTGCTTTTGTTTGAGATGAAGTCTTACTCTGTTGCCTAAGTTGGAGTGCAGTGGCGTGATCTCGGCTCACTGCAACCTCCACCTCCTAGGTTCAAGTGATTCTCAGCCTCCCAAGTAGCCTGCCTCAGTCTCCGGAGTAGCTAGGATTACAGGCACCTGCCACTGCGCCTGGCTAGTTTTTGTATTTTTAGTAGAGACGGCATTTTACCATGTTGGCCAGGCTGGTCTTGAACTCCTGATGTCAGGTTATCCACCTGCCTTGGCTTCCCAAAGTGCTGGGATTACAGGCGTGAGCCATCATGCCCAGCCAACTCCTTTTATTTGTAATATGCAGAATAGAAAAATCTATACAGACAGAAAGTAGATTCGTGGTTGCTTCGGGCTGGGGAGGAGGCGAGCGTGATGGGGGGCGGGTGGGAGGAAGATAACTAATGGATATGGGATTTCTTGCAGTGATTAAAATGTTCTAAAACTGACTGTGGTGATAGCGGCATGTATCTGTGACTGTCCTAAAAATCATTCAGTTATACACTTTGAATGAATGATTGTGTGGTATATGAATTCTATCTCAATAAAGCTACTAAAACAAATAAATACACAGAGAAATACAAATGTGGTTCTTTCTGGCCAGGAAAAGTGGTCCTTTTTTGGGGGTGAGGACAGAGTAGCAAGTCGGAGGCAAAGCATGGTGTCTTCATGATCTCCCACAAGCACCTCTCCAAGCCTATGGGCCGCCCACAGTCTAGACTATCCTTCCCCTTCTTCTGTGACTGCGTGCACAGTACAGCTTATCTCACCTTCCTGCTTCCCTTCCTCCCCACCGCTAACTGCCTGGGAAATCCCTCTCCCTCACTGTGCTCACACACCACCCCTCCGCAGTGTTTCTCCTGGCCACCCTCCCCCAGAACCCCTTGCTCTCTAGTGGCCATCCCTGGGATTTTGCTTGTTTGGTCATTAAGGGGATTATGATTGTTTAGTTGTCCTTTCCACAGTTGAGCAGAAATTCCTTGCAACTGTCTCATACCTGGTTTGTTCTTGGAACAAAACTAGGTGCTAAATAAATGCTTGTAAATTTGTAAACAGGTACTTGAACTGAACCAAGGAATTACAACTTTCCAACTGAAAAGTTCAACCCTGAACTCAGATATGATGATGATTTTTTTTTTTTTACTGATTCCTTATTTGTCAATTTTCTTTTTTTTTTTTTTTTTTGAGACGGAGTCTCGCTCTACCGCCCAGGCTGGAGTGCAGTGGCCGGATCTCAGCTCACTGCAAGCTCCGCCTCCCGGGTTCACGCCATTCTCCTGCCTCAGCCTCCCGAGTAGTTGGGACTACAGGCACCTGCCACCGCGCCCGGCTAGTTTTTTGTATTTTTTAGTAGAGACGGGGTTTCACCGTGTTAGCCAGGATGGTCTCGATCTCCTGACCTCGTGATCCGCCCGTCTCGGCCTCCCAAAGTGCTGGGATTACAGGTTTGAGCCACCGCGCCCGGCCTTGTCAATTTTCTTTAACCCAAGAAGTACCCAATGAACCAGTCTGAATTGGAACCAGATCAATGCATTTTCTAAATGCATTCCAGTTGGACTGGAATAAAATTAGAACAATATTTTCCAAGCTGAAAACATCCCAAACTAAAGCCTTAAGGGTCTAAATGCCCTTTGTTCAGGGGAGTCTTGAAGGGCTGGGCCCTTCCTGGCCTTGAGGGCCCTGAGACCCTAAGGTTTTCGCTTTCTGAAACTTGTCCTGATCTCCCTGTGATCCACGCTCATAATGAAATGTTGTGACATGGAAGCCAGAGACAATTATCTCTGTTTTACAGATAGGGATCAGCCCTGTCAAGGTCACACAGGCAGGACCTGAGGCCAGATCTGCCCCTGCAGCCTTGGTTCCTAACCACTCTGCCATTTGACTCCATGGCAGGAAAAACATCTGCCAAAGACATTCCCTTAAGAGTCACCATAAAAAGGCTTAAGGTATTAGTTCTCTCTAGGGTATTTTCAGACAGTTCTTGGGGAATAGCTGTTTGTAAAAAGAGCTCACCACTTACTGGCCTGTCTTTTTTTTTTCTTTTTTTCTTTATTTTTTTTTATCACACCTTATAAATTATAAGCTTTTGGTAGAAAAGCATCTGCCATTGGTTTAGTATTCACTGTGGGAATATATTCTCCTGTGGGAGCCTCTGATGCTGGGCCTGCCCTGGAGATTCTGGCTCAGTAGATCTAATGGGTGGGGGTGGGAAAGGGGGTTCCGCTTTTTTTTTTTTTTTTTTTTTTGAGACAGACTCTCGCTCTGTCGCCAGGTTGCAGTACAGCGGCGCAATCTCAGCTCACTACAACCTCCGCCTCCCTGGTTCAAGCAATTCTGCCTCAGCTTCCCGAGTAGCTGGGATTACAGGCACATGCCATCACACCCAGCTAATTTTTGTATTTTTAGTAGAGACAGGGTTTCGCCATGTTGGCCAAGATGGTCTCCATCTCCTGACCTCATGATCTGCCCGCCTCAGCCTCCCAAAGTGCTGGGATTACAGGTGTGAGCCACTGCACATGGCCGGTTCTGCATTTTTTAACAGGTCCTTGAAGAGATCCTGAGGCTCACTGCAGTTCAGGCACCCCTGTCATACAGCACTGAGCGCTTGGCAGGCAACCAGGATTTGCTGATGAAAGGAAGGAAAAACAGAGAAGGAAGGGACTGAGAGCTCATCGAAGTATTTCACAAGACAGTCTTTTTCTGCTTGGTACACAGTAGGTGCTTAATAGTTGCATGTACAATAAATGAATGCCTGTGGTCATCCAGGGCAGCAGGCCAGTGAGCAGCCTGAGGGGAATCAATGGAGCTCCTCCAGGGTCACTGTGCTGTCCAGAAGTGGTAACTGATAGCCACATGTAGCTATTTAAATTAAAATGAAGCTGGTCACAGGGCTCATGTCTGCAATCCCAGCACTTTGGGTGGCAGAGGTGGGAGGATCACTTAAACCCAGGAGTTTGGGACCAGCCTGGGCAACATAGTGAGACCCCATCTCTACAAAAAATTTTCAAAAATTAGTTGGGTGGGTGGTGCACGTCTGTAGTCCCAGCTACTTGGAAGGCTGAGGCAGGAGGTTTGCTTGAGCCCAAAGGTTGAGGCTGTAGTGAGTTGTGATCATGCCACTTCAGTCCAGCCTGGGCAACAGAGAAAACCCCTGTTTCAAAAAATAAATAGACCGGGCACAGTGGCTCACACCTGTAATCCCAGCACTCTGGACACCGAGGTGGGTGAATCACCTGAGGTCAGAAGTTCAAGATCAGCCTGGCCATGGAGAAACCCTGTCTCTACTAAAAATACAAAAAAATCAGCTGGGTATGGTGCTGCATACCTGTAATCCCAGCTACTCGGGAGGCTGAGGCAGGAGAATCACTTGAACCTGAGAGGCGGAGGTTGCAGTGAGCCGAGGTCGTGCCATTGCACTCCAGCCTGGGCAACAAGAGTGAAATTCCGTCTCAAAATAAATAAAATAAATAAAATAAAATCGAATCAAATAATTAAAACAGATGAAAGTCAAAGATGAAGTTCCCCGGTTGCCCTAGCTACATTTCAGGTGTTCCGCAGCCACATGACTCATTGCTAGTGTATTGGGCAGCCTAAAGGCAGAACATCTCCATTATTGCACAAAGTCCCACAGGATGGCAGTGGGTGGGTGGGTGGCTGTGGGTAGAATGGAGAGGAGAAATAGGAGAGGTGGAGAGAAAATGAGAAGGCAGAATAAAGAGAAAAAAGAGAAGGGGCACAGGTGCTGAGGTTGGACAGTGAAGGTACAAGGGCCCCCGGGGCCTGATGGGTCACTGGCCTGGACTGGTCACTGATGCAGGTTTCAGGGGCAGGGCCCAATTCTCTTCTCTCCTCTAACAGTGCCTCAGGAGACCTGAGGAACTCGTTGGATGTGGAGCTGGGCACAGTAAAATCTCCACCCCCAGCTCAGATGGAGGAGAAACCTGGTACTCCAATAAAGGAGTATTTGTCCCTTTAAGAGTCAGAGCCCTGTTCAATTTTGAATATAAATTTTCCTTGAATCTATCACATATTGCCCTGAGCAGAGTTGAGTGCTTTGTTGGTGACTCGCGATCCCCTATATGAATCTTATCATTTCCTTGGGGTTTGAGAGCACTATGGCAGCCAGCACCCCACCACCCCATCCCTGTACCAAATGCGGCAGACAGCCGAGTTTTGATCATTTTTTCCCGTAACAGTTCTTTTCCCTCCTTGCACCTTTTTCTCCTGCATGGATTCGGGTATCAGTTCACATAGGCAGTTGCAACTGTATATAATATATGAATTCAAAGGTTTTGACTGAAGGCTCACAAATAAACAAAGAGCTTGTGTTTTAGAGCAGGGGTTTTTAATATCTATTTTGGCTGCTCAGAAGTGTTTTCTATTTTAATTCTGGTCCTATGGGGGTTTTAGATACATAGATTTGTGACTAGTTGACATGTCACCACTCGTTGTAAATACAGTTTCTTTTCTTTTCTTTTTTTTTTTTTTGAGATGGAGTTTTGCTCTTGTTGCCCCAGGCTGTAGAGCAATGGCTCAATCTCAGCTCACTGCTACCTCCACCTCCCGGGTTCAAGCAATTCTCCTGCCTCAGCCTCCCGAGTAGCTGAGGTTACAGGCGTGTGCCACCACGCCCGGCTAATTTTGTATTTTTGGTAGAGATGGGGTTTCTGCATGTTGGTCAGGCTGGTCTTGAACTCCCGACCTCAGGTAATCCGCCTGCCTTGGCCTCCCAAAGTGCTGGGATTATAGGTGTGAGCCACTGCGCCCGGCCTGTAAATACAGTTTCTAAAGAGTAAATACAGTCCTTGCCCCAAGACGCTTCTTTTAAATTACCCATGACTACCCACCCTGTCTTTGAAAGTGGGGATCAGACCTAAGACTGTCAGCAGCACTTTCTCATCCTCTTCTTCCATTCTTTCTCCCTCCCCAAAAACAGAGGCTTTGGATTCTCCTTGTGTACAAGGAGCCACCAAGCCTGACTTCTTCTTTTTGAGATGGAGTCTCACTCTGTTGCCCAGGCTGGAGTGCAGTGGTGTGATCTCGGCTCACTGCAACCTCCGCCTCCCAGGTTCAAGCGATTCTCCAGCCTCAGCTTCCTGAGTAGCTGAGACTACAGGTACCTGCTACCATCCCTGGCTCATTTTTGTATTTTTAGTAGAGACGGGGTTTCGCCATGTTGGCCAGGCTGGTCTCGAACTCCCGACCTCAGGTGATCCACCCACCTCAGCCTCCCAAAGTGCTAGGATTACACATGTGAGCCACCTTGTCCAGCCCACCAAGGCTGGCTTTGAGGCCTTGGAGAGAGCTTTGGGGAGCCGTTGGCTCTACCAGAGAGACCAACCCCCCATAAGAGTTGGGCATGATGACATTTCCATCCTCCAGTGCCTGAGGAGGTCAGCCAGAAAGACACCTGCTCAGAATCAGCCCTCTTAAGAGTATCTTCATTTTAAAATAAGAACTTCTGGAGGAATAATGCTGGATTGAATAACATGACTCTTGAGGGTGGAATGTCATGCCCAGGGACTGAGTGGGGACCACACAAGCCGAGCCTGTGGCCCTTAGCTGCCCAGTCAGGCCCTCCGAGGGCGACGGTGGCTAAAAGAGGGGGACACAGCTTCTCCAGGCTGTGGCCCTGCAGCCCTGTGCTCTGTCCGGACCTTGGAAGACAAGAGCCAACCATTGTTTCCATCCTGGACATGCGGTGGGAGAAAGGAAGACGCATTAGCTCACCCCTGGCCTCCCACAGCCTCTGGAGGCTCCCGGACCCCCAGTGAGAGGGAGGATCTGGACAATGAATAGGAAGGGGAAATGGGTCACATTCTTGCGGCCTACCCTTGGTGTTAGGACTTTCCACACCCCAAGATGGCCGTTCAAATGCTTTGACCCGTAACACTGTAAAAAGTGGGGGGTTTCCAGTTCCTAGGCCCAGTGGGGGTTCGTGTGCTCTCCTGCCGTCCTCCCGTTTCTGTGTGGACCACCCACCCGCTCATCCGGTGGTGCCTCACCCTTTCTTTCCTCCTGGGTTTGTAGAACCGCCCCTCAACCCCCAGCATCAAATGCAATCCCTTCTCCTCCTGCTCCCAGATACAGATACCCAGTTTGTAAAATCTGCTCTGCTCTGACTGGCGCATCAGAGTGCGGCTCTTTGCTGCTTGCCTGCGACCCTGAGTGTTTTCCTGCCCTGGTTTCCCGCACATTTTTTTCCAGTCATCCCCCAGCCAGGCCTGGAGAGCTGCCACTGTCCCTGCGGCCTGCACATTCCCCAGCCCTGGCAGCAACCACTGGGGTAGGAGGTCCTGGACTCCTCAGCCCCTGGAAGACCCTGCACCAGCCTTGACTCTAGACATCTGGGCTTTCCTGCTGCAGGCCTGGAGTTGAAGGAGACTGAGGTGAAAGTGTGAGAGCTAAGGGCAGGTCCTAACCCCAAAGATTATTTTCCGCGAACAAGACAATCCAAAAGCTCTGATTGAAAATAAATTGGCCTCTCTGCAATTCCTTTTTTCTTCCTTCGACTAAATATGCTCTGTTTTCCCCCCTCCACACCGGAAACTCTACTTTTGATTTTTAAATGGTCCTAACCGGGGAGAGGAAGTTGATTGGCTGGGGAGAGAATTCCGCCCTCGGTCCATATCCCACTGGGCCCAAAGTCAATAGAAGGGCCCTCCAGGCTCCAGGAGGCAGGAGACCGGACAAGCCACGAAGTATTTATTTTCAGTGGCTTTGCCCAGGCCCCAGCAGACAGAGTTTTTATTGAATCTTGCCCCAAAACTGCTGGGATTAGGACTTGCTTGGCTACTCAGAGAGAAATAAGTGTTCTCAGAAAAAAAAAAAAAAAAAGTTGGCCTCTCCTGCCCCCCTCTTCTTTGCCCCTTTTCACCCTCCCCATCCGGTTTCCTTGTTTAAAAGTTTTCCAGGCCGGACATGGTGGCTCACGCCTGTAATCCCAGCACTTTGGGAGGCCGAGGAGGGCAGATCACTTGAGGTCAGGAGTTCGAGATCAGCTTGGCCAACATGGTGAAACCCTGTCTCTACTGAAAATACAAAAATGAGCCAGGCCTGGTGGCAGGAGCCTGTAGTCCCAGCTACTCAGGAGGCTGAGGCTGGAGAGTCACTTGAACCTGGGAGGTGGAGGTTGCAGTGCGCCGAGACTGTGCCATGGAAACTCCAGCCTGGGTGACAGAGCTAGATTCTGTCTCAAAAAAAAAAAAAAAAAAAAAAAAAAGTTTCCCTAAATGTGCTTGTACTGAGGAAGAGGCTCATGTTTTTCTGAAAAGTCCAACACGCCCATCTCGACCCCTCTGGCCTGCGGTGGGCGTCAGTCTTGGGAGCTCTCTGCTAACCCAGCCTGAACTGGGGGAGGAGGGCCAGCTTCATACAGGGTGCTCCCCCAGGAAGGTCTGGCCTCCCTGCAGCCTGCCCAGGGTTCAGGCCCGGAGATCAGGCAGCAGGGTCACTGTCAGGCCTTCAGCTCAGGAGCTTAGAGCAGGCCCGAGGTTGGGGGCTCAGATGGAGTGAAGGTGGTCTCCTGGAGCCCGACAGGGGAGGGAAGTGCTGGGGGCCTTCCCAGGGCACAGGTCTTGCCAGGCAAGGCCAAGGTCAAGGTCAGAATCAGACAGCGCGGAGCTCCTCCGCTGGAGTTCTGAGGGTTCCTGTGGGACCCTGGGAAGTTGGCTACTTAGTGGCTTAGGGGCTCCTGAGCTGACCCCAAAATCAGGTTCTCTGGCTGTGCCCCAGGCTCGGGCCTGACCCACATATCCAGAGGGGATGTCTCACAGTCCCTCTGGGGCTGCCCAGGGGCTGTGGGTTGGGAAGAGTCCTAGCCATAGAACACTGAGGAGCATTTTGTCCTCTGTCAACCTGCAGCCAGCAGAGGATGCCAGGCCCTGATCCCACGTACCCTGGAGCCAGGGCAGGTGCCATCCTAGCTGCTGACTGTGCCCCAGCCCATTTTTCTCTGCTTTCACAAGCTTGTTGTTTGCTGTGTGATTGCTCTTACGACCCCATCTAAGCCGGATGTGGTGGCATGTGCCTGTAATCCCAGCTGTTCAGGAGGTTGAGTCAAGAGAGTCATTTGAGCACAGGAATTCAAGGCTGCGACAAGCCCTATTCACATCACTGCACTTCAGCCTGGGTGACAGGTGAGCCCCTGTCTCAAAAAAAAAGACCTCTATCTAGGAGCCAGGTGACTAACTTCTGTGACCCAGTCATTCGTGTATTCATTCAACAAACAACTGCAAACAAATAAAAGAGCTCCAAGAAGATCAGTGCTTTGGGGTCCCAGAGGGGAGCGCCTGGCTGCTGCTGCCCTGGGCTTTTGCAAACTGGAGACAGGACACACTCAGGGGAAGGAATTAGCCCACCACCCAAAGATGCACCTCTGTCCCTGCTTTGGCGGAAAACTCAGTCTGTGGGGCTATAGGGGAGGCCTTATTGGAACTGGCTGCCAGGCCTGGGTTAGCTTTCAGCTGGCAGGGAGAGGGACAGCCTCTCTGGAGAGAGGGACAGCTGAACAGAGGACCCAACGTGAGGTTGGATGGGCGCTGCTTCTGTACAGCAAAGAGAATCCCCTGGCAGGTCAGGCAGACCAAGGTGTGAGACCTCTTTGGCCGTGTGCTGTGGTATCAACCCAGAGATTTGTTCTATGGACAGAACCCCTCTGTGAAACCTGGCAGTTTGCTCTCGGTTTCCCCGTTCTGAACTGGAAGAACTATCTGCGTGGTGGGAAGAGGAGCAGCCTTATCGCTGGGGTGTACTGTGGGGCTATTAATAATGAGCGCGCCCCCTGCTCCAGGGTGGGGGAGATAGGCTGCGGCGGCCAGCCCGGTCCCTGGAGCCCCTTCCTCCTGGCCCTGCCAAATTCCTCAGAGCCCAGTGGATAAGATTGGCGGTTTCTACTTCCCAAAGGTCCTGGCCTGGAATTCTTATCCAACTCCAGGCTCATTTAATTTGGATGAGGGCGTAGGTGGCCGGCAAGGGCTGGGGGCTTAGGACCCCAGTGAGGGGCCAGGGCCAGGCGGAAGCCCCATTTCTCCCGGTGACTTGATTCCTGAATTCTTGACACTGCTCTGCAGAGCCTCCTGCCCCCATCCTTCCTTCCAGGCCCCGATTTCTCTCCATTTCCACAATCCTAAAGACAACTCGAAAAGTGAATGCCTGGGTGCCTGCCCATACAGCAATGGGCAGGAAGGAGGGAGGGGTAGGGAGGGAGAGAGCCAGGCCTGGACACAGCCTGAGCTGAGAGGCCCTCCGCTGTCCTGGGCCCCTCCCTGTCCCGGCTCCATACAGCCTCACAGCCGGAGAGAGAGGGAGCTTCCCTCCTGCACCGTGAGCCTCAGCCTTGTGACTGGGAGCCTCCCCGCCTGTCCACATACACGTTCCGCTGGTTTCCTGCTCACCTTCCTGCACCGTCTGCCTGCCACACCGCTCACCCAGACCCTACCTGTCCCCATCCCAGGTACAGTCTGAGCCACGAGGCTTAGCAGAGACACTGCTGGCTCGAGGCCTTTGAGGTTTTTGTGTGTGTGCAAGAGGGGTCTCCACGCCCATGCTGTGGGCTCCCCGGTAGCAAAGGGCTGCACACCCACACTGTCCCCTCAGTGAGCTTCCGAGAGGCGGGCAGGGCACACAGGCCATGCTCGGTATGTCACCATTAGTGAGTCATGGCAGTGTTTGGAAAGTCCACAGAAGCAGGCCTCTGGAGTCTGGGATTCTAGAACTGACCCGACCACCAGGTGCTGCGCGACCCTGTGAAGGTTGCCTCGCCTCTGGTCTGTGGCATCCTCAGTCCTACCCCAGGAGGAGGTTAGGTCAATCTGTCCCTGCAGAACCTGTTACGAAGGTGGCCAGGGAGAGCTCGGCATGTCACATCAGGGTCACACCATTCCCGGAGTTCATCCCAGGAATGATGGGAGGGGTGCTGGGGCCACCCTGCCCTGAGGCTGGACGGGATTCTGACCTGGTCTCCAGACAGGACCTCTTCATCCCTAATACCCAGCAGCAGAACTCTCGCCTGGCCTCCAAGAGCTCTCCTCCAGGAAGGAGGGACCACAGTGACTCGGCCCCTCCCCCAATTCCTCCTAAGCCCCAACCCTGCCAAGCGTGGCACCCTCCCCAGCTCAGAGCAAAAGTCTGGGCTTTGAGGTCAGTGACCCCAGTGGGCTGCCATCTCTCCGTGCTCTGGGTCCAGGGACAGATGTAGGTTGAGGGGCCTCAGGCAGTCCTCCACCTCCCTGACACTGCAGAGGGGCCTCAGGTTGGGGCGTGGGCTGGCCCTGGGCTGTGACCTTCATCAACGCAGAGCGCCGGGTATGACACTCAGGAGCCCGCCCGGGGCAGTTTCCCAGAAACGGTGGGGTGGGGTGGCAGGGGAGGGAGGAGCCCCAGAGGATCTTGCTGGGTTAAGACGGGGGCTGAGGGTGAGGTGGGGATGACCCTGCCTAGTGGAAAACAACACCAGGGCCTCGAGGACCAGAGGGAGAAGGAAGGAGCCGCTTGGAAGGGAGGCTGACCTTGCCGCGCAGCCGGCCCTGCCCCTGTGAGTTCAGCCTCTTCCTGGGTTCTCTTGCTTCAGTGCTGCTGCTTTGCTCTGATCTAAAGCGCTCACAGAGCCCTGCACCTGGGTTCTCTCTCCCTAGACTCGTGGTTTTCAGCCCTGGAGGGGTTGAATCACCTGGGGAGCTTTCACAAACACTGGGGCCAAGACTCTCAGCAGAGGCTTGGATTTAATTGGTCTGGGGTGGAGGCTGGTCAGGATTCTGCCTCAGGGCCTAACCTGTCTCCAGGGAAGGCACCTTCTCCAACGCCTTTTCCCCACACTGCTAACACCCATCTCACCCAGGAAGATGACTGTCACAACTGGTCCGTCCTGCAGGCGAGGGGCAGCCACCTTACCCGGGCACCTCATGCTGGCTACCCAGTGCAGACCCACAGCAAGGTGGCAGCTTCTGCTCTGGCGGGAATAGAGGCTCACCTCACACCTGCCCCCACAGCCTCAAGCTCGGGTCAGACATGGAGGAGGGCGTGGGTCTGGGCTCCTCCCCTCTCCTTGTCCAACACTGGCTGGACAGTGTCCCCCGCCTGGCACTATCTAGCCAACCATGTTCCTGGCAGGAGGAAGTGTGGCAATTGCTGGAAGGGGCCAGTCCACAGGCCGGGCCAGCTGGAGTGTCCCCTTCTTCACTGAACAGGCCTCTCCATGGCCTCCAGCCTCATTTGCTGTCATTCAGTGGCCGCTTTTCAGGCCCTCTCTGGGTGATGTTGATGTCATGGACCGTCCCCTCCTCTGCCTTCTGCTTCGTCTTCTAGAACACTCCCCACTCCCCCAACTGTCCTCTCAGTGGACTCCTCAGTCTCCCCTGCCACTTGCCCCAAATGTGGGTCCCCTGGGGACTGGCCTTAGTACTGTCCTCGCTCCACATTCTCCCAGGAGTGACTTCACCCAAACCACGGTTTCAAATACTGTCTGTGCCCAAGGCCTCTCCAGCCCAGACCTCCTTTCTGCATTCCGGGCCCCTCACCCAGCTGCGTGTAGACCCTCTCTCCTGGGCTCCCACAGGCACAGCCCCAGCCTGGCCACACCCAGGCTGCTCCTGCTGTGGTTTCCCCAATGCACAAATGACAGCATCATCCCACAGATTTCCTCAACCTTGTCCTTGACTCCTTCCTGCCCCCACCCCTACTAACTTCACGGCTGATTTCAGCACTTACTTCCCCATTCTGTCTACTGCTCTCCACCTCCCTCCACCAGCCTGGGCCAGGCCATTGTCATTTGTCACCAAACCACTGCAGCCATCTGCTAACTGAATGTCACGCTGCCATGCTCATCCACCTTCAAGCCTTCATAGCCCCCCCTTGGGAAGTTTGAAACAGGGGAGCCTGGGTGTGCCACATTCCTGCCTAACTCCTCCCGTGGCTTCCCACTGCTCTAGGACAGAGTCCTCTGGAAGGAGGCTGACCTTCCTTCGTCCTCGCTCCCATCTGCCCTCATCTTTTCTCTCCTCCACCCACATTCCAGCCATTCTCTGTCTGCTCAGAGTTTCCCAACATGTTGGGATTGATCCCTCTGAGATGTCCACCTGCTCTAGAATGCCCTGCCTCCTTCCTCCAGCAAACTCCTATTCATTCCTCAAAACATCATTTGTGTGCCTCCTCCCCTGGGAAGACTTCCAGGACCTCTCAGTCTTTGTGTGGCAGGGACTTCGAACCGGTCTTGCTGTTTCACAGTGCAGAACAGTTTCTGCTTGAGCTTTCAAGGCAACGACTCTTCTAGTTGCCATGACCATGGGGAATTCACAGCCCTGTGGGGGACCAGAGAATGTTCAGACAAGGGGAGAGAGATCATTGCACAGCCCTCATGTTCACAGAATAGGGTGGGCAGCTCGCACTGGGTGGGGCTTCTCCATGGGAACTGGTCAAACTTGTGAGAGGCCTTCTGTCTCCGCAGACCAGGGTAACAATCATCTTCCACTCACCCGTTGCTCATTGGCCTTTCTGACTTGCCTAGCACCAACCAACAGTATCACGAACTAGTTTCTATGCATTACCAAGGGCTCTTCTCGGTGTGCAGCGATCTCCCAAGCTCTACCTATTCCCCACACTCTATCCCTCCTCCAAGGCTCAGCCCAGTGGCCAATGGGACCGAGCCCTGGTGAGCTGGCGGACAAGAGCGAGTCTTCAGGGCCAGGGGTTCAGTCCAGGCCCAGAACAGAAGCCATTTTTATAAATGAAGCCTCCAAAATTGAAGCCTGCCAAGACGAAGGCAGAAACAACTTGGCGTATTGCTTCCAGGCCCTGAAGAGGGAGAAGCGTGGCTCATACCAGAAACCCTCCGGTTCTGGTTTCTCCAAGCTCAGCCTTTACCTTCTCCTTGACTTGGAAGGGTCGCCTATTGCCCCGCTGCCCCATCTCTTCTCGAGCTGCCTTCTGTAAAGTGATCTTTCTATATTTACTTAAACTTCTATTTAAAGAGGAATTCCTCATAATTACTCAGCCGCAGAGAGCTGACACTGTTTGGCTCTGTTTATTTAGTTTCTCCTAGTGATTGGCAAAATGTCCTCAGTGGCTTTCAAGAGCAGATATAGACGAATGACCTGTTGGTCATAAAATAAAGTATGATGCTCTTTTCTGTCCTCATGGGAGATGGCATGTGGGGGTATGTGCCTCACCATCCCACCCCATAAAAACGCTAAATCCAGTCATTTCTGGGGTTGGATTCGTGAAGCAGTTTCATAATTGGTGAAGGGGGTGAAGGGTGCCGTATCATCCAGGCCTGAGTACGTGCGTGGATAGAGCACGTGTCCAGCACATGCGGCCCTTCATGTGCACACACAGACGTTCACACCCACACACGGCCTCACAAATGGCAAAGGGCAGAACCACCAACAAAAGGAGGAAGCAGGAATTAATACATCTATTTTTTTCTTAAAAAAATATTTAATTGATACTTGGCATTTAGTCCAGTAGGGAAACTAAAATAGCTAGTTATTTGTGTAGAAATAGTTCCCAGGGTGCCTCCCTCCCTTCCTCCCCGCTCCCCCTTTACTACTCCCCCACCCTGCCCCCCACACAACGACCCTACGGAACACCCAGGGATAAGCCTGCTCTGACAAACCCAAAGGGAAAAAGTTGTGCTGAACATTATTTGTTAAAATGTGGCCAGTAACAGGACGCAGAGATGGTGGGTGATTTGGGGGTTTTGAGAGGAGGTCCCTTGTGCCCTCTAGTTCGTGCCATTGAGTTTGAAGGCATGTGGGAAGCAGAGACAACTGTCATGCCTCCCAAACAGTGACCCAACCCACCTAACCCGCACCAGTCCCCTGCTTCCTGGGCCCTTCTCTGCACCATCCTGCCATAAGCCCTGCAAGACCTGCTTTCCCAGGAGAAATCCCATCTCCACATCCTGCTCCCCCGCTCTCAGTGCCTCTCCCACCCATCAGCCCTTGAACAGATGCCTCGGCACTGGGGTCACACTCAGAACCCCCCACTGCCTTCCCACTCAATGCTTTTCAGATGGCTTTGTGGAGTGTTTGCCCTCAGCAGTCAGACTCTGTCTTTTGAGGGGTACAGGGCCTGTAACTTGAGCCCCAGCAGTGTCCTCACACGTCCGGTACACAGAGGGGGATCCACATGGACCAGGTGGTGGCAAATAGCCTGTACTTGTGGCTGGATTCTATGGTCTGCCCTAACAAGGCACAGCTCAGGAACCCAAGAGCTGTCTGTGATATTGACCAAGGGCCCTTCTTGGAAACCTCCTAGTGGCCAGGCCCAGAAATAGGATGGCAGGAGAAGCCGCCAGACCTCCTAGGCACGGGCTCCCTTTCAGACTCCTCCAAGCCGGTGAGCAGGGCGGAAACAGAGTGCAGGGCAGACAGCGATGCCCGCCTGGAGCCGGGCTGGGGATCAGCCTAGGAACAAGCCACGTGTCCACATGGGTTCCTCTGCATCGAGAACTGCTGACAGGACATCCTCAGAGTCCTGAGCGATTGTCCGGTTTGTGATGGACCCATCTTTCATTTCTTGATTATTCAGTAGCCTCGTGTCCCAGAAACCGAGAGGACCATTTCTGTAAAAGAGGTTGGTTGAATAAAGGCAGCATGAAAATAGAGGAGCCCCCATTCCCGAAGTCATCTGCCTGTTCCGCTTTCAAGCCCAGCAAACACCCCAGCCAGAGGAACTGGGGCCCTTTGCCCCTTCATGGTGTCTGCGGCCCCTCATCCACCGCTCCCCTGGAAGACCTGCTAAAATGCAGATGTCCATAAGGACCCCCACACACCCGTTTTCAGTAGCTCTAGCTTGGGTCTAGGATAGTCACTCAACAACACGTATTGAGCAGCCACCATCTTCCAGGAGCCCTGCTGAAGTGGCAGCGGATAAGGCAGGTGGCTCCCTGCTTTCACAGAGCTTCTGTCTGTAGAAAGGTGCCCAAGCGTAGGTGCCCCAGAATCTCTTGAGGGGCTTGTTAACACAGAAGGCTGATCACAGCCCCAGAGTTCCCAACCAGCAGGTGTCTGGGGTGGGACCTGAGAATTTGCTTGTGTCAGAAGTTTCCAGACAAGGCTGAGGCTCCTGGTCTAGGAGCCACATTTTGAAAACCACTGGCCCTACCAATCCCCACAGGAACTGGACCTAGGGCAGTGATATTTCAGGAGAAAAGACTGGTGATTCAGAAAAACACAAGTGTGGCCAGGCACGGTGGCTCACGCTTGTAATCCCAGCACTTTGGGAGGCTGAGGCAGGTGGATCACCTGAGGACAGGAGTTTGAGACCAGCCTGGCCAACATGGTGAAACCCCATCTCTACTAAAAATATAAAACTTAGCCAGGCATGGTGGCGGGCGCCTGTAGTCCCAGCTACTCAGGAGGCTGAAGCAGAAGAATCACTTGAACCCAGAAGGCGGAGGTTGCAGTGAGCTGAGATCACAACACCGCACTCCAGCCTGGGCAACAGAGCGAGACCCTGACTCAAAACAACAACAACAAGACCCCAAAAAACCCCACAAGGGTGCGTGAGAGGTCAGCAGCCCATGGTCCCCAGACTCTGAGCACATCAGAGCCTCGAGGCTCCACCCGAAAAGCTGCTGCACTGGAATGATCTCTGCAATTCTTTCCAGCTCTCACTTGTGGAGGACGGGTGAATTGGGAGCAAAGGCAGGGAGGCTGGCAGAGGTTTCTGGAAGCCAGTGGGGCAGGGCCAGCGCTAGAGAAGAGGAGGCTTTGAGGCTTGTCTTGGCTTAGGCCTTCTCCTCCTCCTGGGCACCACCCCGACCCCACCCCCAAGACACTGCATCGGCCTGGCTGGCCTGGGAAGGGCAGGCCAGGGCCAGCAAGACCTGGGAGCCTCTGCTGCCCACGACACCTACAGTTTTAGAATCAGGAGAGCAGATGCCTCTGGCTTGCTAAGCAACTCATGAAACAAACAGCTTGCTTCAGGGCTTTCTTTTTTGAAGCTGACTTTGTTGTTTGGGTGGGGAGATGTGTGTATAGATAAGCTTCTCAAAGTGATGACATCACAAGAATAATAAAAATGCCACATTGCACCCTGTGTCTTTCACCTCTGAGGCACGTCTTCAAAACGACTCATAGGTCAATCCCCCTTCTTGCCAGCTCCAGGGGCCTGCAGAGATGGGAGGCGCTGCTGATAACCGTCTAAGGAGGGCAGCGCGGCCTCACCTCCCAGAGCTGCATTTCTCTTAGAAAAGGGCTGAGCAAGGTGGATTTTAAAGTTCCTGCCAGTTCCCGATTATTTACACAGAACTGATTTTAACTGAGTGTTTGACCAAAGCTTTGGTCCATGAGACTTCCATTGCAGGGGTGTTTATTATACATAAAATTTACCTGGATACTCACAGGTAGAACTTTTTCTTTTGGTATGGAAAGGGGTCAGAAGATTCTCCAGGTTTTGAGGGGCCCTGAAGCTTACACAATTTGCAAGAGTGTCTCCTTCAGGAAAATAGTACAGAATGACTGATCAAAATTCGGTGCTGGGTCCTGGTAGGGGCCCAGGCTGTGATGCGTCACAGAGCACAAGGCTCGGGTCCACACTCTACCCTCTTTCGTGTGTGGTTAAAGGCCCACAGGCGTCCTGGGCAAATATCAGTTTCTCGAGCCTCAGAGACCCTTGAGACTGTCACAGGCTTGAGTTGGCACTTTGCAAACCTGAGTGTCTCCCGCGCCCATCCTGCCCTAGCCCATGTTTTGGCCTTGACACTATGTTGCCAGGCAACCATCTATCCTATAGGAATTCACACTCGTTCTTCCAGCAGACACATTTAATTTCAGGCCCAGAGTGCTTGGTGACGCGGGGTGACACCAGCCTGCGTCCTCACAGAAATAGCCTGAAGGACTGAGTCAAAAGTAGCTGGGGGAACTGATCCCCACATTTGATCTTCCCCTAAAATAGCTTGGTCCTGTTTATGGGGCTGCTGTGAGAGGGGACGTGGGAGTGGGGCTGTGCTCACAGCTTCCTCCCTCCTGCTGGGTGCTTGCTTTTCTGTGGCCATCAGTGGAGACATCCGTAGTGACTCAGGGCCCTGGACATGATGTAACACCCCTGGCTCCCAGGTTGGGGGGTGGCGGGGAATGCGTGACCGCCTTGGAATTCCAGGCGGGACCCTTGGTGCCTGCCTGCCAGTTCTTGACTAAGGTCAGGTGCGGCTGAGAGCTGCTCACCAGCCCTGGGGTGGAGGCTGGGAGGGTGTCCTGGCCCCGAGCCAGGCCTCCCACTGACAACAGGCCTAGTCCTGAGCCCCGTGGGGACACCCTTCCATCCCATTCTCTAGAGCAGTGGTTCTCAGCCTCGGCTCCATGCTGGATCCACCTAGGGTGCTTTAAAATATCCTGATTCTGATGTAACCGTGAGATTCTAATGTGCAGCCAAGGTTGAGAGCCAAGGGACTCCTGCCCAGCGTCCCCTCCCCGACCAGCTGCTGAGCTTTTCCCTTTTGGCAAGCGTCTCTGGGGCCCCGGGCACCCTCTGGGCTCTGACATTCCTCTCCTGGCTTGAGCAGAGCTGCCTGTCCTGCAGGAGCCAACAGTCCTCAGGCTCCAAGACCCTCGGCCAGGCATCAGGTCTTAGCCCTGTGCTCTGCCCAGGGCCCTTCTAGAGTGCTGGGGAAGACGTAAGATCTCGAGAGGCTGTGAGATGCTAGAACAGGGCTGGTATGGGAGAAGGTGCTGGCCGATGAGAATGGAGGTGACCTGTTTGTTGGGTTTTGGAAATATAATGAAGTCAGTGTGTGTGTCAGTAAAAATAGAGCTCCAAGCCCCTAAACAAGCAAACACAGGCTACCCACTAAAATAAGATTTTATAATTTGTTCATTGGTCAGTTTATATTTATTTTTGTTTTTAATTGTGGTAAAAAGCACATAATATAAAATTTACCTTCATAACCATTTTTAAGTGTGCAGTTCAGTGGTGTTAACTTTGTTCACCTTGCCATGTGACAAATCTCCAGAACTTTCTCATCTCACCAAACTGAAACTCTGCTCCCATTGAACAACTCCTCTTCCCCACCGCCGGTCCCTGGCAACCACCACTTGACTTTTTGCTTCCATGATTTTTTTTTTTTTTTTTTTTTTTTTTTGAGACAGAGTCTTTCTCTGTTGCCCTGGCTGGAGTGCAGTGGCTCGATCTCGGCTCACTACAACCTCCACCTCCCAGGTTCAAGCGATTCTTGTGCCTCTGCCTCCCAAGTAGTCGGGACTACAGGTGTGTGCCACCACACCCAGCTAAATTTTGTATTTTTCGTACAGACGGGGTTTTACCATGTTGGCCAGGCTGGTCTTGAACTCCTGACCTCAAGTGATCCACCTGCCTCGGCCTCCCAAAGTGTTGGAATTACAGGTGTGAGCCACCGCGCCCGGCCTGTTTCCATGATTTTGACTTCCCTAGATACATCATAAAAGTGGGATCATATAGTATTCGTCCTTTTGTGACTGACTTATTTTACTCAGTGTGATGTCCTCGAGGTTCATCCACGATGTAGCTCATGAAAGGATTTCCTTCTCTTTTTTAAGGCTGAATAGTATTCCATTGTGTAGATAGGCCACATTTTTTTTTACCCATTCATTCGCAGATGGACATTTGGTTGCTTCCACCCCTTGGCTGTGGGGGCAGTGCAGCTGTCAACACTGGTGTGCAGAAACCTCGTCAAGACCCTGCTTTCAGTTCTTTTGAACACATACCCACAAATGGGATTGCTGGATCGTGTGGTAATTCTATGTTGAGTTTTCAAGGCACTGCCGTACTGTGTTCCACAGCGGCTGCACCCTTTTACATCCCCCCAGCAGCGTACAGGGGCTCCAATTTCTCCATCCTCATCAACACTGGTCATTTTCTCTATTAAAAAAAACGAGGCCGGGCGCGGTGGCTCAAGCCTGTAATCCCAGCACTTTGGGAGGCCGAGACGGGCGGATCACGAGTTCAGGAGATCGAGACCATCCTGGCTAACACGGTGAAAACCCATCTCTACTAAAATACAAAAAAAAATTAGCCAGGCGAGGTGGCGGGCGCCTGTACTCCCAGCTACTCGGGAGGCTGAGGCAGGAGAATGGCATGAACCCGGGAGGCGGGGCTTGCAGTGAGCTGAGATCCGGCCACTGCACTCCAGCCTGGGCAACAGAGCCAGACTCCGTCTCAAAAAAAACAAAACAAAACAAAAAAACGAGTAGCCAGCCTAATAGGTGTGAGGTGCTAGTTCACTGTAGTTTTTATTCACATTTCCTTAATGATTAGTGATATCAAGCATCTCTTTTCTTTTTCTGAGACAGGGTCTTACTCTGCTGCCCAGGCTGGAGTGCAGTGGCTTAATTTCAGTTCACTGCAGCCTCCGCCTCCTGGGTTCAAGCGATTCTCCTACCTCAGCCTCCTGAGCAGCTGAGACTATAGGCACCCATCACTACACCCAGCTAATTTTTATATTTTTAATAGAGACGGGGTTTTGCCACCTTGGCCAGGCTGGTCTCAAACTTCTGTCCTCATGTGACCTGGCTGGCTCAGCCTCCCACAGTGCTGGGATTATAGGCATGAGCCATCACATCCAGACTTTTTTCTTTTCTTTTTTTTTCTTTAAGACAAGGTCTTATTCTGTCAGTCAGGCTGGAGTACAGTGGTGTGATCACAGCTCACTGCAGCCTTGATCTCTTGGGTTCAAGCAAACCTCCCACCCCAGCCTCCCAAATAGCTGGGACTACAAGCACACACCACCACGCCCAGCTACTTTTTGTATTTTTAGTAGAGACAGCATTTTGCTATGTTGCCCAGGCTGGTCTCGAGCTCCTGGGCTCAAATGATCTGCCATTCTCAGCCTCCCAAAGTGCTGGGATTATAGGCGTGAGTCACAGTGCCTAGCCTTAAATTTACTTTTTAGTTTTTAGAGATGAGGTCTCACTATGTTGCCCAGGCTAGAGTCGAACTCCTAGACTCAAGTGATCCTCCTGCCTCAGCCTCCCAAGTAGCTGAGACTATAGGTCTGAGCCACCGTGCCAGGCTCACTAGTCTCTTTTAGATGGAAAAGTATCCTGGAAAAATGAGGCTCTCAAGAAGCACAAGAGGCCCTGGGATGGGAGAGCAGGGAAGGTGGAGGTGGCAGGGAGGAGATGGGGGAACAGTTTGAGCCTGTCTCTGAAATCTCGTTAAGGCCGTTGATAGAAATAATTAGGTCTCTGTTCTCCTGAATTTGCTGGGTGAATTGGGCTGTGGGGTGGGGCAGAGGCAGCTGGGGTCTTGTGGAGCAAGGGGTGCCTTGTGGCTCCCTCCACAGCCTTCAGAGCTCCCAGATCCAGGACTCAGCCTGGAGTTTTTGCCCTCATACCTGCAGGCTTGACCTCTCTGATGAGGCCAGCTGGCATCATGCCCTTTGCTTCAACTCGAGGCTCCAGGCAGACCTGGACCCGCTGCCCTTCCTGGGGAGAGCACAGGACCTTTGCGGGAGGCGGGAGTGGAAGGAGGGAATGTGCTCAGGGCCGAGGCCCTGGGAGGAGACAGGCTCTGGGCTTCCTCTCCTCTCTGGGCTGCCCCTGCAACACGGTGTCTTCCTTGAATCTGAGCCTGCCTCCACCAAGGCCTCAGACCTGCCCCACTACACTGGCCTCCGGAGCAGCTACTCCTGAGGGCTGGATGGCCTGAGAGGGAGGCAGGAAAGGAAGGAAGAGAAGGAAGGTGGGCAATTAGCAGAAGCTATCCCGTGTCCACACCCAGCACACTCCTGGCTTCAAATGCCCCAAAGGTCACATGTAGAAAATATGAGACACAATTCCATCCTCGGGGCCCAGGTAATATGCCTGCAGGGTGAGTTAGATCAAAGTGCTTCACCTTACTGGACCTTGGTGCTTCACCTGCAAAATCGTGCTGACAATTCCTATCTTGAGGGCTGCTGTGAGGACTGTATCAGTTAATGCTTGAAAAGGACCCAGAGCTGTGCCTGGACCTAGAAAGTGCTTGCCTGGGGCATGGTCCCCACAGGGAGTCCTAGAGAGGCCTCGAAGGGGTGACAAAGACAAGAGGGTAGAAGAACAACTTACAAAGTTGGGCGCATGGCTAGGCGCGGTGGCTCACGCCTGTAATCCAGCAGTCTAGGAGGCCGAGGCGGGCAGATCACGAGGTCAGGACATCAAGACCATCCTGGCTAACACAGTGAAACCCCATCTCTACTAAAAAAATACAAAAAATTAGCCGGGTGTGGTAGTGGGTGCCTGTAGTCCCAGCTACTTGGGAGGTTGAGGCAGGAGAATGGCGTGAACCCGGGAGGCGGAGCTTGCAGTGAGCCGAGATCGTGCCACTGCACTCCCGCCTGGGCGACAGAGCCAGACTCCGTCTAAAAAAAAAAAAAAAAAGGTGGGGGCAGGTTAGGAGAGACCGGACCAGGCACCACCTGCCCAGCTTGAAGGCATAGGAGGAAGACAGTTCCGGTTCTGGGGCAGGTGACAGAGCTGCTTTTTGAAGACTGACCTCCGGGACTCGGTGGGGGGTCGCGGGAAGAACACAGCCTTGACCAAGCCTCAGCCTCTTGGGGCAGGCGGTGGGGAGTGGGACTTCCTCACTGCCTCCTTTTGCCTCTGACCTCCTGGCTGGGAGCCTCCCTGGCCCAACTGAGCAGGGAGGTGGGGAGGGGATCCCAAGGGGCTGGGGGCTGGGCAGCATTCAGGCCACCAGAGTCTATGAAAATGGATTTTTGGTTCTGACAAGGTTCTTCAAGACACCGTGAGAACAAGAAGCAAATTGCAAAAGCACACCCACCATGAGACCCATGCATATAATGGGAGAAGCCTCCCTGCTACCTCAGTTGCTGCTGTCAGCATGGACCCCGGAAGACGCACAGCAAGCCTGGGACGGCCGGGACTCCGGAAGGTCGGGAGGGAGAAAGGCGTCCTCTCCACACTGTGTGTTTTTTTATCACCTAAATCATGTGCACTTGACACAAATTCATGATATCATTAAATAAATAACTTATTTAATTAGAAAGTAGAAAACCCAGGAAAAACACAGAACGACTGCTCAAGTGTCCTCCAACTACCTGGAGGCTTTCTTCCAGGCAGCCTTGACACACGGGAAGGCCTGAAAACTTAGATTCTCATCAAAACTCCACCACCTAAGCCCTTCAGAGCCACACTGGGCCACAGGGCCCGCAGATAACAATATTTTCCCTTCTTCCCGCATGCCCCTGTGAAGAATGAGATGAAGAATTTCTGCAGAGACCCCTTGAAATGGCTAAAGTGCTTTGCACATGCCAGGGTGCCCCGGAACCTGCCTCAAGGGTAGGAAGGGGCTGCCATTTCCCCATGGCCCTGACACTGCCTGGAATATAGCCCGGCCCTGAGCTGGTGCTCAGCAGGTACCTGAATGAATGCACGACTGGGTCAGTCACGAACCTGAAGGAATGAGAGGAACCCAAGTCACCCGTGATACTGAGCCCAGCGAGGGGTCTGAGTCCTCACCTGGCCTGATGTATCTGATCTGTCAGCAGCATTAGCAGGGATGGCCTCCTCCCTGACTCATTTTCTTCATTTCTAGGCACAACCCTCCTGCCTTTCCCTCCTCACACAGGCTCCTCCCCCTCCTCCTCCCCCTCCCCCTCTACCCTTCCTTTTTCCCTTCCCCCTCCTCCTTTTACCCTTCCCCTCCTCCCTTTTCCTTCCCCTCCTCCCCTTTCCTTCCCCCTCCTCCTCTTCTTCCCTTCCCCCTCCTCCTTCTTCCCTTCTCCCTCCTCCCCTGCTTCCTCTTCCTCCCTTCTCTCCATCCTCCTCCCCTTCTCCCCTCCCCCTTCCTCCCCCCCCCCCCCCCTCTCCTCTCTCTCCTCCCCTGCCTCCTCCTAGACTCCTTTCTCTCCTCCCTGCCCTCAAGGGTGGGTTAGATGCCAAGAACTCAGTCCACTCTGCTCCTTTGGCTCCCCGTCTCCTGGTGGTCTCATCCAGTCTCACCTGATGGCTGACAACACCCACATTTACTCTCCCGCCCAGACCTCTCTCCTCAAGTCCAGGCTCACAATTCCAACAGCTTCCTTGACCTCTCCCCATCGACCTCCAGTGACCTTATCAAACTCAATATGACGAACCTGAGCTCCTGAGCGTCTCCTCCCCAAACTGCTCTCCCTGAAGGACTCCCCAGTTGGGCTCATGGCAGCTTCGTATTACTCAGGCCAAAAACTTTGCAGTCACCCTTGACCTCTCTCTCTTGTACCTAGTGTCCAATCCATTGGGAAATCCTATTGACTCTGCCTTCAAAATATGGCCAGAATCCACCACCTCCCCACCGGCATTACCACGGCACTCTCGTCTGGAAATTTCGATTCCTCACTCTCGTTCCTGTGTCCACCCTTGTTCCCCTGCAGCCTCACATCAACATCGCAACCAGAGAATCCTTTCAAAATTCAGGGAATGTCACTGAGTCTTTGCTCAAAATGCTGACCCCTCCAAGGGCTGCCATTCACCCAGGGTAAAACCAAAGAACTGGCAGTGATCTTCACAGCGGCTCTCAACGTTGGGCCCCCGATCACCCACACGCGCGCCCGGGAGCTTGTTAGAAATGCAATCTCTCAGGCCCTGGCCTGGGCCTGCTGAACCAGAGACTCTGGCTGGGGCTGGGGGAGTAGCAAGCTGGGCCTTCCCAAGTCCTCCGGGTGATCCTGACAGCCCTGGCTCAAGTTGGAGGATGACTGGTCTGTAAGGACCTACCTGACGGGCCCCACGCCCCCATGCCCCAATCGATCACTTCATTCCAGCCACAGCCACAGAGCCCTCCTTGCTGACCAGCAGACACCAAGACATGCCCTGCCCTCGGCCTCTGTCCTGGCTGTGCTCTCTGTACCTGTGCCACCCACTCTCTCACCTCCTTCAAGTCGCGGCTCAGTGTCACCTTCTCTATTTAAAATTTCAACTCCTGGCCCAGGTGCGGTGGCTCACACCTGCAATCCCAGGACTTTGGGAAGCTGAGACAGGTGGATCACTTGAGGCCAGGAGTTTGAGACCAGCCTGGCCAACATGATGAAACCCCGTCTCTACTAAAAATACAATAGTGTAGCTGAGCATGGTGGCGGGCGCCTGTAGTCCCAGCTACTCAGGAGGCTGAGGCATGAGAATCACTTGAACCTGGGAGGTTGCAGTGAGCCAAGATAGCGCCAGTGCATTCCAGCCTGGGTGACAGAGTGAGACTCTGTGTCAAAAAACTAAAATAAAATGTCAACTCCATTTGTCACTATAGCATTTATTACCTTCTACTATTTCATACAATTTTCTTTTTTTTTTTGAGACGGAGTCTTGCTCTGTCGCCCAGGCTGGGGTGCAGTGGCCGGATCTCAGCTCACTGCAAGCTCCACCTCCCGGGTTTACGCCATTCTCCTGCCTCAGCCTCCTGAGTAGCTGGGACTACAGGCGCCCGCCACCTCGCCCGGCTAGTTTTTTGTATTTTTTAGTAGAGATGGGGTTTCACCGTGTTAGCCAGGATGGTCTCGATCTCCTGACCTCGTGATCCACCCGTCTCGGCCTCCCAAAGTGCTGGGATTACAGGCTTGAGCCACCGCGCCCGGCCTCATACAATTTTCTTATGGTGTTATTGCTTAGAGGCTAACTTCTCCCACTAGAACGTCAACTCCATTTGGACAGGAATCTTTGCCCCTTGTGTTCACTGATGCATCCGGAGAGCCTATAAAGGTGCCCGCCTCCAGCTGGGAAAGCACAGAATAAGTCTTTGTTGAATGAATGAATCAAAATCCACATAACCCCAAACAGCAATAACTACCAGTTCTTGAGCACATTTTATTCTGACCTCTTTTCAAACATTAGCTCTAATTCTCTCAGAATTCCTTTTTTTTTTTTTTTTTTTTTTTTTTTTTTTTTAGGTGGAGTCTCGCTATGTCGCCCAGGCTGGACTGCAGTGGTGCGATCTCGGCTCACAGCAATATCTGCCTCCCGGGTTCACGCCATTCTCCTGCCTCAGCCTCCCCAGTAGCTGGGATTACAGGCGCCCGCCACCACGCCCGGCTAATTTTTTGTATTTTTAGTAGAGACGGGGTTTCACCGTGTTAGCCAGGATGGTCTCAATCTCCTGACCTCGTGATCCGCCCGCCTTGGCCTCCCAAAGTGCTGGGATTACAGGCGTGAGCCACTGGCCCCCAGCCAAATTCTCTCAGAATTTCTACAAACTCACAGCACCATCTCCATTTTTTCTCTTAAATATAATTGTTTTTTGCTTTTTATCTTTTTAATTAATGTATTTTTTGCTGTTACAGTACTTGATTTTATTTGGTGTAAGTTTGGTTATTTGGCTTTTTTGATACATAATAATTGTACGTATTTGGGGCTGCATGTGATATCTTTTGATACATGCATACAATGTGTAGTGATCAAATCAGGGCAATGAGCATATCTAGTACTTCCAATATTTGTCATTTCTTTGTGTTGGGAACGTTTCAAATCTTCTCTTCTAGCTATTTTAAAATATACAATAAATAATTGTTAACTGAAGTCATCATGCTGTGCCATCAAACACTAGAGCTTATTTCTTCTATCTAACTACATGTTTGTACCCATGAACCAACTTTTCTTTCTGTTTCTTTTTTTTTTTTGTTCTTTTTAGAGATGGAGTCTCACTCTGTCGCCCAGGCTGGAGTGCAGTGGCACAATCTCGGCTCTCTGCAAACTCTGCCTCCCGGGTTCAAGCGATTCTCCTGCCTCAGCCTCCCGAGTAGCTGGGATTACAGGGGTCTACCACCACGCCGGCTAATTTTTTTGTATTTTTAGTAGGTACAAAGTTTCCCCATGTTGCCAGGCTGGTTTTGAATTCCTGGCCTCTAGTGATCGGCCCGCCTCGGCCTCCCAAAGTGCTGGGATTACAGGCGTGAGCCACCGCGCCCAGCCTTTGTTTTGAGACAGAGTCTCGCTCTGTCGCCCAGGCTGGAATGCAGTGGCATGATCTCAGCTCACTGCAACCTCCGCCTCCCAGGTTCAAGGAATTCTGCCTCAGCCTCCTGAGTAGCTGGGATTACAGGTGCCCACCAGCACACGGGGGGGGGGGGGGGGGGGGGGGGGGGGGGGGGGGGGGGGGGGGGGGGGGGGGGGGGGGGGGGGGGGGGGGGGGGGGGGGTGGGGGGGGGGGGGGGGGGGGGGGACTGGCTAATTTTTGTATTCTTAGTAGAGATAGGGTTTCATTATGTTGGCCAGGCTGGTCTCGAATTCCTGACCTCATGATCTGCTTCCCTCAGCCTCCCAAAGTGCTGGGATTACAGGCGTGAGCCACCGCACCTTAAGCTACCTTTCTATACCCACCCCTCCACCCTTACCATCTCCATTTTATGGACAGAGAACTGAACTCAGAGAGGATAAGCAGTTTGCCAAAAGTTGCCCAGATAAAGGAGCTGGTGTTTGGTGTTTCCACCAGTCCTCTCAAAAGGTCACTGAATCCCACCAGCAGGCGGTGACACACAGCCTCACGCCACTACAGTGTGGACACAGCCACCGTTGAAGAAACATGCAGTACAAGGTAACCCGGGCCCCAGTGGGCTGGGACGAATCCATCCTGGATAAAGGCACAAAGAAAGCTCCAGAATGTCTCATTCCCCCAGTGCTGGGCAGGGAACGCTTGGCTCCTGGGCGTCTGCTGTGGTGAGGAGGGGGCTGGGGAGCAGAGTGGGCTGATGTGGCAGCTGGGCCACCATCCAGCTTCCTCTAGATTCTCATACACATTTAGAGAATGTGCCCCTTCACCCAGTCTCTCAGCAACCGCCTTCTGCAGCGGGCGGGAAACGATCCATTAATGATACGTTAGGAAACCCTTACTGAAAATAATTACACCCTCCTCGGAGGGAGACGTGTCAAAACACGCTGGGAGGATTCGTCAGTGCAGGCAGAGCACAGGGCCCGCCCCCTCCTCCCACCCACTCCTCTCTCAGCCTGGCATTTCTTCCATGCACAGACCTTTCCTCTCCCCTTCGTGAGGTGGGCAAAGTGGGGGGCACCCACAAAATCCACACCCCATCTTTTTTTCTAAACCACACTACTCAGCTAGCACAAGGTTCAGGGGATGAACAGCACGTTTTCAGAACAAAGCTCTGGATGTGCTGGGGAGAAGGACTGAAGCCAGGGCTGCCCTAGGCAATCAGGGATGGCTGTCATGGGGGCTATAGGACCAGGACCTGATTCCTGCAGTGGAGTTTGCAGAACCTTCCTGGGCTTGGAGGTCAGGCTCACCCGGGCTTCAACCCTATGTGGCCTTGAGTCAGTCTTTTTGTTTCTCTGTGCCTCAGTTTCCTCATATGTAAAATGGCCATAACAAATTTGTAGGGTTGTGACCTTCAATCAACGGGCCTCACTCTGTAGCATGGAACCTGGCACGCCCCAGGTGATCAACATAGGTGCCTAACGCTTTCACAGGACAAATGTGACTTCATAGTGAAAGCCAAAGTACATAGCACCACTTACCAAGTAGTGAAGAAGTTTGGAGGAGGAGAAAGATCCCAGCAGGCTGGGTAATTAGGAAGAGATGCATTTCAGAGAATGGGGAGGAATTGCAACATCAGTGGTACAGTGAAGGTCTTCCAGGCGAGGAGACAGTGACAAAGGGTCTGGAGCGACAAACACTTAGCGACATCCAAGAGTATCTCCTTGGTTTACTTGCGGTCTCCTTCACCAGAGCGCAGGCTCCACACGGACTGAGTCTGTCTGTCTGGTTCTCTACAACAGATGCTTAGATATTTGTTGAATGGATACAGGAATAAAACGAGATGTGCCAGGTGGACGGATTAGGCAGGATCCCAGGCCCCAAGCTGGGGAGCTGACTTTGGAGGCAGTAGGAGAACGGGAAGCATTTTGGTGACAATGTGCATGTGTACAAGAAATGCTTCTCTATACTGGGGTGGGTCTGGCAGGATTCGCTCTCCACTATTAAGAGGAGAAAGCTCTGGCGAGTGGGAGGGGAGTGGATGTTTTTCAACATTTACTGTGTATACGTCCCTACTGTTCGGATTTGTAAAGTAACAAGTGTGTTCTGTAATTTTTTTAAAGTTTAATTTTAAGAAAATTGGGAAGCGCGGGAGCAGGGGAGGGGGGTGAATTGGTCTGTGAGGAGTGTCCGCCGGCGGGGGCTTTGGCGGTCCTGCATTGCTCCTCCCATTTCTGCAGTAACAGGGAGAACTGGTGGGCGCTGAGGGACATCAGGGTCTGAGTGAGGGGTTGCTGGTGTCTCTCCTCCCAACTACCGCTGCCTGTTGAACAGTCCAGGTCCAGGGGGACTCGTGTGTGGCTCCCAAAAATGGCTGGTGGCCATGAGGGGAGAGGATGGCCACTGTCCCTCTCCCTGCCCCACCTGGGTCCCCTGCAGCAGGACTCTCCGCCCATTGAGGGAGAACCTCCCATCTATCAACTGTTGACTTTGGGGCCCTGGTTGAGACTGCAGAGGACCCAGGAGCCTCTGAGATTACCACCCCTCAAGGCTACACAGACACACACACACACACGCACACGCACACACACACACATATACATACATCCCTTTCCTTATAAGTGAAGCTGTTTTCCAGCTTCTGAGACCATGACAAAATGGCGGGCCAAGGGCATTGCCAGAAGCAGGGCCAACACCAGAAAGCAGCTGGGCAGTTTCAGGGTGAGTGGGCTTTGCCTGGCAGAGAGGGGCGGGGGCCCCAGAGCCAAGGCCTAGGCCTGGCACAGTGATGGTTTCAGCAGGAGGCTCAGGCTTCATGGGGAAGGAGGGCTGGAGGCAGCCATCTCAGAGGCTTCAGCCTTAGGGCCCTGGGGTGGCAGTAGGGGCGCCAGTGGTCTCTGCCCTTCAGAAAGACCAACCTAGAAGGGCCACAGAGGGAGACAGGCAGTGGCTCCCAGTGAGCACGGGGTGGGTGGGGTGGTTCTGAGGGAAGCCGTCCTGCCAAAGAGGCCAGAGGCAGCTGAAAAGGATGAAGGGCTCAGGGACGCGCCAATTTGCACATAGCCCAGAGCACACTCCGGTCCCCACCCTCACCCCCAGACGCCAACTGTCACCTTCAGTTGAGAGCTTTGGCCGGATCTCTCAAGATCATCCCTTTTATTTTCTAACTTTTCTTTACATGTTTGCTGAAAAAATGTTAAAACGGCACAAAAGATCTAAAGGAAGAAGTGAGCTTTGGCTGGGCGCAGTGGCTCACGCTTGTAATCCCAGCACTTTGGGAGGCTGAGGCAGGAGGATTCCTTGAACCCAGGGGTTTGAGATCAGTCTGGCAACATGGCAATACCTTGTCTCTATAAAAAATTTTAAAAATTAGCCAGGCTTTGATTCCAGCTACTCAGGAGGCTGAGGTGGGGGGATGACTTGAGCCAGGGAGATTGAAGCTGCAGTGAACTGTGATCGAGCCACTGCATTCTAGCCTGGGTGACGGAACAAGCCCCTTTCACAAAAAAAAAAGAGAAAAAAAGAAAGGTGCTGCATTTCCAGCACTTAGAATAGCATTTGTTCATACTAGTTTCTCAATAAATATTCACAGAATACTTGAAAGAGAAATAAATGAATGTCTACCCCATCCCCAGCCACCTCCTTCCAGTTCCACTCTCTGGATTTGACTGTCTCCCTCTCTCTATGTGTGTTTATTCTCTATTATTATCTACCTTTGATTTGTTTTGTTTCTGCAAACTTGAGCTCATCTTCTACATATTCCTCCATGACTTGCTTCTTCTTTTAAAGACACACTATCAAAAAAGATCTTTCTCAGCCATGCCATGCCTGGGATTCATAGTAGAGGCGCCATAGTTTATTGGAGCAACCTGTTCTTGGTGGGCATTCAGCTGCCTCTAATATTTTGCTAATTCAGACACAAAGTTGCATGGACATCTTTCCATACTACCTTCATAGCAGGGGCTTTTATGAGGCCGGGCGCAATAGTGCTCACGCCTGTAATCCCGGCACTTTGAGAGGCCGAGGCGGGCAGATCACGAGGTCAGAAGATCGAGACCAGCCTGGCCAACATGGTGAAACCCCATCTCTACAAAAATTAGCTGGGCATGGTGGCGGGCGCCTGTAGTCCCAGCTACAGGCTGAGGCAGGAGAATTGCTTGAACTCGAGAGGCGGAGCTTGTAGTGAGCCGAGATCCTGCCACCTGTGCCCCAGCCTGGGTGACAGAGCGAAGACTCCGTCTCAAAAAAAAAAAAAAAAAGCGCTTTTATGAAATATTTCCTAGACATGGAATTGCTGGGTTGAAAGCAATATGTACTTAAATGTTGAACAGCTATTGCTAAATTAACCCCAAAAAGGCTGCATCCATTTTCATTCAAACTGATAGTAAATGAGCCATTCAGCCACATCCTCCCCAGCAATGCATATTACCAATATTTTACTTTTTTCCAGTCTGGTAGAGAAAAAATATCTCATTATTGTCTATTTGTACTGGAGCAAATAAGCATCTTTTTATAAGTTTATGAACCATTTTATTTTCTTCTGGGAATGTCTTCTCCCCACCTTTTGCTTATTTTTCTATTGTATTATCTTTTTCTTGTGTGCAGATTCAGGATACTAACACTTTATATTTTACATATATTGCAAATATTTATTTTCTCATAGTGTGTCTAGCTTTGAACTTTTAAAATGATGCCTTATTCTCCCCTTTCTGTTTCCAAGTAGCCAAAGGATTTCCTTCTGCTTCCTGGGTGCTCCTCACCTCCCTGAATCCCAGGGTAAACATGATGGGGACTCAGACCCTCAGACTGTGTTGGTATAAGAGCCAAGCTTGGCCGGGCGCGGTGGCTCAAGCCTGTAATCCCAGCACTTTGGGAGGCCGAGACGGGCGGATCATGAGGTCAGGAGATCGAGACCATCCTGGCTAACACGGTGAAACCCCGTCTCTACTAAAAATACAAGAAAATTAGCCGGGCGAGGTGGTGGGCGCCTGTAGTCCCAGCTACTCGGGAGGCTGAGGTAGGAGAATGGCGTGAACCCGGGGGAGCGGAGCTTGCAGTGAGCCGAGATCACGCCACTGCACTCCAGCCTGGGGCACAGAGCAAGACTCCGCGTCAAAAAAAAAAAAAAAAAAAAAAAAAAAAAAAAAAAAAAAAAAGAGCCAAGCTTGGAGGGGCTTAACCAGGAGGGGCATTATGTCAGGCAGGAACCCCGGGCCAGGTGGATCCCAGCCTCTGAGCCTCCCCCAGGGCTGCAGCCACACTCCCTGGCCCACTAGCCTGATCCAGGCCCCAAACTTCTGGGCAGAGGGGTTTCCCTAGGAAAGGAAGTGAGCGGAGCTGCGGGTGATTTGCTCCTCCCAGATGCTATCCTGCTGGCCTCCAGAGGAGAGAGGTGAGGGCAGACCCAGCCAGCAGGGCCCTCTCTGCAGCACTGCTTCCGAGGCACCCAGATAGGGGAGACATGCTGATAGACTTTTCCGGAAGAAGGGGGGCTCTGGCTCCAGTGGGCAGACTGCCTGACTGACTGCATTACAAGTCCAGAGGAGACACCAGCCTTATCACTTGGGCCTCTGGAAAATGGGCCAATGGAGGGGCGGCCTCTGGAGCGCAGCCTCACCACCGCCTGGCCAGCCCTGCTCAGCAGCCATGAGCATCGCTGCCCTTTGTGAAGCATCTGGGTTGTTCTCTATTGTAAAAGCATTATATGCTATGTACGAAAACAGGAGCCATCCCAGAAGCAAGCCCTGTGTGTGCGGCCGCCTGGATCCCGTTCCAGACCTGGGGTCTATACTGGAGCTGATCAGACCCCTTCTATTTATTTATTTATTTATTTATTTATTTATTTTTGAGACGCAGTCTGGCTTTGTTGCCCAGGCTGGAGTGCAGTGGTGCAATCTCGGCTCACTGCAAGCTCCGCCTCCTGTGTTCACGTCATTCTCCTGCCTCAGCCTCCCGAGTAGCTGGGACTACAGGTGCCTGCTACCACGCCTGGCTAATTTTTTTTTTTTTTTTGTATTTTTAGTAGAGACAGGGTTTCACTGTGTTAGCCAGGATGGTCTTGATCTCTTGACCTCGTGATCCACCCACCTCGGCCTCCCAAAGTGCTGGGATTACAGGTGTGAGCCACCATGCCTGGCCGATCAGATCCCTTCTACCACTTCTCAAGTCATTTTCTCCTGCGTTCCCCAAAATGCATCCATATCATCCCGACTTTCAAGGATTGTGGTGCAGCAATACTTTACTTTTTTTTTTTTTTTGAAACAGAGTCTTGCCCTGTCGCCCAGGCTGGAGTGCAGTGGTGTGATCTCGACTCACTGCAATCTCTGCCTCCTGGGTTCGGCGATTCTCCTCCCTTAGCCTCCTGAGTAGCTGGGATTACAGGCGCACTACCATACCCAGTTAATTTTGTATTTTTGGTAGAGACGGGTTTTCACGATGTTGGCTAGGCTGGTCCCAAACTCCTGACCTCAGGTGATCCACCCACCTCAGCCTCCCAAAGTGCTGGGATTACAGGTGTGAACCACTGGCCCGGCCTATATACAATACTTCCTAGAGATGTAAAAGTCTCAATCTTACGTGTGGCTATGCTCCCTTTCGCGGCCCTATTATTGTGGGGTTTTTGTGTTTTCTTTTAGAAAACTTTTCTTTCTGTCTTTTCTTTCTTTCTTTTTTTTTTTTTTTTTTTTTTTTTTTTTTGTGATGGAGTCTCACTCTGTTGCCCAGGTTGGAGTGCAGTGGCACAATCTTGGCTCACCACAACCTCTACCTCCCTGGTTCAAGCAATTCCCCTGCCTCAGCCTCCCGAGCAGCTGGGATTACAGGCACCCACCACCATGCCCGGCTAATTTTTTTGTATTTTTAGTAGAGACAGGGTTTCACCATGTTGGCCAGGCTGGTCTCGAACTCCTGACCTTGTGATTCGCCCACCTAAGCCTCCCAAAGTGCTGGGATTACAGGCGTGAGCCACTGCGCCTGGCCTCAAAAACTTTTACCATGAAATAGGCATCAACTAAGGTGCATGCAAGACAAATGTGCAGTGGAATAAATGATTCAAAAGGAAATGCCTGCAGCCACACAGATCGTGGGAACATTTCCAGCACCCCAGAAGCCATCCTCCTCCTGGGGGGCCCCTCCCAGTAGTCCCAAGCTTCTCTTCCTCCTTCCCCCTAAATGTAGCCACTGTCTTGACTTGATGGCAATCACTTCTTGCTGGACTTCACATTTTTTCCCACTATGGTTTGACTTTGCCGGTGTGTCTCTCTATTTTTCACCCTGGGTCAATTTCCTGGAGTTTTCAAGGCAGGACTATTGGGTGCCTGATCCAGGCCACCCGTTCCCTCTGCACCCCACTCCTCCTCCCATTCGCCCAGCCCACAGCCCACACTTCATCCCACAGGGAGTCAGGCTAGGGAGGCCGCAGGCTAGCAGTCCACAGAGGGGAATTCCTTCTCCACCCCTCGCTGCTGCACAGCCTCAGGGAAGGTTATTCAATGCTTTAGGCTCCAGTGTCTCCTCTATGAAGTGAGCTCTTGGGAAGGCTGAATGTTGTAATGCTTGGAGAGGGTCTGACTTTCCTCCTCGAACCTTCCCACCTCCCTGCTTTGGCTATTTCTATTCCTGGCACCTGGCATGCTTTTTCCTTCCCTTTTCACAGAATCTCGGATTTCTCCATCGTAGCCCAATCCAAACGCATTTATGACCCTCTGTCCGATGACTTGCTCCTCCAGATTTATTTCTCATACTGCATCCCTACATTCTAAAAGGCTAATAAAAGCCTCTGCTATTCACTGGGCCTGCAGCCTCTTTCGATGTGTTATCCATAATTCTTCCATCAACTAGAAGTGGATTATAGCTCTGGTTTATAGATGAGCAAATTGAGGCTTGCAGAGGGTAAGTGATTTTGCCCAAGGTCACAGAGTTGGTGAACGACAAAACTGGGAATCCAACTCTGTCTCTCCAGTCGGGCCGTGTTAGCCCAGGTGACACCTTTCTTCACCCAGTTCACAGTGGCTGTGGCCATTTCCAAGGCAGCTGCCTCACGCTCCTGACCGGGGAACTACACAGAAGTGGTGAAGAGCATCAGAGCCAGAGCCCGGGCCTCGGCCCCAGCGCAGCCACTTTCCGCCCGCTACCTTCAGCTTCCTCCTCTGTAAACGTGGGATGAAAGATAGCACTTACCACCTCTGCAAACCTGCCAGCCAAGAGGCCAAAGACCGCTTCCCCCATCTCGTTGTTATCAGCATTAAATGAGTTTATAGTCGCTCATTCCTGTGCCTGCTACGCTCCACAGATGTTACTCGTTATGCACATTCCTCACTCGGGGCTCCCAGAGGCCCAGCTTTTGTGCAGGGAAACTCGTGCAGCCCCAGCCTCCGGTCTAGCCACACAGTTGATGCCCCTCCACAAGCCTCCCAAAAGCCACGGCTGTGCGTCTCCCCACCCACAAACCATCTCTTTGTGGAGCCTTGAAGCTGGGGGTTGGGGGAACCTGGCCCTTACACTGATGATGAAGGATCCCGAGGGCTCTGGGAGCCTCCAGCGGGTCCCAGCTCTGTGGCAGGAGGTTGGGCCACCAGGCAACATCCATCACCTTGGGTCTCAACCCTTCCCTAAGCCTGGGCCTGTCCCGAGGTGGGTGCATCCATCTGACCCAGGAGCACTGGGGGTGCTGGGGGTGAGGGAAGGCGCGTGCAGGAGCCAGTCTTAGTTGGGCACCCTGAGTATGCTGGACCACATGAGAGATGCTTCACAAATATTCTGTATTTTTCACTACCCTGTGAGATAGGTGATGTCAATTCCCACCTTATACTTGTGAAAAAGAGGCTCAGAGAGATTAAGCAACATACTCAAGGTCACATAGTTTTGGAATTCATACCAGGCCTGTCTGACCCCAGAATCCAGGTTTTCCTTCTACAACTAACTTACTGCCCTAAGGCGGACAGTCCTCTGGTGTTAGCCGCGGGCAGTCCTGAGGGAAGGATAAAGGTGAGATCCTCAACTCTCCCAAATAAGGGCCCGTCTCTGCTTCACAGAAACAGACATTTCAGAGCTTTAAGAGAGGGGGATTGTGTGGAATCTCTAGATAGATTTGGGGAGTATTGCCGTCTTAATAAGACCAATTCATGAACATGGGATTCATGAACATGGGATGTCTATTTGTTGTAATTTTTAAAAATTTCCTTCAACAACGTTTTATAGTTTTTAGAGTATAAAAAGACCTACTTTTTTTTTTTTTTTTTTTTGAGAGAGGGTCTCACTTCCATCACCCAGCCTGGAGTGCAGTGGTGAGATTATGGCTCCCTGCAGCCTTGACCTCCCAGGTTCAGGTGATTCTCCCACCTCAGCCTCCTGAGTAGCTGAGACCAAAACCTGGCTATTGTTTATTTTTTGTAGAGATGGGGTCTCACCATGTTGCCCAGGCTGGTTTTGAACTCCTGGGCTCAGGTGATCTGCGTGCCTCGTACTCTCAAATACTACATTTCTTTTGTTAAAGTTATTCCTAAGTATTTTATTCTTTTCTATGCTATTGTAAATAGAATTGTTCTTTAAATTTCATTTTAGATTCCGCATTTCTAGTGTATGGAAATAAAGTCAGTTTCTGCGTATTGATTTTATATCCTGCAAATTTGCTGAACTTATTAGTTCTAATTGTCTCTTAATGGATTCTTTAGGATTTTCTTTACATAAGATCTTGTCATCTGCAAACAGAGATTGTTTTACTTTTTCCTTTTTAATCTGTAGGCATTTTACTTATTTTCTTGCCTGATCACCCTGGCTGGCACCTCCAGCACCGTGTTGAGCAGAAGTTGTGATGGGGACACCCTGCCTTGTTCCTCCTCTTAAGGGAGAAGCGTCAAGTCTTTTGCACCACTAAGTACCGTGCTAGTGACAAGTTTTCATAGAAATCTTATGGGATTGAGGAAGTTCCCGTCTGTTCATAGTTTGTCAAGTGTTTTTATCACAAAAGGTTTTAAGCTATCATCATGTCATAAGAATATTTAAGAGATGCAGGAGGGCACACGGCCCCTCCCCTGCTCAGGCTTGTCTGATCCCTGCATGAGGTACTCAGTGCTACTCCCACACCCCTTGCCTCCTCCCCAGAGGTGACCGGTCTTGTATTCCAATTCCCACTCAAGTCTCGGATGGGAGAGCTCTGTCTCCATGAATGTATACCCCTCTCCCACCAAAAATAAAACTAAAAACCCATCGCAGCCCTGAGGCTCTCGGGTCTGGGGCAGGGCCCGGTCCCCTGGCCTGTGAGTAGACACAGCCTGGAGGGGGCGGGGTGGGGGAAGCCTGAGGAGGGCTGAGAGGGGAGCCAACAATGGAGGGAGGGAAAGCTGTCAGCTCACGGCCCTCGGATACATGGGGTCTGAGGAGGGAAAAGGGGCTGGCAGGGCCGAGCCAGGGTGGCTGTGGGTCTCCTGTCACCAGCTCAGAACGTGGCACAGAGTGGATGCTCCTCCCCGGGTTTACAGGCAGAGGTGAGAGGTGAGTGTGTGTGTGTGTGTTGGGGGAGGAGAGGGATAAAGGACGAGCGAGAGGGGCTGGTGGAGCAGGAGAGACCTCAGGGTCAGGGGCTGGGGGACTCGGGGGAGCCCTCTCCAGCGCTGGAAGCCCGTTCTCCCCCCTCCAGGGTGGGGGGCATTCTTTTCAGGTGACTCACGCGCCCTGCCTGCTCAGCTCCACACGCCCGGGCTCCCGGGCTCTAATGAAGATAATGAGGCCAAGGAGGTATTTATGTGCGTCCTCCTGGGGGAACCTCGTGGCCTCCCAGCCCTGACCTCAGTGCTCATCGGGACGGCCCCAGGCGTCCCAGGCCGGTGCCAACTTGCAGGAGGAGGAAACTGAGGCCCAGGAGGGAGCGGGTCCACTCACAGATACCGCCCTGGGGGCAGAGGCTCTCAAGAAGCAGGAAGCCCCCTGCTCCCTCCACCAAACCCGTGGAAATCAGGGCTGTTAGCACAAAAAGGCCCAGTGAGGCCGGCTCCTTTCTTTTTTTTTCTTTTTTTGAGACAGAGTCTCACTCTGTCACCGGGCAGGAGTGCAGCGGCGTGATCTCACTCACTGCAACCTCTGCCTCCCGGGTTCAAGCAACTCTCCTGTCTCAGCCTCCTGAGTAGCTGGGACTAGAGGTGTATGCCACCACTGTGTTTTAAGTAGAGACGGGGTTTCAGCATGTTGGCCAGGATAGTCTCGATCTTTTGACCTCGTGATCCGCCCGCCTTGGTCTCCCAAAGTACTGGGATTACAGGTGTGAGCCACCGTGCCCGGCCTGGCCAGCTCCTTTCTAGGGTGTGCTGGGATTACAGGTGTGAGCCACCGCGCCCGGCCTGGCCGGCTCCTTTCTAAGGTGTATCCGCGTGCAGGGTCCACCCTGCCTCCACGGCCCCCGCCTGCACCACCCCAACTTCCAACCATGGGGGTCACAATGCTGCCCTCCCAGGGGATGCCCCTGCTGCAGACCTACCCCACCTGGCCAGGCACTATTGGGGAAACCAAGGCAGGGGCTTTGCCCTCACTCTGGGGAGTCTGAGGAGTGGCATGAACCCAGCAAGGCACAGGAGAGGGAAGGGACAGGTGGGCCTGCAGGAGCAGCCGAGCTGATCTCCTGACCCCTAAGGGCCTGGGTCTGGGCCTTTGCAGGAGGGGCCCGGCTTCATGCACCCCTGAGCTCCTAGGGCCCCCTTAGCAGGCCTTGGCTGGGTCAGAGGCCCTGAGGCCCTGCCGCTCCTTACGAAGCAACGGCCCTGCTCAGGGTGAGTGAGGAGAGGCCCAGGCAGCCTTGCTTCATTTCCAGGGCCGCCATCTCCCCAGCTCTGGGGTGGCTTTGCCTTTGGGGGCTAGTAGTCCCAGCAAACCTCTGCATCTCCCTAGCTGCGGTCAGCAGGCCCCTCCTCCGGCAGACCCTGCCCCTCGCACTGTACAAGGATGAGCGGGGGTCCCTGGTGGCAAAGCCCAGGGCCAGGCCTCTATCCCCGGCCTGGGGGTGCCCTGGCCTCGCTTATTCTCAACCCTGACCTGAGCTCAACCTGCGTGGCTGAGGGACAGAGGCCACTGTACCCTGGGCCTGGGGTTAACGGTGTCATCTGCTAAGCCTCCATTACCGAGAGTGCCACCAAGTCCTCTCCACGCATGTTCACATCTAACCCCCACGGCAGCCGCCTGAGGAGGCTTCTATTAAACCGCGCCGAAATAGAGTGAGGTCTAGAGAGGGCGTATCCTCGTCCTGGGAAAGGACACAGCAGGGACTTGAAGTGTCCTGGGAACTGATCCTCAGCCCAGGGATTGCTGTGTCCCAGGACTGCCGGCTCCTCCCACACCTCAGACCCCCCAGCCAGGCATGAGCGAGGGCTGCCAGCTGGGGGCGCCTGGGGGGGCCATCTGCAGAGGGCTGTCTGGTTCATCTCCTCACCACCCAGGCCATGGCTGGGGAATGGCTCACGCCACGGCAGGGGTGGGAGGGACTCCTGCCTGCCAAGGAGCTGGAGCTCTGGGTGCAGGTTGGGGAACCAGCCCCTGGGGTAGGGTCCTCAGGCAGGGCCACCCCAGAGCACACAGTCACGCCCCTGGCATTGGGCGCACACCTGCAAGGAGCCCCTCCGGGCCTGGGCTCTGGGGCACCAGTGTCCCAGGCCTGGCAGTGCCATCCCGAAGGGAAGCAGAGGTGGGAGAACAGTGGGGAAATGAGCTGGGAGCCCAGGGGTGTGGGGGCACAGCTCTGCCATCCAGCCCTGGCCCGCCCGACAGGCTGGATGACCTTCCACAGTCTTTGTCCTCTCTGGCTGCAGGCCACAGCTGTGAAGTACAGCCTTCCCTCGAGGACACCCAGCCAGGGCCCCTCCCGCCTGGAGTCCCCCTGGCCCCATGAGGTGAGCCCTATCTTGGCTGCAGGTGTGTGTGTGCGTGTGAGTGTGAAGGAATGATTGAGTCAGTGTGTGTGAGTGAATGAGTGTGTGTGATGTGTGTGGTGTGTGATGTGTGGCGAGCATATGAGTGTGAATGAGTGTGTGATGTGTGGAGAGTGTGAGTGAATGTGTGAGCTGTGTGGTGAGTGTATGAGTGTGAATGTGTGAATGAGTGTGTGTGATGTGTGGTGTGTGATGTGTGGTGTGTGATGTGTGTGGTGTGTGGAGAGTGTGAGTGAATGTGTGAGCTGTGTGGTGAGCGTATGAGTGTGAATGTGTGAATGAGTGTGTGTGATGTGTGGTGTGTGATGTGTGGTGTGTGATGTGTGTGGTGTGTGGAGAGTGAGTGAATGTGTGAGCTGTGTGGTGAGTGTATGAGTGTGAATGAGTGAATGAGTGTGTGTGATGTGTGGTGTGTGATGTGTGGTTAGTGTATGAGTGTGAAGGAGTGTGTGATGTGTGGAGGGTGTGAGTGAATGAATGTTTGAGCTGTGTGGTGAGTGTATGAGTGTGAATGAGTGAATGAGAGTGTGATGTGTGTGGTGTGTGTGTGGTGTGAGTAAATGAGAGTGTGTGATGTGTGTGTGAATGAGCGTGCGTGTGGTATGTGTATGAGTGTGAATGAGTGAATGAGTGTGTGGTGTGTGTATGTGTGTGTGTGTGGTGTGAGTAAATGAGAGTGTGTGATGTGTGTGTGAATGAGCTTGCGTGTGTATGTGTATGAGTGTGAATGAGTGAATGAGAGTGTGATGTGTGTGTGTGTGTGTGTGTGTGAGTAAATGAGAGTGTGTGTGTGGATGTGTGTGATGTGTGTGTGAATGAGCATGCATGTGGTATGTGTATGAGTGTGAATGAGTGAATGAGAGTGTGTGTGTGTGGTGTGAGTAAATGAGAGTGTGTGATGTGTGTGATGTGTGTGTGAATGAGCGTGCGTGTGGTATGTGTATGAGTGTGAATGAGTGAATGAGAGTGTGATGTGTGTGGTGTGTGTGTGGTGTGAGTAAATGAGAGTGTGTGATGTGTGTGTGAATGAGCGTGCGTGTGGTATGTGTATGAGTGTGAATGTGAGTGAATAAGAGCGTGTGTGATGTGCGGCATGTGTGTCAGAGAATGAGCATGTGTGTGATGTGTGTACAAGAGTGAATGTGAGTGAATGTGTGTGTGTGTGTGGTGTGTATGTGAGTGAATGAGCGTGTGTGTGGTGTGCACGAGTGTGAATGTGAATGAGAGTGTGTGTGTGTGTGTGTGTGTGTGTGTGTGTGTGGTGTGAGTAAATGAGAGTGTGTGATGTGTGTGTGAATGAGCGTGCGTGTGGTATGTGTATGAGTGTGAATGAGTGAATGAGAGTGTGATGTGTGTGGTGTGTGTGTGGTGTGAGTAAATGAGAGTGTGTGATGTGTGTGATGTGTGTGTGAATGAGCGTGCGTGTGGTATGTGTATGAGTGTGAATGAGTGAATGAGAGTGTGATGTGTGTGGTGTGTGTGTGGTGTGAGTAAATGAGAGTGTGTGATGTGTGTGTGAATGAGCGTGCGTGTGGTATGTGTATGAGTGTGAATGTGAGTGAATAAGAGCGTGTGTGATGTGCGGCATGTGTGTCAGAGAATGAGCATGTGTGTGGTGTGTACAAGAGTGAATGTGAGTGAATGTGTGTGATGTGTGGCGTGTGTGTGAGTGAATGAGTGTGCGTGTGGTGGTGTGCACGAGTGTGAATGTAAATGAATGTGTGTGTGATGTGTGTGTGTGGTGTGTGTGTGGTGTGAGTAAATGAGAGTGTGTGATGTGTGTGATGTGTGTGTGAATGAGTGTGCATGTGGTATGTGTATGAGTGTGAATGAGTGAATGAGAGTGTGATGTGTGTGGTGTGTGTGTGGTGTGAGTAAATGAGAGTGTGTGATGTGTGTGATGTGTGTGTGAATGAGCGTGCATGTGGTATGTGTATGAGTGTGAATGTGAGTGAATAAGAGCGTGTGTGATGTGCGGCATGTGTGTCAGAGAATGAGCATGTGTGTGGTGTGTACAAGAGTGAATGTGAGTGAATGTGTGTGATGTGTGGCGTGTGTGTGAGTGAATGAGCGTGTGTGTGGTGTGCACGAGTGTGAATGTGAATGAGTGTGTGTGTGATGTGTGTGTGTGTGTGTGTGTGTGGTGTGAGTAAATGAGAGTGTGTGATGTGTGTGATGTGTGTGTGAATGAGCGTGCGTGTGGTATGTGTATGAGTGTGAATGTGAGTGAATAAGAGCGTGTGTGATGTGCGGCATGTGTGTCAGAGAATGAGCATGTGTGTGGTGTGTACAAGAGTGAATGTGAGTGAATGTGTGTGATGTGTGGCGTGTGTGTGAGTGAATGAGCGTGTGTGTGGTGTGCACGAGTGTGAATGTGAATGAGTGTGTGTGATGTGTGGTGTGTGTGTGTGTGTGTGTGTACGCACATGCGGGGATCCCTGTGAGTCTGGGACTGAGTGACGAAAGGTGCTCCAATGTCCCCCGGGCCGCCCATTCACTGTTTCCCAGCAGCCTGGGTCCTGCTGTAACGGCTGAGCCTGAAGAGCTGACCCCCAGGCAGCACCGGGGTGACGACCATGACTGTGCTCCACCCAGCAGCGGGGTGTCAGGCAGGAGGGGGTGGCCTCTCTGGCCATCAGACTGCCCTGGCTGTAACCCTCGCCCCAGCTTCCTGCCCCTACATCCCCCAGCAGTTCTGGGGCAGGAGGAATCGTGGCCAGCCTAAGGACAGGGGACTTGGGTGGATGTGCAGACTCCAGCACCCTCGGCCTTCCTCTCCACCCAGGGAGGCTGCCCTGTGTGTCTCACCCTGTGCCCCATGCCTCTTCCACCCTCACCCCTGCTGTAGATCGTCCCGGCCCCCATACCAGGCTCCCTGGTGGCGGCTTGCTGTGGTTGGGGGTGGAAGTCTGGCAACCCACAGGCCCCTCCCCTCATTCCCCCATCCTGGCACCTCTGCTGTCTGAGTCCCCTGAAGGCTCAGGTGGCCTGGAGTTGTCTCTCTTGCCTCTGGGGAGCTGACATTGGAAGCCCCAGTCATGGTCTCTCTCGAGTCCAGACCTATGTCTATGGTGGTTTCTTCATGTCCACAGGAATGTGTCATCCCCGCCACAGACTCAGCATGCCTGAAAACAGCCTCCTCGTCTCCCCTCGGCCCCAAAACACGCCACCTCTCCACTGACGATGTCCTCCCAGGCTCCCCGCCTGAGGCCATCACCTGGAACCAAATTCCACCAGGACGGACAGAGGCGGCCGCGTGGTGGGCGAGGGGAAAGTGGCGCTGGCTCTGGAGCTGGGGGAGCTCGTTTAAGCCCCTGCAGTCCCTGCGTGACCCGGGGCCCAGAGCTACTACTCAGGCCTCGGGTTCCCCTCTGTTTCGGGGCTGGTGGGAGAGTGGCTGAGACAGGGTGAGGTGTGTGCAGAGTGGCAGGGGGCTCGGCCAGTGTGGGTCCCGGACCCCGCATAGGAACCCTTGCAGTCATCAGGGCCCAGCTGCAATTGCCTGTGAGGGCCCCGCCTCCCCTGGCCTCCCCTCCCCTCCCACACAGCTGTCCAGCTCCACCGTGACCTTTGCCAAGCCACGCCCCGGCTCAGACCCCTCCAGGGCCGGCATGGTCACCACACTGGAGTCCAGTGCCACTGCCCCCACTGCCCCCACTGCCACAGCCGGGCCCTGACTACCCCTCTGGCCCTTCCCCAGGACATCCCATCCCCGCCTCCAAGCGAAGTGCACAGCTGTGTGGTCTGTCACCTCCATCTGCAGCAGGCAGCCCCCAGGGGCCCTCACTCACCCCCTTTTCCCTCACCAGGCTTCCCTGTTGTCCAGTGTTGGGTGAGAAAGGTGGAGGGGCCATGAAGCCCCGGATGGAGGTGCAGCACCAGCGAGAAAGCTCCAGCCTGCGGGAGTGACTCTCGGGCTCAAGTCAAAGCCAGGAGCTCTGGGAAACATGGGCTCAGCCACCACACCCCATGGAAGGGACACACCCTTCCCTGCCTGATGGTAGGGCCCATGGTAGACACAACCCATGACCTCACCTCTCCTGGCTCCAGGCCACAGCCCTGCCCACTTCTGGAGAATTCCATGACTCAGGTAACAGAGGAGGGGCCTGGCCAGTCTCAGAGCCAAGGTCACGCCATCCTACACCTTGCTGTCCCCATAGCATCTGCAGGAGGGGCACGCCAGGACTGGAGGGCACTGCCTCCTCCTCTTGACCCAGGGAGCAGCCTCACGAGGGGGAAAAGAGACTGTAGAGCGGTGAGCCCAGGTTTGCAGCTCCCGCAGCCAGGGCACGAGGGGCTGGGAGGCGGGGCCTGGGCCTGGCGTCAGGGAGGTTACCTAGCCGACGGTCCCACAGTCCACACTCAGGGCTGCCAGGTACGGCTGCATGGGTTGTGCACTGCTTAACTGCAGAGGGCGCCCCACACACAGACTTGACATGCCGACTGGACCAGCAACGTGATGGCCCTGATTATTACACACAGACACATACACAGACACACATGCATACACACACATGCACGCACACACACATTCACACACATGCATACTTGGTTCACATAGCCTCTTTTTTTTTTTTTTTAAGAGGTGGGTCTTGCTCTGTCACCCAGGCTGGAGTACAATGACATAATTATAGCCCACTGTAGCCTCGACATCCTGGGCTCCCGCCTCCCCTCCCACAGGCGTGCCCATGCCTTGCCTCTTAGGAGCTCCCCTCAAGGCTAATACTTCCAGCAACACACACTTGTGAGGCATGGACCGTGGATGCATCAGGCTCTGCTCTGAGGGCGTCACCTTGCAGCACAGGCTTAATCTTTGTAACAGCTTTGCGTGAACATCAATTATTGTCTCCATTTCATAGATAAGGAAATGGAGCCCTGAGAGGTCCCACAGCCAGTACGTGCTGGAGTGTGATTGGAACCCAGGCAGTCTGTCTCCAGGGTCCATGTTCTTCAGCCCCTCTATGATGTTGCCTTCCCTCTTTTCAGGCTCTGGAGTGAATGGTGATGGAGCCTTGGCTTGGTGTGCTGGACACTTGCGTGGCACCCTGAGCCACCATGTCCAAGTCCAGCTACTGTGGGGTCCCATGCTGGGAGGAATCCCAGGTCCTAGGCCAGGTTCCAGCTGACAGCCCCGGCTGAGGTCCCAGACCACAGCCAGCATCACACCCCCCAAGACTTGAGGGGAGACATTCACGTCCAGGTCATTTTGGCCCCTGCTTTGGAGATCTGCCAGCGAGCCCTAGACATCATGGACAGGGGCGAGCTGCCCCGTCTGCACCCTGCCAGTCTCCTAACCACGGAATCTGGGTGCATAAGGAAACGGTTGTTTGCAGTGGCTGAGTTCTGGCGTTGCTTGTCGTGCAGTAACCGATAAACAAATCGGCTACCACCTGCTTCCTGCCCACCCTCCACAGAGACTCCTGTCACCAGGGAGCCTGGCACCTCTGGGTGGCTGAATTCATTGTGCTCATTTCTGTGTGACCTTTCCTCACCTCTCGACCCCATTCCAGCCTTCTCCGTGATCCCCTGGCCCTTGGCTTCTATGACCCCTCCTCCCTCCTGTTCCCTCCTCCTCCTCCATGCCTGGGCCTCAGTTCCCCCCAAGGAGCTCCCTTCTGTCCAGCACCTCTGAATGTGGGTGTACCCCAGGATCTCCACCTTAGCTTATGCTTATCTCCCATGCACAGGAACCCAAATCTATGTCCCTGGGGCAGACCACATCCTGGGTGGTCTGCGGGACGTCTCCTCAGCAGCCCAAAGCCCCCTAGCCCTGGCCCTGCCTCTCCTCCCAGACCTCCTGTGGCCTTTGTCCCGGTCACCTGATCTACTGAGCTGCCTCTGGGGTGCCGCAGTGAGATGGTCCAGGGAGGCGCTCTGCAAATCAGGCCAGCCTGGAGGGCCGGTGGGGGACCCCGGGGCCTTCATCCCCAGGAGGAGGCAGAATCAGAGTTCACGGGGAGAGCTGCCGGGGAGTGGTGGAGCCCACGTTTCTGCTTCGGGGGTGGGCAGCTCTGCGAGGTGAGCAGAAAGCTCAGGCTGGCGGGGATGGCAAAGGAGCTGCTCTCGGACCCCCATCCTGTGTGTGGGTGGGCGTATGTTGGGCAGGGGGTGTGGCATGGGGAGGGCCCCTGACAGAAGAGGAAGGCAGGGAAGCGTGGTTAGACATGGAAGCACTGAGGGTCAGACCAAAGTAATGGGAAGTGTCTTGTGTTGTGGCTGAATTATGTCCCCCCAATTCCTCCATTGAAGTCCTAACCCCTGGCACCTCAGAATGGGATTGTGTTGGAGATGGGTTTTGTTGTTGTTGTTGTTGTTTTTGAGACAAGGCCTCGCTCTGTCCCCCAGGCTGGAGTGCAGTGGCATGATCACGACTCTCCTCGGCCTCCACCTCCTGGGCTCAAGAGATCCTGCTGCCTCAGCCTCCGTGGTAGCTGGGATGATGGGTGTGCGCCACCACGCCTGGCTAATTTTTGTATTTTTTTTGCAGAGATGGGGTTTTGCCATGTCGCCCAGGCTGGTCTCAAACTCCTGGCCTCAGTCTCCCAAAGCAATGGGGTTACAGGCATGAGCCACTGTGCCTGGCCCAGAGATGGAGTTTTTAAAGAGAGTTAGTGAAGTTAAAGTGAGGTCATCTCGGTGGGCCCTGATCCAACATGACAGATGTCCTTAAAAGAAGAGGAGATTAGGGCACAGACAAGACACAGACCAGGGGCAACAATGCGAGGCAGTGGCGGGAAGGTCGCCATCTGCAAGCCCCCAACTAAGGGCAGCTGCTCCAAGAGCCAGGCAAGGCCTCAGCGCATGAATACACCCAGATTCCACCTGGAGCCAAGAGAAAGGGTGTGTGAAGGTTGGTTTCGGATGAGACTGTGCCTTCCACCCCCAACTCCCTCACCAGCTGACTCTGTAGCCCCTCCCCCAGTTCCTGAAGGTTCAGTCCTTTGCGACATGCAGCGAACCTAAAAGAAAATCTGGAGGTCCTTTAGGAAACGCCCCCCCACCCCACCTCCCAGAGGCTGTATCGGCAACAGCCACCGAAGGTGCCCAGACACAGACGCCTGCGTGAGCACAGCGCGACCGTCATCCATTCACTTCCCAGTTTTACAAACTTGTTCTAAAATTGCCCGAAGGACATGGAAAGCAGCCCCGCTTTGAAGATGTGTGCATGTTGAGATGGCCGCCTCACTACATCTGCTTTCCTGGTCTCTAGGCCCAGGAGGAGGCTGAGCTGGGGCTTCCTGCTCTCTGTGGGATGGAGGGTGGCTGGTTTGAGGATGTTTCTCTGCCCTGGACACCCCCTGCTCTGCCAGCTCCATCCTGGTGGGGCTTGTACCGGTGCAGCCCGTGGCTGGGTGGGACTGACCCTGAGCAGGACTCACGTCCCAGTGCCCCCTCTCCACACACCCTGGCACCAGCCTCTCCCAGTGACAACAGATTCTCCAGCCCCCATGTCCCTCAGCCAACAACTGAGTCCCTCTGCCAAGTGGAAGCCTCCTCCTAGCCTCTGGGCAGGTCAACCTCCCCTCTGGCTTTCATGGCCGTCTGAGGTCTGTAGGGAAGAATGTCATCCCCATTCTGCAGACTGGAGACCAGGGCACAGGAAGGGTCAGTGGTCATCGCTGACGCTGCTGTTTTGCTTGTCCTGTGCCCTTGGCAGGGAATGGGAATGGCAGGACTGTGGTTGAGCTTTGGGAGCCCGGGAAGGAAGGACACTGGGGCTGGGCTGATCCAGGACAGCTTCCTGAAGGAGGCGGGATTTAAACTGGTCAGTGAGGTGAGTCCTTCTCAGAGGTGGCTAAGACCCAGGCTCCGACCCCAGGCAGTTTCTTCTGCTTCCTCTACCCTCACCCGAAAGACAGATAGCCCCACCACAAGGCCCCCCATGCCAGGCTCTGGGCAGAGCTCTTGGGGCTAAGGTGCTGCTCCGCCCCCTTGCCTGGCCTTTGCATCTCTTCAACACACACTCGGGGAAATTCCCTCCATGAGGTTGTCATCCAGGTGAATTCAGGTTGGGACCAACATTGCTGGCAGCCTGCAGTGACAGCCGCCACCACTGAGCCCCTGCCATCTCTCCATCCCCCGCCTCCCAGGCAATTTGCATCTGTCTTCTTGTGCTCCACAGTCCTGCTTCTACAGGCTTGGCATTCCAGGTACAGATGGGGAAGCTGAGGCTCAGAGAGTCCAGTGTCAGCCCAGGCACACAGGTGCCCCTCGGTACCAGGCAGCTGCTCCAGGGCCAGGTTCTCTCCAGTGGGGCGGGGGCGGGGGAGGGGGGAGCACCCTGGTCTCTGCCCCAGCAGTAGTGGCCAGGAGGGAGCCAAGTGTGTGGGCATCAGCTTCCGTTTTTTGGAACCCACTGTGGCCCCAACCCTGTGCCATGGCTTCTTGGTCTCAGGTGCATCTGGTCACCTCTCCTGTCCGGATGTTCCTGGGGACCTTACAGATGCCAGCCTGGCGATGGGGCTCCTGTGCGAAGCACATGGCATGATGCTGCCCTGAGTGGCTTCCTACATCATGGAGTCAGGGTCCCGACCGGGACACTGTGGGCCCAGGGAGCGGCATCTGAGCAGCTGGGCTGGCTGCCAGGACAACTGCTGAGTCTGGCCTTGAAGGCGGACAGTGACTGACCAGGGAGATAGGACAGAAAGGGTGGTCCAGACAGAGCAGAGGCAGGAGGACGAGTGAGGGTCTTGCGGGGCTAAGGTTACACCCCTCCCCTCAGACATCTCTCTGCCCAGCCCTGGCCCCCAGTGGGGTGGGTAGATAAAATCTAGCCCAGGGCTTCCTTGGGACCATCAGCCCTGAGTCCCCTCATGGCCCAGGGTGGGGGTAGCATGAGGCTAGGAGCCCATGAGGCGCTGGGGTCCAGAGCTGGGAGCCTGCAGACCCCTCCCAGGCTGGGGACTCCACTGTTATCCCTGGAAGGTTTTTGAGTCCCCCAGGCCAGGCGGGTGGGCCCCTTCAGGAGCTGGGCTGGGGCTGGGTTGGGGAGAGTGAGCTATGGCAAGGACAGATGTTTCCAGTTTGAGGGCTCAGGTTGCCATCAATTATCCACTAAACCCTGTTTCCTATTAAGCAGACTCTGCGAGATGGAGAAGTCGCCTTCCATCATGCAGTCTCTGTGTGTGTGTGTGTGTCTGTGTGTGTGTGTCTGTGTGTCCGTGTGTGTGTGTCTGTCCGTGTGTGTGTCTGTGTCCGTGTGTGTGTGTGTCCGTGTGTGTGTATGTCTGTGTGTGTGTGTCCGTGTGTGTGTGTGTCCGTGTGTGTGTGTGTCCGTGTGTGTGTATGTCTGTGTGTCCGTGTGTGTGTGTGTGTGTCTGTGTGTTTGTGTCTGTGTGTGTGTGTGTGTGTCTGTGTGTCTGTGTGTGTGTGTGTCTGTGTGTGTGTGTGTAGGGGTGCTGAGGACTGGCTGGGGAGGCCATGAAGGGCTATGGGCATGTCTGTTCTCCATGCCTCCTGGCCAACCATGGGCAGAACTGGCCTTTGTCCTGGGAATTGTCCCTTGGCCCCGGAGCAGCTTCATCTGACTGAAGGGCTGACAGCCAGGCCTTGGGAGGGCTCTGGATGGGGGTTCTCACTACAAACCTGGCTATGACCTTCTCCTCTGCCCCTGGGCAAACTATGCCTGGTCACCTGCCCATCCCTGCCTTCCCCGTCCTTCTTCCTGAAGGAGTCTGTGTTAGTCTGTTTCATGTTGCTATAAAGGAGGCCTGAGGCTGGGTAATTTGTAGAGGTTTGATTGACTCATGGTTCTGCAGGCTGTACAGGAAGCATGGCACCAGCATCGGCTCAGCTTCTGGTGAGGTCAAAGGAAGCTTACAGTCATGGCTGAAGGCGTAGGGGGAGCCAGTGTATCACATGGTGAGAGAGGGAGCAAGAGAGCCAAGGGGGAGGCCCCAGACTCTTAAATGATCAGATCTAACTGAGCAACAACTCACTCATCCCCAAGGGAATGGCACTAAGCCATCCATGAGGGATCCACCCCCATGACCCAACACCTGCCACCAGGCCCTACCTCCAACACTGGGGATCACATGTCAACATGAGACTTGGAGGGGACAGACATCCCACATATCAGAGCCTGATTAATATCCTGGGCCTCACTCTCCTCTCTGCAGCTAAGTAGGCTGGCCCCCGACCCTGATTTGGTGCCATGATGGGGACTCCTCTCCTTGCCAATAATGATTTAGGAATGGGTGTGGGAAACAGGCCTGGGCATGGATATGTGAAGGGGCCTCTGAGAGGGGAGCCCTACTCCTGAGCTGTACTCCAGATGAGATCATGCTTTGATGTAACACCAGGAGCTGTGGCAGCCCTCTTGTGAGTATGAGGGAAGCTAGCCAGAGGGTGTCAAGTACACAGGGACACAGCATAGGACCTTAGGATGGCACTGAGCTGGTGCCTTCACCCTCGCTGGGGCTTCCTAACCTGTGAGATGACACCAGCTCTGGTTTCCTGAGGGCTTATCATTTCTAGACATAGTGCTAAATGCTCACATTATTCAACTATTATTTCTTGTAATCAGGTAGATTACAAGGTGTGGGATGTAGATGTGCAGAAATCACACATAAATCCCTGCTCCCTGAGAAGATATATTCTCCATTAAAAAAATATAGTCTTGCTCTGTCATCCAGGCTGGAATACAATGGCACAGTCATAGCTCACTGCAGCCTTGACCTCCTGGGCTTGAGGAATCCTCCCATCTCAGCCTCAAGCATACACCACCACATGCGGCTATTTTTTTTTTGTAGAGACAAGGTCTCACTATATTGTCCAGCCTGGTCTCAAACTCCTGACTTCAAGTGACTCTTCTGTCTTGGCCTTCCAATGTGCTGGAATTACAGGTCCAGCCACATTCTCCATTCTTTGAATGCTATTTCACTTAAGACTCAAACCACAGCCTGAGCTGAAGTGCAGACATCAGGGTCTGTCTTTCAAGACACAGTCTCCCCACATAGAGAGGGCTCTACAGACAGCAGAGGCTGGAAAGCAAAAGCTGTCATTCTCCAGGCACTTCTGAGGCTGGGGTCCTGCATGCAGCCCAGCTTTCTCCAAGAAGGGCCACCCAGCTGGGACTTGGAAAGTGGAGTGAGCACTGGGCACGGCAAGTGCGTGGGCATGTGGGCGAAGTGGTGGCCCTTGGCTTCTCCGGGGCCATCGTGGGCAGAGTCTCATTACTGGTCTCTAGCTGCATGGCAGGACACCGGGTGTCGGGCAGGGCAGCAGCCATGTTGCCTCTCAGTACTGGGGAGCATTTGGGAGTTTCCCCTGGCTGGGTGCCATCCAAGCTTAGGTCCCTGGCTCACCCTGGAATTGGGCAGCTACCTAATATTCAGAAATAAACCCTTTTTCCCCCAAATCAGCTCAAGTAGATTACATGTTTACTGCAAATAATATCGCCTAAAATGCACTTACGGGAGATGGTTGGTGGTAGATGGCGGGAATTCACCCAGTATGGGTAAAAAGCTGGTGTTTCTTGTTATGCAGTGGAAAAAGGTTAGGTCAAACTGTTGCCTCCTGTATGTAGGAAGGAAAGTCACAGCCAGACATGAGGCCGGTGCAGTCACAAGATGGAACTTTCTTCGGGTTTCTGTTCTTTGGGGAGGGTGTGTGGTGCTCTCTGCAGGGGAAGGCGGCTGTGCATGGATGTTGGATAGAGAAAGGGAGACATCATTAAGTAACATCCTCCTTCGCCTGCATTTCCCATGGCCTCTCCAGTGCACCAGGACTCAGAAAATAGAGCCCAAGCAAAGTCATGGTCTTCCTGGGCTTGCGAGTCAGAGGGTGCAGGTTGGGGTAGCCAGTGTGGCTGGAAGAAGAGGGACAAGATGCTAGAGAGGAAGGAGCCCCAAATTTGCCAGTAATTCCTCTTGTCACTGGCTAAGCTGAGCCTGTATAGAGCAAGACGCCAACCTAGAATTTTGAAAACATCTTCAAAAATGAAGACAAAAGAAAGGCATTTATAGATAGACAAAAGCTGAATTTGTCATCAGCATGGTGACCACCCTGTCCTGGGTACCCGTTATGTCTACTAATGAGGAACAATCACATCATCATTTTTGGCACCCACTACACACAACTGGAACTCCTAAATACTGTCCTGAGTGAAGCCACTGAGTGAGACTCGTTTTTCTAAATCCAAACCGCCAGACGCAAAGGTTGAGCTCCACGACGGTTCCCGCCACATCTCATCCCTGGGACTCAGCCCATTCCTCTCTCTGGATCCTCTCTAGCATGTGCTGTATTGAGTAGCCCTGTCACCTCATCACTTACAAATGTGGAGAACATTCTTTCTATATCTTCCTCCACACAGTGATAAAACTGTTGAACAGGGCTGGGCTGAGAAGCAGAGACCAGAGCCATCCCTCTAGAAATCATCCTTGGATCAGTGGTTCTCAAAGTCTCTGGGATTGGCACAACTTTGCGTTCTTAAAAACTGAGGACTCCTAAAAGCTTTTGTTTATGTGTGTTAGATCTGTCCATATTTAATAAAAAATTAAACAGAAATGTAAAAATATTAACTCACTGAAGAATAACAATACTAAACCCATGACATGCTAACATAAATAACTTTTATGAAGAATACTATGTTTCAAAAGAAAAAAAGATTTGTGAAGAGTGGCAACGTTTTGCATTTTTGCAAATCTCTAGTGTCTGCCTTAATAGAAGACAGCTGGATTCTCATATCAGTTCCACATTCAATCTGTTGCAATATCACACACATGCAGCTTCTGGAAAACTCCACCAAACACTCACGAAAGAATGAAAGAGAAAAGGTAAATAACATGATGATGATGATAAAGAAAGCACCTTAGGGACCCCCAGGTCTCCAGATCCCACTTTAGAACTGTTGCTTAGGTCACCACCTCTCCATTGGCGAGCACCTTAACCCTCTAGGAACCCTGCCCAAAGCAGCAAATGGCCTGTTTTCAATGACTCTAACCTTGTTCCCCCACACTTGGGTATAGGAAGATGTAGAAACTGAGCCCCCAAGAGAATGTGTCGGCCTGAGCTCTCACAGCTGGCACATGGAACTGGAACTCAGGCTCTGGAGTCATGAAAGATGACCCCCAATGCCTCCGTGATGGTTTGGCTGAATTACGTCCCTGGCTCACGCGCTAATCTGCCTCATCTCCCCAAGTGCAGTGAAGGACCCTGGAGGCCATGAAGGAGGTCTCTTCTCTGACAAGCTCTTCCTGGGCCCCCTTCAGGGACAGTGAACCCACTCTGTCAGCTGCAATAGCAACATTTTCAAGGAAGCAATCCATGTCCCCATCCACACAGTGGGAGCTGGGTGCAAGGGGCTCCTCAATGTTCTGAAAAAATAAGGATTTCGAGGACAGTGGTGGGATGTGGGAGAATGATGAGATCTCGGGTGCGGTGTGACTTCTCAGCCTCTTTCTCTGTCTTTCCTCTATCACAGGTGGGGCTGGGGCCCAGATGAGTACAGGCGTGTGAGAAGATGGAAACGTAAACTGTAATGTCATGAGGATGTCACCCCCTTACACAGTGTCACATGTAAACATCCCATTTCACAAGGAAGATGGTGACGTCAGGAAGTGTGGGGGACTCGCCAAGGCCACGCGGCCAGTGAATGCCAGAGTAGGGTGAAGAGTGGAGTTGCTTCCCCAAAGTCCAGGGTGGCCATGAGGGCTTTACATTTAAGTATCTCTCCATGGCCTTGGCTCAGAGCTGGGGGCCCAGAGCCCAGAGAGTAAATCTGTAAGTCTTTGTTTCATTTTGTTTTGAGATAGGATTTCGCTCTGTCACCTAGGTTGGAGTCCAGTGGTGCAATCTCAGCTCACTGAAACCTCTGCCTCTGGGCTCAAGCTATCTTCCTTCCTCGGCCTCCCCAGCTGCTGGGACTACAGGTGTGCACCACCACACCTGGCTAATTTTTAAAATTTTCTGTATTTTGCCCAGGCTGGTCTCAAGCAATCCTCCTACCTCAGCCTCTCAAGTGCTGGGATTACAGGTGTGAGCCACTGCACCTGGCTTATAGGTTTTAATTAAAGTACATCTGTAAGTTGTAGACATCCAGCAGTGTAAGTATGGACTTTCTTCCTTTTCAAGCTTTTCTGTGCAATTCTGGACGTTTTGCATTTCCATGTAGATTTTAGAATCAATTTGTCAAGTTTTCCCATTCCCCCATCATACTGGGATTTGGACTGAGGTTGCATTGAATCCACAGATCAATTCTGAGGGAACCAACTCTAATACTGAGCCTTCCAACTCATGAATCTAATGACCCTGGAATGGTCCCTTATTTAGGGAACCCTTATTTAGATCTTTAGTTTTAATCACACTTTATTTTAGATTGATCTCTGAGTATTTAATGTTTTAAAGAATGCTATTGTAAATGGTTCATTTTTAAAATTTCATTTTCTAATTGTTCATTGCTAGCATCAGAAATACAAGTTATTTTTGTCTATAACCTTGTATTCAGAAACTTTAATTTTACTAGTTTATTGGCAAATTCTTTTAAATTATCTATATCCTCAATCATGTCATTTACAAATAATGATAGTTAATTTTCTTCTGACCCTACCCAATTAATTTAAAAGGAAATCTTGCCATACTAGGCCAGGAACTCAGGTAATAGTTTCCTCAACATTCAGCAAAATTGACTATCGCACAGTGTACATTTGTATACCCACCATCTGGATTCTACCATTCTAGATTTTACCAAGTTTACTATATCTGCTTTATCACATATATATCTATCCATCAAGCCATCCTTTTTTCCCTTTTCATGATGCATTTCAAAGTAATTTAAGGTACCAGTACACTCCCCCCTAAATAGGCATGCATAGCATGACCTAACGACATTTTGAATAGAAGTGATACTAGACATCCTTTTTTTGCTTCTGATCTCAGAATGAAAGCTTTTGATATTTTAAGTATGATGTGTTTGCTGTAGTTTTAAAATAATATTTGTAAGATTAAGATAGATTCCATTTTTCCTAGTTTGCTAAACATTTCTATCACTCAAGATTGCTGAATTTTATCACATTTTCCCCTGCATTTATTTAGATCATTTACTTTTCCTTCTGTATTCTGTTTATGTGAATAACTCTAATTGATTTGTGAAGGACAAATCCAATTTGATCATGATGTATTTTTACACATTGTATTTGTAGATTGGGGGTTTCTATTTGCTAACATTCGTTTAGACCTTTTGCATCTATACTATGAGGACTGGCCTGTAATTTTCCTTTCTTGTATTGTTCTTGGCAGATTCTTCATATCTAAGGTTAAGCTGGTTTCATAAAACAAATTAGAAGGTTTTTCTATTTTCTGGGAGAGTTTGTCTAAAATTGGCATTATTTCGCTCTTAAATGTTTGGTTAAATTCACTACCGAAGCCATCTTGGTCTGTAAATTTCCTGTGGCAGATTGTAATTATGGACTCAATTTATGCACTACATATAGGATGATTCCAATGTTCAGGATCTTTTCATGTCAGTTTTGGAGAGTTTTTTTTTTTTTAATAGTTTGTTCATTTTATGCAAAATCTAAAAACAACTTTAATGAGGAATACTTAATATATAAAAACTACACATATGTAATAGTATACAATTTGATTAGATATATGTATACACCTATCACTGCAATGAAGATCATTTCATCTAGATTTAAAATTTATTGGTATTCATAATATTCTCTTAAATATGTATACATAGTTTTGAGACAAGGTCTCTCACTGCGTTGCCCAGGCTGGAGTGTGATGCCATGACCACAGCTCACTGCAGCCTCTACCTCCTGGGCTCAGGTAGTCCTCCTACCTTAGCCTCTCCAGTAGCTGGGACTACAGGCACACACCAGCATGCTCAGCTAATATGTGTGTGTGTGTGTGTGTGTGTGTGTGTGTGTGTGTGTGTGTAGAGACAGGAGAGTTTCACCATGTTGGCCAGGCTGGCTTTTAAGTATTTTAAATGTCTGCATAATCCGAAGTAACTTGCCTGTTTCCCTTTCTGATATTGGCTATTCCTCTCTCCTGCCCTTTCTCCTTCCTTTTTGATCAGTCTTTTAAGGGGTTATGAATCCTTTTATTTATTTATTTTGAGATGGAGTCTCGCTCTGTCGCCTAGGCTGGAGTGCAGTGGCGCAATCTCTGCCCACTGAAACCTCCACCTCCCAGGTTCAAGCAATTCTCTTGCCTCAGTCTCCTGTGTAGCTGGGACTACAGATGCCCGCCGCCACACCCAGCTAATTTTTGTATTTTTAGTAGAGACGGGGTTTCACCATGTTGGCCAGGCTGGTCTTGAACTCCTGACCTCAGGTGATCTGCCCACCTCGGCCTCCCAAAGCGCTGGGACTATAGGTGTGAGCCACCGTGCCCAGCCGATGAATCCTCTTAATCCTTTTAAACCCTTTTAAATAACCAACTTTTGACTTTGATTCCCTTTATTGTATATCTGTGTTCTATATCAGCAATTTGGCTTATTTTTGGGTTTCATTTGCGGTTTTTAAAATTTTTGAGGTAACTGCTTGATTTTTAACTTTTCTTCTTTTCTAACATAAACATTTAAAGATACATATCTTCTTTTCTAACATAAACATTTAAAGATATATATATGGGAACAACAGACACTAGGGACTCCGAAAGGAGGGAGGAAGGGAAGGAGAGTGGGGAGCAAGTGCTGAAAAATTTTCTATTGGGTACTATGTTCACTATCTGGGTGACAGGATCATTAGAAGCCTCAGCATCACCAATATACTCTTGTAACAAACCTGAACATGTACTCTCTAAATTTAAAATAAAATTAAAAGACATCTTCTGAAGCATGGTTTTAGTTGCATCCCACAAGTTTTTTTCTCCGTTAGTTTTGATATGTAGTATTTTCACGATCAGTTCAAAATATTTCAAATTTCCATTAAGATTTTTTTTTGACAGCTGGGTTACTTGGAAATCTATTTCCAAAAATATGAGGATTATAAAATTATCTTTTTGTAAATAATTTGTCTTGATTCTATTCTGGTCAGAGAATGTATTTCATTTGAAGTATTTTCAAGTTTGTTGAGACTTTTTTGTTTTTCTGAGATAGGGTCTTGCTGTCACTCAGGCTGGAGTGCAGTAGTGCAATTAGAGCTCACTGCAGCCTTGACCTCCTGGACGCAAGTGATTCTCCTGCCTCAGCTTCCCAAGTAGCTGGGGCTACAGACACATGCCACCATGGCCATCTAATTTTTGTATTTTTTGTAAAGGTGGGGCCTCACTATGTTGCCCAAACCAGTCTCAAACTCCTGGGCTCAAGTGATTCTCCTGACTTGGCCTCTCAAAGTGCTGGTATTACAGATGTGAGCCACTGCGCCTAGCCTGTTGAAACTTTTATAGCCCAGTATTTTGAAGTGTGTGCCATTTGTATTCAAAAAGTATGTTATTGAGTTTGGTGTCCTACATACATCCATTTGGTTTGCTCATTTCATTGCTTAAATCTTCTATAACTTGGTTTTTGTATGCTAGCTTTTTTTCTACCTATTAACAAAACAGGCATGTTGAAATATCACTCTGGTTGCATATTTGCCTAAATTTCCTATCAAATTTTCTTTTACATATTTTGAGTTTATATTTTAAGTGCATATAAATTTAGATTATCTTTCTAGTAATTGAATTGACCCTTTCATTTCTTAAAAAAATTATTGCCTTAAAGTTTACTTAAATATATCTACACCAGTTTCCTCATGGTTACTGTTTGCTGGGTATGTATTTCTCCATCTTTTTCTTTCAAAATTTCTAAATTCATGTTTTAAAAGTGTCTCTTGTAAATAGCATATGGTTGTTTTTAAAACAAGGCTGACAATATTTGCCAACATTTGAGCATTAGTCCATTGACATTTAGTGTAATAATGGATTAATCATAAATATCTTGCTTTCTATTTGTTCCACCTGTTCTGCTTTTTCTTCTTTCTCAGACTCTTTTGCAATTCTTAAATCTGTCCACTGAAATGATTATTCCAATTCTCTCTTATTATGTGGAAAGCTATACACTTTTATTGATATCTCAAATATTATCAGGCGAACATGACTTATCAAAGACTAATATTAAATGGATATTTACTCTTTTCTTGGATGATGCCAAGTGTCTTAGAACACTTAAAATTTCCACATAAATCTCTTTATTTTCATGTATTTTATTTCTCTATATATTTAAAACTCCATAATACATAATTATTGCTTTATGTAGTCAATACTTATGTGTCATTTTCATTGCTCTTCAATCCTTCCTAGGGCTCTGTCCTTATGTTTGGGATTATTTTCCTTCTGCCTGTAAAACACCTATTAAATCTTCCTTTAGGGTAGGCGTGCTGATTAATTCTTCTAGCTGTTTCTCTAAAAATGTCTTCATATCCTCTTCATTTTGCAGGATATTTTCCCTGATTAGAAATTTTTAGGTTGGCAGTCATTTTCTTTCAGAACCATAAAAGGCAGTATTTAACTGTCTTCCATTGTTTCTGCTGAGAAGGAGCTGTCAGTCTAATATTATTGCTCCTTTAATGGTTATATTCCCTCCTCCCACCCCAGAAGGTCTAAAATATTATTTTTCTTTGGTCTTCAACAGTTTTACTATGATGTTTCTAGGTGTGGATTGTTTTTATTTATCCCACTTGAAGTTTTTGTGGGAGGGATTCTTGAATTTTTGGTATGATATCTTTCATGAGTTTTGGAAAAGTTCTCAGCCATTTATTTAAATATCCCTTTCTTCTACTCTTTTGAGATGCCAACTACACTTAGGTCAGACATGCTCACTGTATCCTTTAAGTCTCTTACCCTCTATCTTCTATATTCTGTTTTTTTTTTTACTATGTAATTCCTGCTCCCACCCCTCAACCCCGAGTTTTCATCTTACTCATTCTCTTTTCAGTTATTTCTAATCTGCTCTTAGACCTGTTCACTATTCTTCTCATTACACTACTTTAGTTATAGAATTTCCAATGGGCCTTTTACAGTTTCTGACTCTCTGCTGAAATTCTTGACCATGTGTCTCATTTTTTTTTTTTTTTTTTTTTTTTTTTTTTTTGAGAGGGAGTCTGGCTCTGTCGCCCAGGCTGGAGTGCAGTGGCCGGATCTCAGCTCACTGCAAGCTCCGCCTCCCGGGTTTACGCCATTCTCCTGCCTCAGCCTCCCGAATAGCTGGGACTACAGGCGCCCGCCACCTCGCCCGGCTAGTTTTTTTTTGTATTTTTTAGTAGAGACGGGGTTTCACCGTGTTAGCCAGGATGGTCTTGATCTCCTGACCTCGTGATCCGCCCGTCTCGGCCTCCCAAAGTGCTGGGATTACAGGCTTGAGCCACCGCGCCCGGCCTCATTTTTTTGAACACAGTAAGCATAGCTGTTTTAAATTCTGTGACTAAGGTATCTGGAGTCCTTTTGGATATTTCTATTGTCTATGTTTTCCTCTAATGGTTTTAATTCAAGTAATTAATGTTGTCTGGTCTTCTCCCATACCTGGGTATTTCTTATTGCAACACTGCAGAAATAATTTGAGGCCTTGGGTTATGTTCACTTCCTCCACAGAATTTGCATTTGCTTCAGCTGGGCACCTGAAGGCATCAGTAATCTGGTTTCACCTCCTACCACATTCAGGTACTGAGGTGGTTTAGAAGTTGAACTGCAGTACCCATGAGCGATAGTCCAATGACAGTAATGGAGGACCAACCTTCCAGCTAAGGACAACTTGGAAATCTGGTAAAAATATTTTTAAAATTTGCTTGAAGGATCCCAGAGCCAACAAGATAGTTAAAGTATTACTTGTCCAGCTCTATGGGGCTGCTTTTCCTCTAGGGGATTTTGCTAATGCCAGAGGCTGTGTCTGAGTAGCTGACATTTAGATAGCCTTGTGAAGTCAGATTAGGGGTTGGAGTACGACCTGACCAAGGGTCTTGGGGCTACTGGTGAATCTTCCTTGCTTTGGATGGGACCTCTGAATAGCTATACCCTAATGAGATTAAATTTTATGTTTTAATATAATTCATACAAAATAAATATGCATTATTTGCTGTGGATCGTGTGCTATAATCTACTTCAGTTCTTCATATGCATAGCTAGCTTGGCTCTTCATCACTGAATAGAAACTCTGACCTCTTTGACTCCAGGAGGTGATGTAGGACACTGAAACAGTTCCGAATTTGGAGTCAGAAGGCCTAAGGATCAGTCCCTAAAATGAAGTGGCAACTACTGATATTGCAGGGATAGCGCCTAGGAGAGAATTAAGAGACCCAAAGGGTTGACCTTGCAAACTCCAGCCTGTGAAGTATCAGCAAGTGCCGAAACTAATTTATGGCTGTGCAAAAAAAAATGCAGAGTGACTCAGTTCTGCGGAGAGCTCTACCACCCAATGCAAAACCCTGGCTCCCCGGAATCTAAAGGACGAAATGTTGCTTAAAGTATGATATATTAACAAGTTTAGTGCTTAAAAGTTGCCCCCACTAAACATTTCTCTTGGATGTACCTTAGCAAGGTCTTAGGAAGTTGCTGAGTGTTCTAATGCTGGTCCTGTGTCCTTTCCACTTCCCATCGTCCACTCCCCAGCTCCTGTGCTTTCCTTCCAGAGAGAACTGTGTGTGCAGTGTACTTTCTATGCTTCACCTTCAGGGACCTTCTCCTCTTTCCTTTCTCTGTCTTTGTCCTTGAGCTGTGTTGTCTGCACTGCTGAATGGTGGCAGTCCTGCTGCAAGGTTGTTGTTCATAGATTGTATGACACCAGCCTCAATGGGTGACTGTGGGAACTAGAGTTAGAATTCTGAAGCTTTTCTGCAAAGTGCCTTGAACTGTTGATAGGGAAGATGCTACTGAAAGGGACACATTCTTTTAAAAGTACATATTGTGGCAGAAGTCTTTGTTGATAAAATGACACAATGCAGTAACAGCCTCCGATCTTGGGTAAAATCAGATGTTAATTTCCATCTGAACACATGATGATCCTGTGTTGCATCATTACACATTTTTACTTCGTGTACAAATTTCTAAGCAAACTAATAGTCAAAATTAATGCCAGTATAATGAAAGTTTACCATTCAGATTTATTGCCATACAATAAATCTTTCACAAAAATAAGGAAGAAGCCTCTGGTGACTTTGTAGAGCTGAGGCAGTGATGGCATGTGGTGGGGCCTCCCTCCTGAGGGGGAGCCAGCGTTGGGAGCGGCACTTGCAGGCCTCCTTGGAGGCTGCTGCCCCAGCTGAGCTTTTAGCCAGTGAGTGCTTCTACTGTGTGACGAATGAGAAGAGAGAAAGAGGGGAGGGCAATCAGGGTTCTGGGGGCACCTCAGTGAGCCCAGAGGCCTGGAGGAGAGGCTATGTGATTCCCCAATCAGGCCTTCCTTGGGAGTGTACCCTATGTCAAGATGACTGGGTTTCTGAAGGGCCTCATTTCCTCCCACGACAAGCACTGACAGTCCTGCAGCCCAGGGACTGTCCTGTGGCACTGCCCAGCCCTCAGACTCAGTGGACAGTTCTGTGGTCCTGTCAGAAGCTCAGCTGCTCCACATGACCCTTAAACATTTAAACATTTTTTGGTTTAAAGGAAAAGGAAGCCAATCGAAATGCTTTGGAAACAAATTAAAGTTGCAAATTATTTCCCCACATAGGAAATACATACCCTTGCTACCTGAAATGATAATCATCACTCCCCCTGCTGGCTGAGAGTGCTGCTCCTCCTCCTTCAGACTGGCTCCTCTGCAAAGCTGACCAAGTATTAGCAGAAGCTGTTGCTGAGCCTTACCTCTAGCCTGGATGCCCTGTACATGCACTCTGAGGTGAGCACAGGAGTCAGAGGCTCCACTCCAGCAGTGACCGGAGGAGGCCTGACAGAACAAGCCCCTTGGGGACGGGCGGCAAGCTGCACTTGCCTCTGGGACCCCACCAGGGATGGGCCCTCCGTGAGTCCCTCAGCCTCAGGGAGACTGTTTCATTCCTTCCAAACGAGGATAAGGAAGCTGCCTGCCCTACCTCAACAGCCTCTGAGAGCGCAGCTTGGCCAGGCCTTCCTGTGTGGAGCCCACACAGCGGCGCACTAAGATGCTGGCAGTGTTTTGACCTTTTACAGAGCTTGGGGTGACTGAGAATGGTTCCTCCAAGGCCCTCAGAAGATGTGATGGACTTGAATGACATGGGCCTCCAGCCCTGGGACACGGGACAGGAAAAGCCAGCCCTGACACAGATGAACTGGCAGTGGATTCCAACAGTGTGCTCAGTCTCATCTGGGCTTATGTGCTTTCTATGTTGAAGAGCAAATACTTTTCCTTTGAGAATGAAACTAGGCTCCTTATCTAGACTGTGAAGGGGCCCGTGAGGACACAGAATGTGACTGGAAAGGAAAGTCCCAACTGGCCCTTAGTGCAGCCCTACTGGCTGTTTCCTTCTGAGAAGCTCCTTCTTCCAGCTCAGGCACCAACATGCGGATCACACCAGCCCAGAAGGGTTTTTAAAAAACCAGAAACAAAGAGCAAAACATGCTTTTCATCCCACGTGGAATACAGTATGAACAAATTACTCTCCTTTTTCTATTAGTGTGTGTGAAGGAAAAAGACTGTTTTCAAATGAAGCTTTTCTTTTTCCTAATGATTAATACAGAGTAGATTAACTTAATTTGTGCTAGACTCCAATTTAATTCCAGCAACAGTTCACAGGCCATATTCACAGAAAAGTTAATCTGGGCTTTATGAGAGGTAGCCATTTTCTTTCTTTCTTTTTTTGTTTTGTTTTTTGGAGACAGGGTCTTGCTCTGTGGCTCAGGCTGGAGTGTAGTGGCACCTTCTTAGCTCACTGTAGCCTTGAACTCCTGGGCTCAGGCAATCCTCCCACCTTAGCTTCCTGAGTAGCTAGGACTACATAAATGTGCCACCATGCCTGGCTAATTTTTAAGTTTTTTGTAGAGATGGGATCTCACCATCTTGTCCAGGCTGGTCTCAGATTCCTGGGCTCAAGCGATTCTGCTGATTCAGCCTCCCAAAGTGCTGGGATTACAAATGACAGCCACTGCATCCAGCCCATATTCCTTTTTAAGGAAAGATGCAGAGGTGTTAAAGATTAATATCAAATTGTCCAGGCATGGTGTTTATGAAATTATGGGCCCTCTGAGAGGCAACCAAACACACACATGACTTCATTTCTTTATTAATTCCTGCCTCATCATCTTTTCTCATTGATGCTCCTTAATGTTAAAGGAATCTCTCTCTCTCACACACACACGTAAGACCAAAACAAATATCTTGAACATGCAAAAAAAATAGTGTACACTGCTGAATAGTGTGCACTGTTGAATAGTGTGCACTGTTGAAGTGTGCACTGCTGAATAGTGTGCACTGCTGAATAGTTTACACTGCTGAATAGTGTGCACTGCTGAATAGTGTGCACTGTTGAATAGTGTGCACTGCTGAATAGTGTGCACTGTTGAATAGTGTGCACTGCTGAATAGTGTGCACTGTTGAATAGTGTGCACTGCTGAATAGTGTGCACTGCTGAATAGTGTACACTGTTGAATAGTGTGCACTGCTGAATAGTGTGCACTGTTGAATAGTGTGCACTGTTGAATAGTGTACACTGTTGAATAGTGTGCACTGCTGAATAGTGTACACGGTTGAATAGTGTGCACTGCTGAATAGTATACACGTTTGAATACTGTGCACTGTTGCAGTGTGATGTGCCTAGGGCATCAGGATCTTGGGAAAGCTCTAGGTTTTTGGCTTCGAAAGAAAACTGCATGTTGAATAACAGGTTTTTACATTTATTATTGTTGTGTATTTCCTCCCCTTTTTGCACTACTATCTACGCTGAGTGATCTATTGCCAACTGGCTCCAATTCTCCAAATCAAAGTGTGTGAGGAAAACACACTTGTGCAATCCTCTTTAACAGAAGATACACCAAGTAATCTGTCTGTCTACTTCTGTTACCCAGAAATAAAACAACTTGAAGGGCTGCTTGGCTGGAGGGGTCCGGTTGGGAGCGCATCCTGCCCTCAGTCGGAATCCATGGTGAACAGCTGGATGTCCTGTGGGTTCCAGTACAGGCCGACTGCTGAGTTGTAGACAAGAGACCAGACGTAGGGGATAAAAAACTCCTCAGGCTGCTCCTCTTCCACATATTTGAATTTCAATTCTGGAAATTTCTGCAATGAAAATAAGATGATTTTATAATCCCACAGTTCCATGCACAAGCAAAAGCAGTGGGAGTTTGCAGGTGGTGCTGTGGTGTACAGGAAGCTCACCCACCCCTGCCAACTGGTCACAGGACCTGAGAGATCTGGGGCTTTAAAATATTTCAGCTGTCAAATGGCTCCTGAGAAAATGTGAATTACCGATGGGGAGAGCAAATAACATAAAGGGTCCTGGTTGGCTAATGTCAGTTGGGCTGATAGTTCCCTGCTAGGGACCCCACCCATGGTTAAGGTATGATGAGAAATATCCCAGCTGAGACATGGACCCTGCCTGGGAGGCAGACAGGCCTCAGGCTGATACTCCCCAGAGTGTGACGCTGGGAACTGGCTCTTGAGATGCACTGTCCTTAGGATTCTGTCATTCTGGAGGTGAGGACCTTCCCCTCACAATCCTGAGCCCTGATGTGAAGGGTAGGTGTGTGCCACCAGTGTCCTGAGCCCTGATGTGAAGGGGTAGGTGTGTGCCACCAGTGTCCTGAGCCCTGATGTGAAGGGTAGGTGTGTGCCACCAGTGTCCTGAGCCCTGATGTGAAGGGTAGGTGTGTGCCACCAGTGTCCTGAGCCCTGATGTGAAGGGTAGGTGTGTGCCACCAGTGTCCTGAGCCCTGATGTGAAGGGTAGGTGTGTGCCATCAGTGTTCTGAGCCCTGATGTGAAGGGGTAGGTGTGTGCCACCAGTGTCCTGAGCCCTGATGTGAAGGGTAGGTGTGTGCCACCAGTGTCCTGAGCCCTGATGTGAAGGGTAGGTGTGTGCCACCAGTGGAGGGCTACTCTGGAGGAGCAGGGGTCTGGGGTGGCCAGCTTGCTCGGCCATAGCTTGGCCTCAGTCTCTTCCTCCTTGGAGGCAGGAACAGTGGCTTCGGCTTTGCAGAGGGAGCCCGAGGCTGCTCCTCACGGAGGCTAGGAAAAGGCCTAGGCCTGGCTCTACACACACCTTGCGGGTGCCCTGGTCTGCAAACTCCAGTCCTCTGCTATGTAAGAAGTCGCACAGCTCAGCGGCACTTGTGTTTTAGCACATCACTGGGATTTGGGCTTTTGATTTTCTACTTTTACTCCTGACCTATTAATTCCAGCCAGGGCAGAGGAAGCGATTCCACTTTCAGCAGCTTGAGGAGCGGCTAGAGTCTACCCAAGGCCCCTGGGCCACTCCTTTGCCAAGGCATCGCTGGCAGGAGTAGCTGCAGCTTGGTGACCCTTGTCCCAGGTTGGGTGGGGAGAGAGGGGACAGGGTCCTGGGAGGAGGAGTATGGTGGAAGGCTGAGAGAGAGAGGGGGCTGAAATAGAGAAAGAGAGGAAACCCCACACTTCCCCACATGCATCCATAGCCGCACTTATTATATTATATTGGAAGGCATGGCCCATAGGGCAGAGAGGTTTTTATCTGTTTTGTCAGCTGCTGCGTCCCCAGGGATATTAGCCAGGCACTTAATAAACAGATGAGTGAATGAATCAGTGAAGCAATCAACCATATATTGAGGGCCAACTATGTCCCAGACACACTGTAGATGCTTCATGTGTATTATCTAATTTAGTCCTTCTTATGGGAGTCCATTCATTTGTTCATTCACTCATTCTTCATTCTACTGACTCTCTGCTGCCAGGTACCAGGCAGGCACTGTGTGGGCCAGGGCCTAGAGATATGGAGGTGCAGTGGCCAAACCTAGCTCCTGTTCTCACGGAAGGTAAATCTTCATAGAGGATAGAGACAGAAACAGCAGCAGCAGTAACAAAAAATCAATAATAACAGGGCAGCAAGGCAGGGAAGGACAAGGAGCCAGAAGGGAGGAGGTGGCAGCCAGATGAAGGGGAGGTGGGCTCCCCTGGAGGGCCCTGCATGGGGAAGGCCGGGGTGTGAGGCAGGAGGCACAACACACTGGAAGCTAAGGAGGAGATGGGGGAAGAGCACACACTGGGCAGCAGAGGTCAGACTCGGGAGCTGCACATAAGGTCCCAGAAACCTCTGAAGGGCCTGAAGGCTGCGGCATGAGAATGGCACTGTGCAGTGGCTGCTCCCATCACAGCGGGGAGAACTGAAGGGCATGGTGCAGCAGGCAGGGGCAGGAGCCTGGTCCAGGGAAGCGGGAAACAGGCCTGAATTAGGATGATGCTAGCTGGGTGGATTTAAAATATATTTAGGAAAGGGGAGGAGCAGGTAGAGGAGTTGCATGTGCATACACACACACCCACACCCACACCCACCACACACTCACACACACATTCACACAGACACACACACAGACATGCACACACAGATACACACACGGACACGCACACACACATACACCACAGACTCACATACACAATACAAACACAACACATACAAAACACACACATCCACACCCACAACACACACAACACAGACAACACACCCAGACATGCACACAGAGACACACACCAGACACACACACAACCAGACATGCACATACACACACACAGATATGCACATACACCACACATACAACACACAGATACGTGTACACACACAACACACACAAAACAGACACCCACACACTCACATGTAGACACACCCAGACATGCAGACATGCACACACAGACACACACACCAGACACAGACACAACACACACATAGACACACCCACAGACACACCCACAGACACAACAGAGACACAACACAGACACACACGTGGACACACACACAGTAACAAGAATTTTAAAGTAACATTTACAGTGATTAAAACTAAAAGCATCTGGACCAGGTATAGTAGCTCACGCCTGTAATTCCAGCACTTTGAGAAGGCAAGGCAGGAGGATCACTTGAACCCAGGAGTTAAAGACCAGCCTGAGCAACCTAACAAGACCCTATCTTTACAAAAAATTTAAAAATTAGCCAGATGTGATGGTGCATGTCTGTAGCTACTTGAGAGGCTGAGATGGGAGGATTGCTTGAGCCCAGGAGTTTGAGGCTTCAGTGAGCTAGAATCATGTCAGTCCATTCCAGCCTGGGCCAAAGAGTGATATCCTGTCTCTAAAAATAATTAAACCAAAAAAATAAATTAAAAAAATAAATTTAAGAAAACCAACGAAAAACATCTAAGTGCTGGGTCTTCAGAGTTCCAGAATGATCAGAGAGGAACAGAGCGAAGCTGCAAAGACTTCGTGGCAAGAGTTACATCTTGAAAAAGTGTGTAAGAATTCCTAAAATGGAGGGTGTTCTGGCCATTGATGTAACTTCAACACATCAGACAGCACAGCCCCCGTCTGCTAGGGCTTCAGTGATCAGCAACTCCCCACTTCGTGGCTACCAGACTGTTATATAAATAGGCACCAAGCTCCAGCACTAAGATCTCCCCACGCCCTGCACCCCCACACTGCAGTCCCCTTTCCAAAACTACTCTAGTTCAATGAAACCCGAGCCTTTTCAGACCATCAGTGTTTCCTTCAGGCTCTCTGCCATCATCAGCGCAGGCTGGAAGTCTCAGTATCTGCTGATGACATTGTTCATGACTGCAATGGAGGGGACAACTTCTTTAACTAGCCCTTTGGGTCAGTCTGGCTGACAAAGTTTGATCAGCTCAAGATGTGGCTCTATTTCCAGCACTTGCTGGCATGAGCCAGAGCTCAATGAGGCCCCAGCTTTATCTTTATTTATTCTTTCCCTCCTCTCAGCTGACACCTAAGGTCCCCAGCTTTCTATTCCCTCCTCGTTCACTCCTGAAGTCCCCTTGTCCCCCACCTTCCCTGCACAGTGCTCTCTGGGTGTTCCCTAACTGCTGGTGGGGGGGGTCTCCTAGGGCCTGGAGAGTTTGGGAGCCTCCTCACACACTGTGTTGATTCCAGCCTGACATGGGGTTCTCAGGTATGTGGGTGCTTAGAGGGAAGTCTTCATCATGGAATCAGGTGTCTTAGAGGTACCAACACGATGATGTTCTTTTCTGTGAAAAATCAGCATTTATAGCACGAGGCAACAAGTAGCTCCCACCAACCCGCGCTCCCCACACACCACGCCTGTCTGAAGCTCCCATGGCATCCTGGTCAGTCACCAAATGTCCCGCTGAGGCCAGCGTCAACCCCACGAAGAGAAGGTAAATTGGAGCTCAGAGAGGCTCAGTGCCCGGTGCAAGGTCGTGCAGCCTGCTGGAGTGGAGTCAGGTTTAAAGCCTGGGTCTGATTGTGTGCAAAGTTAGTTTGAAAAGAGACATCAGAGTTCCAGCCACCCTAATGATTCGTCCTTAAATTTGATTCTCTTAGGCTCCATGAAACCCTTCTGGGTGTGAGGCACAGAGCTCAGCACGCTGCTGGTCCTTAAAAAAAGAACCACATGAGGGCAATCATGAGAGGACAGTGGTGCTATGTGAAGAAGAAATGAAACTCACCCATAATAATGGAGATGAAGGTCCTAGTTCTTAGATGGCCTCAAAGTTTAGAAAACCTCACACGTACTCAGAGAGAAGAGAGGGGCTGGGTGGGGCTGCAGAGTCCCCTCACGGCCTGTTTTCATTGAATAACATCTTACATTTCTATGTGGTAATGTCGCTGTTAACACGTACTTCTCATTGTTAGAAATAAAAATGACTCAAAGATGTGAAAGCCTTTCTCCATTCAGTGACTTACGTGGGGCTTTTCCCATGAAGGCCTTAGGAGAGGCTGTGAGGCAGCTTACGCGGGGCTGCTTTCCGCATCTCTAAGGAGGGTGGAATGGGAAATAAAACCAACAAACTGTAAATTGCTCTCAGAAGAATTCCTTCCAGCTGAATTACAGAAACTTAGGCAAGAGCCGCTACTAAGTTTATGGGCTGGCAGTAAGTTTTCCTGCCCTCATGGCTTTGGGGAAACTCTGACGACTATTCCGCTAGAAGGAGTCCAAGACTGTCCTGAAATCCTGCAAAAGAGGATCTGGGAAAAATACCTGGCACCCCCACGACTATCCTTCCCACCACCTGGTACAACCAGAGGTGAAAATGCCTCAAGTTGATGTCGAAACAATAATCCATTTCACCCTCCACAAAGGCACAGGACATCTCTCAGCAACAGAGATCTTTCCTCTAATTGGAAAGTACACACTTTGGCTAGTAGTAACTATGGCTTTCAAATGCTGCAAACAAAATCTCAGGAACATTCAGTATATAGCATATGATAGTACACAAAAGTAGTATAAAATAGTATAAACTATCTGTCAAGAGAAGACATGTGTAGATTTTATTATGAAGTTATTCTTCAAGCTGATCAATCATCATTTCCATAGAAGTTCCCCATAAAAAATAATAAATTCTGAGATTATACCTAACATTTATAGCTAATACAACTGATTACCTATTACGTGGCAGGCGTATTCAAAGAATTTACATATAGTTACTCATTTCATCTTTGAAACAACTAGAAAAAGCAACTCCAAAGGCAGGCAGATAATTTGAGTTTCAGTCCCATCTCTTCCCTTTCACTCACTCAGTAAATACTTAGTGAGGGCCTAGTGTATAGTAAGCACGGGACTAAAAATACAGCCACTAGGACACATGGGGTTCCAGCCTTCAAGAGCTAAAAGGCCAGTCCTTATTAGCTGAGTGATCTTGGACTAGTCTCACATTCTTGCTCAGATCAGGCTCTTAAGGTTTACTACACTCTGAGGCTTGGAATGTAGCTATCCTTCCTACTTCACAGAGTTGTACTGACAATCGGATGAGATAAGCCACACGAAGGGTTTGGTATAGTACCACCACAGAGTAAGGATTCAGTGAATGTTGGCTATGATTACTGACATTAAAATGACATGCAAGTGTAAGGGATGCTCTTATAATGTTCTGTAATCAAGCCTAAAGACTAGACATACTATGATGCTTACTATGGCCTGGTCACAGTGAAGTCTAGTCTTTAGATGTGATTACAGAGCCCATTTCTCTTACAAGCCCATTTCTCTTATGCACCCAAATGGAAACTTCTCACTTGGCAACTGACTCTTAATAATAGAAACAAGCCTCCCTGCATGAAAACCAGACAGAAGTGCTGACAAATGGCTTAAAGGCACTGAGCTCATCTTCATCAACATTTTTAAAGAACAAAGCTGTTTCAGTAAGAGAAGTCAGGTTCTGAAGAACGGCCTTCTTTCTCTGTCTCAGAATCAGGCCCAACTGGAGGGGAGAACATTGGTCCTTGAGTGGGTTTATGGCTATGGTAAGGTGGACAGAGGGGTAATTTCTTTTCTTTTTTTTTTTTGAGATGGAGTTTCACTCTTGTTGCCCAGGCTAGAGTACAATGGCATGATCTTGGCTCACTGCAACCTCCGCCTCCTAGGTTCAAGCGATTCTCCTGCCTCAGCCTCCCTAGTAGCTGGGATTAGAGGCATGTGCCACCACGCCCGGCTAGTTTTTTGTATTTTTAGTAGAGATGGTGTTTCTCCATGTTGGTCAGGCTGGTCTCCAACTCCCAACCTCAGGCGATCCACCCGCCTCGGCCTCCCAGAGTGCTGGGATTACAGGCATGAGCCACCGCGCCCAGCCCAGAGGGTAACTTCTACCATGTATGTGACATTAGGCTTTTGCCATCTCATGGGGCAACTATGAATCTAAGAAGGGGTAACTTCTGCAATGTATGTGACCTAGGTGTTTACATCTTCCTGTAAGATTGTGCAGCACGTTCAACAACATCCAAGCTGAGGCAAGGCAGCTAACTCCCTGAGCCGCACGGGCTGTGGGGGCTGTGGCTGACCAGGAATGAAGCCTTCTGCTTGAAGTTCAGAGACAGCCCAGTAGGAAGCTGAGTGGAAGTGACTTTGACTAGAGCTGCCATGTACCAGGCACTTCCTGCTTCACTAATGACCACCCTATAAAAAACAAAAGTGGCCTCTCTTGGCTCACTGGCTTCTTGCCTTCACAACACTCAGTGCAATTGGTGCTTCTCTTATTTATTTGTTGACTTGTGCACCATTTGTTTCCCCAACTAGAACAAATACCGGCTCTAAGAAGGCAGGGACTTTATGAGCATCTGGCATGTCACTGACATCTTAAGACATATTTGCTGAATGAGGAATTAAATAAGTGAATGAATGACGTAAAATCTGCACAAAAATCCTGTGACACAGGTATTGTTAACTCTATTATAGAGATTTAAAAAATCAAGGTCCCAAAAGGATAAGTCACATGAAAAAGAGGCCACAGCAGTGAGTGGTAGAGCCAGAAGCTGAACGAAGCTCAGGCTTTTCCTCTGGAGCCTCCCCAGGGTCAAAAGGGACCTAAGTGTGCCCTTCTTAAAATGTCTGTGGCCAATGTGGCCACTAGGTTTTCGTGTCTTTCAAGTAATAATAATGAACTTCAGACGTTTCTTCAGTATCCTCCTAACTAGCAACTCACTAACCTTTTGTGGCCGAGTTTCTTCACTGTAAATGATGGGGTTGATCACCAGGTGATCCCAGGCTGGGGTCAGGAGGCCTTGGCTCTGTCTTGGCTCAGCAGCTGGCAAGCTGGGCAGTTCGGGGCAAGTCATAGCATTTCTCAGGACTCAGTTTTCTAGCCTTGTGAAAAATGAAGGACCTTTGAGCTCCTTCCAATTCTGACTAGGTGTGGTTTTATGAGATGTGGCTTTATGTTTAGACCAATAAGGTCTAAAGGTGTATTCCCTGCCATGCCTCTAGGCTCTGCAGGGTTCACTTGGAGAAAGGGTTGCATGGGTTGGGCCTGGGTTCAGCTGCAACCCTGAAGTCAAGCATTTGTTGATTTCTACTTTGACAGACTTTGCACTGGAGATGGTATCTGAATGTACTGGGGGTTGACAATAGACAGTTTTAAAGGCTAAGGCTCCCCACTGCTGAAAACAAGGACAAGCTTGAAGCTGCTGTTGAGCCTGGGAGCTCCCAGATAAGTGGGCTGAGGTTCCAGGCACTGCCCTGTCTGTGCTGGTTAGTGAAGGCCTGGTCCCCTCCATAGACTGGGTTCCCAAACTGCTGTCTCCTAAGTGTGCACCACTGGTCACGGGGGGACCGAAAGAGCGGCTAGAGAGAGTAGCATGAACACACGGCCATTACTGGAAAACCTGAACATGCAGATAGCACTGTGCACGCCCTGAACTACAGTGCCAGCTCTCCTCCCACAGTGAGCAAGGGAGCAGAGAGATTGTTCCTTTAGGGTTGTTTGCTTGGAACTTTTCATCAGCACCTAAAAGGTTCAGAAAGGGGAATCATGCTCTGTTTGCTATTTATGCACGTTCTCCAGGACTGGCTACACAGAGTAAACGCCTGGAAGCACACGGTAAGGAGCTTC